>NC_056741.1:738809886-739139886 GCF_019279795.1 Protopterus annectens | reverse complement strand
GGTATGGCTAGTTCCATGCATTTATGTACATGCTCATACAGTGCAAGTAAAAGATATTTGCCTTTTTCACCACTGTAGTGTGATCCTGAAGTTAGTATATATAGTTAGGGGGCGTGGGGGGTATATATTATCTTCTGGAGAGAGTTAGTCATTGGTGCTGTAAGTATGCATGTCTGTGGTTTAAAATGTATTGCTTTGAAGCTTTCGGTAAAATATAATATAAAACCAAACTAGGTGGGGGGCTATGCGCCCCACACTCCCCCAGCTATACTCCAGCATTGCACTACAGTGGGGAAAAGGGCATATACCTTTTACTTGCCTTACAGTACTCTACACAGTGCCAGTACTTCACTTCAAAGCAATACATTCAGTGAAATGAGTTTTCAGTAATTTGAGTTTTCTGCCATTTGTTCAGGGTAAATTCAAATTCAGTGAAATGAGCTTTCAAAGAAACAAAGTAGACCCATTTTTATATATATATTGTGTGTGTGTGTGTGTGTGTGTGTGTGTGTGTGTGTGTGTGTGTATCTCAGTAAACACAAAAACACTTTCAGCACCCTTAAATAAATATTTGGCTTCCAATATTATTTTATTTTTAGTAAAGACAGCAACAGCAATAAATTAGGTAGGATCTGAACCAGTTTCAGCTACAAAAGCCTTCTTCAGCGGATCAGAAACAAACACACTTACTGACTTTAAACATTTTGCATTATCTAATGTGCCAAACAAATTAAAGTCAATAAATGTGTTTACTGAAAATAAAAGATGGATGTAAATTCACAGAATCTTGTAAATATAATAATTTTGGTCGAATACACAAATGAATGAACTGTGCTTTGTTGAATGCAGGTGTTGTGGTGGTTGTTAGTATGTGTGGGTTTGTGTTTCTAAAGTAAAAAATGAATGGTGGGAGTTTGTATAGTGTTAGGGTTGGAGTAAGAGCCAAGAAACAGAATAGATTCATGGATGTATATGTGCAGTGCTATATGTGATGTGTGTCAGTGTCGTAAGTAGTGGTTGTGTTACTGAAGGGGAATTTCCTAAAGTAAGGTGTCGGCATAGCAGCTGAGGTAGCTACTTGTCGGCACATTTTGAATGGTGTAGTAACTGCCCCTTTTCTATCTCTGTTCTGTTTTAATGTGTGCCAGCATTTTTTTATATTCATAGCATTAAAGAACCTTAAAAGTCAAGGTTTGTAGCATCATTGGTCATGGAAATAAATTAATCTGTGCTTATTGTAGCTTTGCAAATGATGAAACAGCTACCATAAGAATGGATTAAGTGACCTTATCTGATAACAGCATGACTACAATAAGCACAATTTAATTCATCCCAATCCAATAACCACATGATTTAATTTATCTACATCTGATGAAGACATGACTACTGTGAGCATGGTTTAATATGTCTCCATTTGATGATGGCATGATTACTGTAAGCATGATTTAATTCATCTCCATTCAATGATGGCATGACTGTGGTTAGCGTGATTTAATTCATCTCCATCTGATGATGGCATGACTTCGGTAATCATGATTTAATTCATCTCCATCTGATGATGGCATGACTTCGATAATCATGATTTAATTCATCTCCATCTGATGATGGCATGACTACGGTAATCATGATTTAATTCATCTCCATCTGATGATGGCATGACTACCATGATTGAAATTCATCTCCATATTGGGTACTGATACATTATATGCTATTAACTGATAGTAACAAATGTTGTTCTTATATACTGCTGAGAGCAGAGTATGAACATTTTGTGTTTTATTACCAGTGTCCTCAGGTGGGGCTAAGCTGCTCCATGTCAGTTTAGTATGCCTGATTTAAAGCTGACTTTCCATCAACACCTTCAGTAAGTGTGCTGTGCTTGGGAAGAGGAGGAACTATAGGAATTGTTGGACTCCTGTGATCAGTTCAAGTCCAGGATGCAGAATATTACAGATAAGAAACACTAGAAAATCTTACTACTGAAGTCAGCAGTTAACTATAACAATTATTTAAATAAATAAAACAAGCTCTAGGGATTAGCACAAATGTCTTCATGCTGACATAACTGCAACCCTGTTTTGCAATGAGGAAAGCAAGATAATCAGATTAAATTTATATTATTACCCTGTAAATTCAACTACGATAAATACTCATTTTTTTAATTTTCTTCAGATTCCAGTATTTCATGAGATTACAGAATTGTTTTTTGGATAAATTAATCTTCAGAAAGCCTCCCTAACAGATGCAGAAGATATGAAGTGTCATTGTAATAAATATTTTATGTACCATGGTGGTCAAGTTGCTTTGAGGTGATAAGTCCAGATATGTGGATTTGGCCATTTAAATACTTATGAAGTCCTGCTAAGTAGTGGACTCTTCCGAAAGTGTCTAAATGCAGTAGGTATGTCCCATAGTTTGCAGAGCCTTTTTTAAATTAAATCTTAATTGTGGCAAATCACAGGCCTTCACATCATCACTTTTGGGCCTTTGTAATCTCTCTAACACGCACACAAACTGCATGCTAATATAGATCCAGTTATTTCAGCAACTTTAATTTTATAACAGCAATATTTAAAAATCTGTTCCTACTTTTTAGCCCATTGTCTCATTCTCACACACAAAAGCACCAATTACCATCAAGCAAGCCCCCTCCCTCACTTGGACTTGTGCACACACTCACCCATTTACCACACACTTACTGTTCTCTCTCACACACACACACACACACACACACACACACACACACACACACACACACACACACGCGCGCATCTAGATTCACAATTCCCTAATTCCCCACAGTGCAACAACCCAAGCAGAGACATTCATCATTAAACCTCTCAACCTGTTTGTGCATGAAGTCTGGACAAAGCCTAAAATAATGGCTAGACAAAGGCCCAAAAATAGGGACATATTTTAAATGTTGCTCTTATAAACTGAGAAAGTTGCTAGAACAGGATTTGTGTTAGTGTGTGTTTTCTGAAGGATATAGAGTCTGAAACTTATTTCTGTTTTCAGTGATTAGACAGAAAACCACATGTTTTATGAGGAACAGACCAAAAATATAAGGCAAACATCTGGACATTCTGCCAAAATCTGTTTAGTTGAGAGATGTGACACACATGCATTTATATATATATATATATATATATATATATATATATATATATATATATATATACATCATACATATACATAACGGTGCAGTTCAAAGCCCAGCACGACTGCCACTCAACTTTTCTAGTCTACACAGCTTACTGCGACCAATGTTTTTCCTTCTACATTGGAAAAACAATTAGAAAGCTCTCAGACAGGGTGAAGGAACACCTTGCAGCCATCAGGCATAATGACAGTTACAATGCATTAAGCAGACATGCCACGAGCTGCAACGGCTTTGCCCGTTTTAATTTTCTAGTGTTAGAACAGGTCCAGCAGTTTTTTGGAGATTGCAACACACTACTGGAGCTGAAGGAATTAAGATGGCAACTCCTCCTTGAAGCAGATACCCCACCAGGGCTCAATGAGAATCTCAACACTAAATGTGCATTAAAGTGGTACAACTAAAAAGTTACAGCACGCCCCCTAGTGGCAGGATGTTAGCAGATAAAACCTTTTGTTTTATAGCAGTGTCTCTCATTAGTCCAAATACTACTGCATTGGCGTAGTCTATCTACCAAATATAGTGAAGTATTTTTTATACCTGTTAGACTATTTAAAGCTCGCACAGTACTGCAAATGCATTACATTTTGCTCTGATGAAGTTCAATTGTTATCAATAAAGTGAACGAAAGCGCTCAGCAAATAACAGTTCTAGCTCAGCGTCTATTCATTGGATTTCTGTTTTTGTTTTTAACAGTTCGGAAGTTTTCAGTAGTATATATATATATATATATATATCACCCACCTTCACTCTTGCTCCTACAGACATGCACACACACTTCCACATACATATATAAACTAACATACATTCTCCCAGCTTCATTCTTGCTCCTACAGACATGCACAAATGCAGACACATATACACCGCAAAATCTGTCTTACCACTTTTTAGCCCATTCCCCCCATACCTCTCAACCTCTTAAAGCAAGAAATATGGACAAAGCTAATAATGGGGGGATAAAAATAGGGACACTTTTTAAATAATGCTGTTACAAACTTAAAGTTGATAGACTAACAGGTTTTGCATTAGTATGAATTTTCAGAAGGATATGGGTTCATAGATTAGTACTAGGCTAAATGGCTTTGTGGGCCATTTTAAGCCTAGCCAATTACCCCATGTGAGAATCAAACCCTCCACCTGGTGTCTTATAAGGGAAATACCTTAAACATTATGCCAACCTCCCACCCAGTATGAAGTCTGAAAATCAAATGTCTGCTATTATTTTCTGCCTTCAATCCTTAATGATTTATGAGTGATTTGCTAGAAAACTACAATTTTATGAGAAATGGACCAAAAATATAATTAAAAAATCTGGACGTTCTGCAAAAATCTTGACAGTTGAGAACTATGTTTCCCTCTCCCCCATACCTCTCAGTTTCCAGATTTTTGTAGAATATCCAGATTTTGATTCATATCTTTGGTCTTTTCCTCATAAAATGTGTGGTTTTCTATATTTTTGTGACAAATCACTGATTACTGAATTCATTAAACAATCTGGTTAAAAACTTCACTGCCATTTCTCCTAAGCACCTCCATGCTTCCACTGGTATGTCATCTGGGCCAACAGCCTTTCCATTCTTCATCCTCTTCATAGCTATCCTTACTTCCTCCTTGCTAATCTATTTCACTTCCTGATTCACTATCCCCACATCATCCAACCTTCTCTCTCTCTCTTATTCTCTTCATTCATCAGCCCCTCAAAATACTCTTTCCATCTGCTCAAAACACTCTCCTCGCTTGTGAGTACATTTCCCTCACTATCCTTTATCACCCTTACCTGCTGCACATCTTTCCCAGCTCGGTCCCTCTATCTAGCCAATCGGTACAGGTCCTTTTCTCCCTCTTTAGTGTCCAACCTTTCATACAACTCTCCATATGCCTTATCCTTAGCCTTCACCACCTCTCTCTTTGCCATGCGCCTCTTCTCCTTATACTCCTGTCTACTTTCTTCATCCAGTAACAAAAATGAATGTTGACACCAGCAGCTATAGGATTAGAGACCAAGTTGAACAATCCACACGGTTTTATTAACAATGCACTTTTCCACAATAAACTAAAAAGCGTTGACAATGTCCACACACTGCTTATAATAATTCAGTTCTCCGATTTAAAGCACAGGCTGACAGTAATTGAAGTAAATACAACATAAAAATGGTTTGGTTTGCCACTGAATATAGGAGTATGCACTCACTGGGACAATTAATTGCAGTCTCCGTATTTGCAAACCACGAAGTAAACTGGTTTACCCCAGGAAAGTCAGTGCATGTTTCCATGCCAGAAGGTCGATAGGTGTAAGCAAGTAAAAGTTAAATGCTGCACATTGTAATTAGCGATGCACTTCCCCAGAGTAATGCACAGATTTTAAAAGTTGTAGTAAGTACGGTTTAAATTCCAAAACAAACACAGGTTACAAAATAGTATCCTCGCTCCCTGGTTGTTTGCCCAAGTCTTCAAACCAGAAGTAGACTGACAAAAAAATGAGCGTTAAACGCTACTAAGCGTTTTTCGTTCAGATAAATATCTGAACTTCATCAGACTAAACGCTGTTGTTGAAATCAGTTAAAATTTAAATAAATGTTAAAGAACGTACTAGTTCAGCGTAAATTACGTAATCATTTAGGTACGCTAGTTTAAAGTAACAGTATCTAAAAAGAAAAATTTATGTTTATGTTACAAAGTAACTAGTAACCTACAATCTGCAACAGGTGTGAGCTATTGCGATGTTCTCGCACCACACGGGATAACAACCTGCACTACTAAACAGTTGACAATTAATAGTTATAAATAATAAAATAACCATTAAATATTAAAAAGTTGATAATAACATAAATATAAAAAATATATATGTATGTATAAAAATATTCAACCTTTTTATTATTATAACCCTATAACTACTAATATTAGACTTCACATATATTACTAACATCTATATTTAAAGTGCAAGAAACATTAGTTGACCTAAAAACATGTACTAGAACCTATATTAAATTCAAAATACACCTTATAGTCAAGTAAAAGGTTACATATTCCTACACAATAATAATAAGTCTATAAACCGACAATGTAGGCACTCAAAAAAGTGGACCCTTAATACAACCTCCTAAGTTAAAATAAGTACTACCTATAAGACCAAATAAATAAAATAACTCATTGTGAATAATAAATGAGGTACTAATATATGTATTTTCCTTAAATTTATTGTAATATTTTATTAGCTACTACTATTGGTAAGTATAAATATATGTATATAAATATGTATATAAATAATATTTAAAGTTGTAATATTTTATTAGTTACTACTATTAATAAATATAAATATATATATATATAAATATGTATATAAATAATATTTAAAATTAAAATAACTTCTATCACCTTGACAAGCTTATGTAGGTTCTTATGATTTAACCAATCTAACATAACTTATATTTTTAATTGCAGGTGTAACCAGTATCATTAATTTCACTTTTATCTTAATAGGCTTTTCATTTTTAGTACACATGTAAGCGAGCAACATTCATTAAGTCCTGGTTCTCTGCATGCTGCCAGTCGAAGTTGCCAGGATAGTTCATCTCTTTCTAATTGTAATTTCAAATAATTGTCATTCAAAAAATCAAGCTTGTGTGCGTTATTTTGATTAATTACCATAAATTTATAACTATGACCTGCATTTTGTGTACAATGCCTAGCTAATGCATTTTCATTTTTATTCTTATTAATTGCATATATATGCTCATAAATCCTGTCTCGTAGGCGCCTGTCTGTCTTTCCTACGTAGAATGATGTACAAGGTGTGCACTGAGCTAAGTACACTATTGCTTTTGAATTACAGTTGTAAGAATCTCTGACAAAAAACTTTTCGTTCCTAATAATAAAAGTTTCAGATGATTCAATATAGGCACAATATCTGCATGCCCCACATTTATGTGTACCTCTGTTGTTTTTCTTCATACTGGGTTTTAATTCCAACAATTTTTTCATATTAATTCCCCGTCTATAAGTCACAATTGGGCCAAAATTTAAAATTTTGGCAAGATCTTTGTCAAGTGATAAACAATACCAATATTTTCTCACAATTCTACGTATATCCAATGCTTCCGGGCAGTATGTAAAAGTAAATGCAATAGTAAAGTTTGTTTTAATGTTTTCACTGTTAGTTACATCTTCCTTTATGTTAACCAAATGGTGTAAAGCTGACTCAGTGACATCATTTGTTACATTATTTACTGTAGGTATTAAATTGTCTAATCTGTTATGCAAAATAGCACTATATACTCCTTTCCTTCTTTTACTGGTTACTTCTTGGAATATTTCATCCAGGAATGATGATGGATAACCTCTACTGTGAAACATTTGGTATAGTAAATCACATTCTTTGTCAAAATCTTCATCAAGTGTAATCATCCTCGCCGCCCGGACCAGTTGGCCTTTAACTACTGATTTCTTCTGGTGACGAGGATGAGCACTTGTGAAATGAAGAAAAGTGTTCGAATAAGTGTTTTTTCTATATATTTTTGCTACATAACCTACTACATTTTTGCTTAAGTCAATATCCAAGAAGTTAATAGAATTTTCTTGATAATTTTTCGTAAATTTTAAAAAGGAGGTTGTTGTATTAAAATAATTAATAAGTTGATCTGCTTGTTCTTCCTGGCCTCTTAAGATGATGAATATATCATCTAAAAATCTCTTGTATGTAAACATTATTGTATTCCATTGACTATTAAAGATGTGGTTTGTTTCCCAGTAGGCCATTACTAGGTTTGCAAAACTTGACCCTACTGGCGACCCCATTGCCACACCTATTTTTTGGATATATAACTTATTTTCAAACGATACAAAGTTATATTTCAAAATAATATCCAAAAGTTGCTCAACTAGGTTGCACTCATTCGTAGTTGCCCCTTTTGACCTAATAAAATCCACTACCCACTCTATACCTAAGTCGTGTGAGATACAGGAATAAAGGTCAGTGACATCAACGGTTAAAAAGTTTAATGAATCATCAAATGTCATGGTTTGTATCTCTTCCAAAAATGACCATGAGTCTTTAAGGATTTGTTTTTCTTTGCTAACATACTCTTTTAAAATTGAATCCACTAGCTTGGCACATGCATAGGTCATTGACTGCCTTGCATCCACTAATGCCCTAAAAGGGGGGTTAGATAAATTTTTATGTAATTTAGGAATCCCAAAAAGGTTACTAGTTACTTTGTAACATAAACATAACATTTTTCTTTTTAGATACTGTTACTTTAAACTAGCGTACCTAAATGATTACGTAATTTATGCTGAACTAGTACGTTCTTTAACATTTATTTAAATTTTAACTGATTTCAACAACAGCGTTTTGTCTGTTGAAGTTCGGATATTTATCTGAACGAAAAACGCTTAGTAGCGTTTAACGCTCATTTTTTTGTCAGTCTACTTCTGGTTTGGAGACTTGGGCAAACAACCAGGGAGCGAGGATACTATTTTGTAACCTGTGTTTGTTTTGGAATTTAAACCATACTTACTACAACTTTTAAAATCTGTGCATTACTCTGGGGAAGTGCATCGCTAATTGCAATGTGCAGCATTTAACTTTTACTTGCTTACACCTATCGACCTTCTGGCGTGGAAACCTGCACTGACTTTCCTGGGGTAAGCCAGTTTATTTCGTGGCTTGCAAATACGGAGACTGCAATTAATTGTCACAGTGAGTGCATACTCCTATATTCAGTGGCAAACCAAACCATTTTTATGTTGTATTTACTTCAATTACTGTCAGCCTGTGCTTTAAATCAGAGAACTGAATTATTATAAGCAGTGTGTGGACATTGTCAACGCTTTTTAGTTTATTGTGGAAAAGTGCATTGTTAATAAAACCGTGTGGATTGTTCAACTTGGTCTCTAATCCTGTGGCTGCTGGTGTCAACATTCATTTTTGTTACTAGTTTGGTGCAGTTCTACACTTTTCCAGTTTACTTTCTTCATCTCTTTGACAATCCCACTTCTTCTTCGCCAGCCTCTTCATCTGTATACTCACCTGTACTTCCTCATTCCACCACCAGGTCTCCTTGACCTCCTTCCTCTGTCCAGATGTCACACCAAGCACCTTTCTAGCTGTCAGCTCTGCTGTAGTTACCCAGCTATTCAGTAACTCTTCACTGCCCCCCAGTGCCTCCGCTTTAATTAATTAACTACATCATGATAAAACTGGGTTTTTGTAACCATTTACCCCAAAAACTATACTCATATTAATGACATATTTCTTTGTATACATCTTGAAATAATTATGCTATACTCCTGATTATTGACACTGTATAACATTGTATTGCTACTTAATGCCTTGTAATAATCCTGTAACATTGCTGTTTAATGCTAATTTACAATGAAGATTGTATAATATGTTGGAGCTTTTCTCCCTGGGCTTCCGCTGAAAAAGGGCTCATCAGTTCAGTTGGACAATCCCGGTCAACAAATGTAAATAAACTAAATATAAATAATTGTTTAATGAAATCTTGGAAAGTCAGAGGATGCTTGAGGAGTGGAGAAAAAGTGTTTTTGTACCTATCTTTAAGAATAAGGGTGATGTGCAGAGCTGTAGTAACTACAGAGGGATAAAACTGATCAGTCATAGCTTGAAGTTATGGGAAAGAGTAGTGGAAACTAGGTTAAAAAGGGAGGTGATGATTAGTGATCAGCAGTATTGTTTCATGCCAGGAAAGAGCACTACAGGTGCGATACTTGCTCTGAGAGTGTTGATGGAGAAATATAGAGAAGGTCAGAAGGAGTTGCATTGTGTCTTTGTGGACTTAGAGAAAGCATATGACAGGGTGCCTAGAGAGGAGTTGTGGTATTGTATAAGGAAGTCAGGAGTGGCAGAGAAGTATGTAAGAGTGGTACAGGATATGTACAAGGGTAGTGTGACAGTGGTGAGGTCTGTGGTGGGAGTGTTGGATGCGTTTAAGGTAGAGGTGGGATTACATCGAGGATCAGCTCTGAGCCCTTTCTTATTTACAGTGGTGATGAACAGGTTGACAGACGAGATCAGACAGGAGGCCCCGTGGACTATGATGTTTGCAGATGACATTGTGATCTGTAGTGAGAGTAAGGACCAGATTGAGGAGACCCTGGAGAGCTGGAGATATGCCCATAGAGATGAGAGGAATGAAGGTCATCAGGACTAATACAGAATATATGTGTATGAATGAGAGGGAGGATAGAGGAATGGTGAGGATGCAGGGAGTAGAGGTGGCGAAGGTGGATGAGTTTAAGTACTTGGGATCAACAGTTCAGAGTAATGGTGAGTGTGGAAGAGAGGTGAGGAAGAGAGTACAGGCAGGGTGGAATGGGTGGAGAAAAGTGTCAGGAGTGATTTGTGACAGACGGGTTGCCAGTAAGAGTGAAAGGGAAGGTCTGCAAGAGGGTAGTGAGACCAGCTGTGTTATATGGTTTGGAGATGGTGGCATTGACAAAAAGGCAAGAGTCAGAGCTGGACGAGACAGAGTTAAAGATGTTAAGATTTGCAGTGGGTGTGATGAGGATGGACAGCATTAGAATCGGTATATTAGAGGGTCAGCTCAGGTTGGATGGTTTGGAGACAAAGCCAGAAAGATGAGATTGCATTGGTTTGGACATGTGCTGAGGAGGGATGCTGGTTATATTAGGAAAAGGATGCTAAGGATGGAGCTGCCAGGTAAGAGGAAAAGGGGAACGCGTAAGATAAGGTTTATGGATGTGGTGAGAGAGGACATGCACGTGGTTGGTGTGACAGAGCAAGATGCAGAGGACAGGAAGAAATGGAAACAGATAATCTGCTGTGGTGACTCCTAATGGGAACAGCCGAAAGAGAGAAGAAGTGATTACTGAATTCATTGTATAATGAAAAGCATTTGAGTTTCTGACTTCATATCCATCAGAAAATGAATGGTAAGTCAAGATCTTTTATTCTATAAACTTTCTAAGTTTATAAGAGCAATATTACAAATGTGTTCTTATTTTTGGGGTTTTGTCCAAATTTTTTGTGCTAAGAGGTTGAGAGCTATGCCACCACATCTCTCTCTTTCTCTCTCTCTCTCCCCATCTGTCTCTCTCTCTTCCCACGTCTGCCTTTCCATCTCTCTCTCTCTCTTTCTGTCTTCCCCTTCTGTCTATCTCTCCATCTCTCTCTCTCCCCCTCCGTCTCTACATCTCTCTTTCTCTCTCTATAAGTCTGTCTCTCCCCCTCCATCTCTCTTTCTCTATTGCTCCCCTCTGTCTGTGTCCATTTTTCTTTCTCTCTTTCTGTCTCTCTTGCCCCCTGTCTCCATCTCTTCCTCTCCATCTTTCACTATCTATGTCTGTCTATCTCTGTTTCTCTCCCTTGCTGCATGTCTCTCTCTCTCTCTCTCCCTCTTTCTCTCAGTCACAGTCAGTCACACACACACACACACACACACACACACACACACACACACACACATATACCTACTCTCTGAAACAAGAATGGACCCACCGAATAATTCCTGTCACTCGCCTTCTAAAAAACACTCCTTAGTTTCAGCTAACTGAAGTCCTCCATTCTGTTGCAACTGCAACTGGGTTGGGTTGTCAGGTGACACAACATGAAAACACACACAACAGCAGAAAAGTACCAAGTAACAATCAGATTTCAGTAAACTAGAATGGACTTACTCTAGGGGGTGCGCATATAGACAAAACACCACCGCAAAATGCTGTATTATTCCAAGCAAGACTCAAACAGACCACCAGCATATTCACTGTCGCTAGTCGGGACTTGGGAATCAGGATCAGCAGCAGCCACCAACAAGGTAAGTAAGAGAGTGGAAACAATTGACTGCAACTGTAGTTAACAGGAATTAAGCAGCCCGCCAAATACAGCTGCAGCCAATAATACTAAAGTCTGGTCAGGTCAGCCGAGGCAGATTTTTCAGGTGGGGAGGGGACAGGGTCCAGGGAAGGAATTTTAAGGAATCTTTCTTCCCTGATGGTTTTGCTACTCTCTGGCTAGGCAAGTGCATGCTGTAGTGTACATAGCATATGCCAGCCAACGTCTTTGCTCCAATTTCCTCCCATACTCCATAGATGCAGTAGGTGGACTGGACACAGTAAATTGGGCATAGGTGTGAGAGTGTGTATGTATGAGTGGTATGGAAGAACTACCATGACAGGCTTAGGCACCTGGCAGTGTGAACCTTGGTTCTAGATTATTGTCACTAGTGAAGTGATACCCTGACCCCATATAAAAAAAAAATGGGGAAAAAGGGGGTTGCAGATGGATATACTCTAGCCTGGATGGGTCTTTCGTGCAGATTTTACTGAATGGCTTGTCTGTGTGACATTTTATCATCTAGTTTGGTAGTTTCTATTATATGGATTTCTTTTACAGAGAGAGAGAGAGAGAGGGAGACAGAGAGGGAAAGGCAGAGCAGTGCATTAAGAATGCTGTACCCCATAGAAACAAGTGTAAAGCAAATCCCAGAAACAAACCCACATGGTGGAACCATAGTATCAACAAGCTTTATAATAAAAGGAAAAGAGTTGTGACGAAAAGTAAGAAGTGTAATTCCCAGTATGTTAGAACCCTTGTCACTGAAATACACAAACACCTCAAAGCCCTGTTACTATACGCGATATTGTATAGACTGCTAAGAGGTGACCTGTGTCTGGCATACAAGGCATCCTCTGTCCAGATACTGATGGACCTACTGAACATCAGCAAATCAAATGGCATCAGAAATACTCAGTTTAGGGATCTAAACATCTTGTGCAACATCAACAGAATGGTTTGGAAGAACAGTTGTATATCTCAAAGGATACTTTGGAACAAATTCCCTGTCCAGATAAAACAAAGTTCATCCAAGTCCATTTTCAAGCACAACTTAGATCTGTGGATGGGAAACAGAAAATATACCCTGGGACTGCCCCCTGTAATACTAATGAACTGAGGCAGCTCCTAAATGCTTTATCCCATGCATGAGTCCCATCAAATTATCTGTGGTATGATCCCTGTTTTTCTTATTAGGGGTACTATATAATTATCGACCATGGGATGGATAAGGCCAATCTGTAACCAAATGGGATATGTTATTTTGAGCACAAAAGGGAAACTGGCCAGACAAAAAATGGCATGCAAGGGCAGCTAGCATAGTACTTGGGTCTGTATTAGAACACCGAACATTTGAAATGTCGGGTGTTCTAATATCGACCCGTTTTCAGCGAACGCTGAAAATATCGAAGTAACAGGAAACTGAATTCTTTCCTCGGGAAAGAATTTGGTTGTCCTTTTCTGTTGCTTCGGTATTTTCAGTGCTCTGGTGGAAAGTTATGGGTCGGGTTCAAGTAAGTGTGCGATTGTGTGGACATGTGGGTTAGGGTGGGTTAGGTGAGTTAGGGTTAGGGTACGGGTCAGGTAAGCGTATGATTGTGTGGACGTGTGGTTTAGGATAGGTTAGGTGAGTTAGGGTTAGGGCATGGGTGAGGTGACTGTGCAATAGTGACGGACCTTAGGGTTAGGGTTTGGGTTAAGGTAAGTGGATAGTTAGTGGTGTTTGTATAGTTTAGTGTAGGATTAGGTGTTAGAGTTTAGGTGTATGTGTGTGGATTGCTGTTTGTTTGGTGTGCTTGTGTTGTGTATGAGTTTTGGGACAGCAAATTTTTTCCCTAGGAAAAAATTCACTGTTCCGAATGTTCACTGTTTTTTTTTTCGATTGCTAGGGTTTGATATTAGAACACTCGACATTTTGAATGTTCGGTGTTCTAATATAGACCTTAGTACTTACCTGTGAACCTATAAGATGGTATTCAGAAAGGCTTATATGTACAGGGAACCCTTACCTCTGAAGGTTTCCACATCATGGTAAGCCTTTCTACTTCAGAGACCAGTCGCCAACTGAAATTTCCCCCCCACTGGACTATAGCACAGAAAGTGTTCTTGCTGGGAAAGCAGCATGCAAATGCAGTGGTCTGGGGGAGTAGATAATGCTATTTAGCCATGTGCTCTTCAACAGAAATGTTTGTGGCTCCTCATTTACTTGGCCAAGCAATTCAGAAAATCCCTTGGCCTAGTAAAGTTTTATCCTAGTAGGAAAAGTGAATGCCATCAACAGATGGCGGTCACCATTGAATCCTGTTGCAGTATTCAGTACAGTGGAGCTAGGGGGTTGGGGAGATGTCACTCTTTGTATGTGTGTACATATGTGTGTGCATGTGTGTGTGTGCTTATCTCTACAGACATTAATGAGTCTAAATTAAACTGTTTTGTGTGTGTGTGTGTGTGTGTGTGTGTGTGTGTGTGTGTGTGTGTGTGTGTGTTTGTGCTTATTTCTACAGACATTGATGAATCTGAATTCAATTGTGTGTGTGTATGTGTGTATGCTTATCTCTACAGACATTAATGAGTCTGAATTAAACTCTGTGTGTGTGCTTATCTGTACAGACATTAATGAGTCTCAATTAAACTGTTTTGTGTGTATGTGTGTGTGTGTGTGTGTGTGTGCTTATTTCTACAGACATTGAGTCTGAATTAAACTGTATGTGTGTATGTGTGTGTGTGTGTGTGTGTGTGTGCACTTATCTCTACAGACATTGATGAATCTGAATTAAACTGTGTGTGTGTGTGTGTGTTTTGTGTGTGTGTGTGTGTGTGTGTGTGTGTGTGTGTGTGTGTGTGTGTGTGTGTGTGTGTGCTTATTTCTACAGACATTGATGAATCTGAATTCAATTGTTTGTGTGCATGTGTGTGCTTATTGCTACAGACATTGTCTGAATTAAACTGTGTGTGTGTGTGTGTGTGTGTGTGCTTATTTCTACAGACATCGATGAATCTGAATTCAATTGTTTGTGTGTGTGTGCGCTTATCTCTACAGACATTAATGAGTCTAAATTAAACTGGTGTGTGTGTGTGTGTGTGTGTGTGTGTGTGTGTGTGTGTGTGTGTGTGTATGTGCTTATCTCTACAGACATTAATGAGTCTAAATTAAACTGGAGTGTGTGTTTGTGTGTGTGTGTGTGTGTGTGTGTGTGCGCTTATTTCTACAGACATTGATGAATCTGAATTCAAGTGTGTGTGTGTGTGTGTGTGTGTGTGTGTGTGTGTGTGTGTGTGTGTGTGTGTGTGCGAGTGCTTATCTCTACAGACATTGATGAATCTGAATTCAATTGTTTGTGTGTATGTGTGTGTGTGCTTATCTCTACAGACATTGAGTCTGAATTAAACTGTGTGTGTGTGTGTGTGTGTGTGTGTGTGTGTGTGTGTGCATGTATGCTTATTTCTACACACATTGATGAATCTGAATTCAATTGTTTGTGTGTGTGTGCGCTTATCTCTACAGACATTGAGTCTGAATTAAACTGTGTGTGTGTGTGTGTGTGTGTGTGTGTGTGTGTGTGTGTGTGTGTGTGTGTGTGTGTGTGTGTGTGTGTGTGTGCTTATCTCTACAGACATTGATGAATCTGAATTCAATTGTGTGTGTGTGTGTGTGCTTATCTCTACAGACATTGATGAATCTGAATTCAATTGTGTGTGTGTGTGTGTGTGTGTGTGTGTGTGTGTGTGTGTGTGAGTGCTTATCTCTACAGACATTGATGAATCTGAATTCAATTGTTTGTGTGTATGTGTGTGTGCTTATCTCTACAGACATTGAGTCTGAATTAAACTGTGTGTGTGTGTGTGTGTGTGTGTGTGTGTGCTTATTTCTACACACATTGATGAATTTGAATTCACTTGTTTGTGTGTGCGCTTATCTCTACAGACATTGAGTCTGAATTAAACTGTGTGTGTGTGTGTGTGTGTGTGTGTGTGTGTGTGTGTGTGCTTATCTCTACAGACATTGATGAATCTGAATTCAATTTTGTGTGTGTGTGTGTGTACCTGGATATATACCTCTCAACTGTCCAGATTTTTCCTCTTATTTTTTGTCTGTTCCTCATAATATTTGTGATTTTCTGGATTTTTATGGTGAATCAGTGAGGACTGAATTCACTAAATAATGGCAAGCATTTGAGTTTCAGACTTCATACCCTTCAGAAAATGTATGGTGACACAATACCTTTTATTCTAGCAACTTTCTAAGTTTATAAGAACAATATTTAAAATGTGTCCCTATTTTGGGGGCTTTTTCCCCCATTATTTTCTGCTTTGTCCAGATTTTTTGTGCTAAGAGGTTGACAGCTATGCCTGGATGGTCACACTAAAGGGGTTAGGTAGTTTATACCAGGTGTGTGTGTGTGTTTTGGAGTGTGCATACAGGGGGAGTAGTGGGCATCTTAATTTAGCTTTTTTACTCTAGACACTAAAAGTTTAAACTATAAAGGCCATATTTTATTTCTGGAATAAATAGTCAAAGCAGTGACAAATACTCCATATTATCATACTTATGTATTGCAGCATGTAATACTGCAATCAATATTTTTTAAGACAAACTACAGCCTTTACTGACTTAGTTACTGCATAAAAAAGCTGAACAGCATGTTTAAACTGCTAAAAATGAGCTGTCCTCCTTAATTTGTTGTAGTAGTAAAGAGATAAGACGATGAACAGGACAGCTTAATTTATTTCTAATCTAAGCAATTCTTATTGGTGAAACAGTACAATAATCATAGAAACAGCATGTTAGTTAACTTTGTAACCAAGACATCTGTAGCATACTTCAAATGTACTGGGTGAAAAAAAAGGCATCTTTCAAGCATGTGACTTTTGATATTTAATGCCAAGACACATTGAGTTATGTACCTGCGAAATTGGAGTCCAAGAGTAATGTACACAGTAGAAGTTGACAGCCTGTCTGTCATATCATGAGATTCACTAACATCCCTTTAATACAACTTTAAAGGAGAGAAACAGACAGTTGCTGTTCTAGAAAACCACAAAATACATTCTACTACCGCTTGTAAGGAACCACTCTAAAGAGTGCTCGAATGGAAGATTAAGCGCTTTTTATTCTTTAATAAAATAATCACAAAACTTCATCAGAGTCTGACTAACATGTAAGACACAATGGTTTAAAAACCGTGATGAAAATCACATGATTTTAAAGTGTTCCAGTCAAAAACAAATGTTTCATGCTTGGACCAATCAAACCTTACCTGAACCTAAGCATGAGTTTAACCATGACCACTGCCCATCTAAATGCCAAGATGATTGGTTATCAAGAAGCTTTCCCTCTTCCATTTCCCGTCACCACACATATGGTAATTATTAGGAACTTTCTATCTGAAAATTGGAAGATTATATTGGGGAATTACATTCTAACTAAAGCTGTAAGTCTATGTCTGCTTTTCATCCCACCTTTCTAAGCTAGTTTAGTCCAGTTTTCAGGTTAGTGCTGAATTCAGGGCTGTGTTAGAAGTCTCTGTGTTTGCCCATACCTTACTTGGATAGAAGGAAGTTTCTCTGTTCACTGTGAGAGAGGGAGCTTTGAGCAGCCTATCTGTCTCTGGAGGAGTGGTTTCAGCCCAGAAATTAGTAGTTTATTGGCCATTTTGGGCTAATTTCTCTCTCTTTCATTTCCCTGCTATAAAACCTGCATTTGCGCAGTTTTGCATGCCGGGGCAGCGCCGGTTAGCTAGAGTATAACTATTCCCAGCTCCACAAAGTCTACTCTTCAATTTTTCCCTTGGAACTAGACAAACTTTCAACTTAAGCACTCAAATCATTCACTTCTCATCCCAGCACTTGCCCAAAACTCATAGCAAGCACTAATAAACCTTAGCACTAGACTCCCCCTAATACTGTAGAGAAGGACAAGGCTCTCTATTTGACCTTACCAGCCAATCAGTAAAACAGTTCACTGTACCTATCCAGGCATGTCCAGAGGGCTAAGCTCTCTCAACCGAAGACTGGACCAGGCAGTCAAGAGGAAAAGAGAATTACTTGCATCACACCACAAGTCTCACATAGACCTGTGAAACCAGCACTGGCAAAAAAAACACACATAAATACACAAAAACATACTCGGAGGCTCTAAATAAAAATCTGCAAAAGCAACAGAGACCTTCAAAGCAGACATCAAAGCAACCTCCACCCCCCACACAAACCATGAAACACATACTTCACAAAACCAGTGTGCTACACAATCACAGCCCTTAAGGCAAAATAACATACCCACCACACTAGTAATGAGTGACTCTATAGTCAGGCACACTGACGTCCCACTCACTAGGCTGAACAAGGAGAAGGTTACTGTTAGTTGCCGGTCGGGTGCCAGGATCCGCCACATAACACAAGCACTCAGGTCACACCAGAACAAGTACAAATATGACTCTGTCATTGTCCATGTTGGTGTGAATGACCTGAGCTGTACCTCCCTGGACTACATGAAAAGAGACATGGAGGAGCTCACTTATCACATAGCCCAGGCTGTATGACCCTGACCTGAGTAGCATCCTGCCCTCACCAAGAATGATACCACGGTATAGAGAAAAAAATTATCAATTTCAACAATTGGCTAAGACTGCGGTGGTGGTGCTGCGGTAGCATTGTCACCTCATAGCAAGACGTCCCATTCGATTCTCAGCTAGAGCGTCTTCTGTGTGGAGGCATACGTGAATGGGGCGTGCCCTCGTTGAAGGTTGTGCGTCAGGGCTGGTAACCCGGTACGTAAAAATCCACTACCAATCATTAGCGGAGCGGAGTTCCGTTGTGGCGACCCCTAACCGGGAAAAGCCGAAAAACACAAACAAACAATTGGCTAAGCTTCTGGTGTCATTCAAAGGGGATCCAGTGTCTGTCAGCATGGGATGACATGCTCGACAAGCCACACTGCTTTACTAGAGATGGCTTGCACCGGTCACCCAAAGGCTTTCGAATACTGGCAAAGGCTCTTGCCACCCCCATAGTGCCTTTTTTAGGCAAGGCTCAAAAGACAAACCCACCGCCGTAAATAGCACAAGTAACAAAAACCTGAGGGTAATGCTGCTCAATGCCAGAAGTCTAAACCTCAAAATGCATGCACTCGAGGCACTCCTCAGTATGTAGAAAAACAATATATGTGCAGTAACAGAAACCTGGTTTAAGGCTCCAGAGAGCACTCCAGCACTACCAGGCTACAACTCATACCATACATTTTGGCCACAAAACCCGGACCGAAATACAAAAGGCGAGGGAGTATCCATATTCATCAAGGATACCCACACCTCCAGGTTAGTGGCACAACACAATGCTTCAGAGATCATCCACGTGCAACTAACAATGGGAAAAACTGATAGTCAAATTATAGCTTGCTACAGATCACCCACCATGTTCCAGGACCCCCCACTCTGCATTCCTGGAAACACTGAGAAACATAAAGGTCCTACCAAACACCCTGATATTGGGTGATTTCAATTACCCAAACATTAACTGGGAGAACTACTCAAATACGAACTCCCTTGCCCAACATTTCCTAGAATTTATAAGCTCAAACATCCTGGATTAACTGGTCAACACTCCTAGCAGAGGTGACAACATATTAGACCTGGTCATCACCAACATGGGTGACTGGTGTTCCACACTGCAGGTCAACCCCTCGCTGGTTAGATCTGACCATAAACTAATCACTTTGGATATCCACATTCCGCCACCACCCCCGGTCAAAGAAACCACTGTGAAAAACTTTTCAAAAGCAAACTACACGTTACTTAAGACCGAGGTGGGAAGTTTCAAAGCCCCCATGCTAAAGGATAATGCTGTCCAAGCTGCAAAATCCTTTACTAATGCATTCTACGGGTACCTACGAGAATGCATGGATCGTGCTATCCCAGACAAAAGCACGACTCACTCCTCCATGAAAAGGAAACCAGTCTGGTGGACCCCTGCCATAAACAAGCTATACAATAGAAGGAGGAAACTAGTACAGAAAAGAGTAAAATCCCAAGAAGGGAAGACATCCCTGATCAGTATCAGCAAGAAACTACGTTCCCTCATAAAATCATCCAAGGCTAGCTTCGAAAGACAAATTGCCATGGATTCCAAAGATAACCACAAGGCATTCTTTAGCTATGTCAAGAATCTAAGTGGCAATTCTCAGATCTGCTTGGAGTTAGTGCAGAATGTCACAAAATACACTGAGCCAACCGATATAGCCAACATCCTGGCAGACAGGTTCAGTGCAAACTTCACCCCCCTCTCACCCCCAAAAGGGCCCATAACTATACCAGAAGATGTAGTGCCCCTAAAATCAGAGACACTCAGGTTAAAACAGCCCTCACCAAAGCCAAAAACACAGCATCAATGGGACCTGACAGTGTCCCAGGCTGCGTCCTACACAAGCTCAAAAATGAACTAACCCCTCACCTAAACACAGTTTAAACTCAGCATCTCCACAGGCTACGTGCCCACAGAGTGGCGCACAGCAACAGTTATTCCGTTCCACAAAGGTGGAGCCACAACGGACCCCGGAACTATTGCCCTATAAACCTGACTAGCTTGGTCTGCAAAGCTATGGAGCGCATCATCATGGATCTCATTAACAGAGACATTGGAAACCTCCAAACACTGGACCCAACCCAGTTCGGCTTTGTTAAGGGCAGATCATGCCTCCTAAACCTGGTGGACTTCTTTGAGACAGTTACCAAGGCCATAGATGAGGGAAAGGTGGTCCACACAGCCTACCTAGACCTTGCAAAAGCCTTCAACACCATTCCCCACTCAGGTATTATAGACAAGCTCACCAGCCTGAACATAAACACCTACGTCACGAGATGGTTTGCCAGCTAGCTCACAGACAGAACCCACATGGTAAGAGTTGCAGGGGCTAGGTCTGACTCTAAACCGGTTACAAGTGGCATTCCCCAGGGCTCAGTCCTAGGACCCCTCCTGTTCGGCATATACTTCTCAGAGGTACAGGCAAGCACAGGTGGACTATGGCTGACCAAGTTCACAGACGACTGCAAACTAGGGGCTATAATTGACTCTCCGGCTGACACAGACATCCTCCAAAAGGGTCTCACTGAGACAGATACCTGGTGTCAAAACCATGGCCTCAAGCTAAATGCCAAAAAGTGCATAATCATCCCCTTTGGAAAAAACAAAGTACCCACAAACTACCACAAAGGTGGTAGCCCCCTAAATACAGAAGACAATTATAAGGGATCTGGGGACCCAAGTAGATAGTAACCTCTCCTTTGATAATCACATTGCTAAAGTGGTTAGAAAATCCCTCTATGTGGCCCACCTAATCACAAAAGGGTTTGCATCCAGATCGAAAGAGGTCATTGGGCCCCTCTATGCATCACTCATCAGACCCATCATAGAGTACAATGCCCCATTTGGGATGTACCTTACAAGACACCTGCAACAACTGGAAAGACCACAAAAGTTCCTCACCAAGAGGATCACTGGCCTCAAGTAGATGCCCTATGCAGCTCGACTGAATAAACTCCAGCTGTACTCGGTTGCATACCGCTTACTCAGAGGTGATCTCGCCTGACATACAAGGCCATGTCCAACCCAGAATTGATGGACATGCTCCACCTAAAGAAAACCATATCCTCTTGAGCCACACGCTCCAGGGATCTAAACCTCACCACAACAATAAATAGGACATGCTGGAGGGATAGATTCCTGTCCCAGAGACTTCCCATGCTCTGGAACAAGATTCCAGTCTACATTAGGCAGACCTCTTTGCTAACCCTCTTCAAGAGATACCTTGATGAGTGGATGGGAAACAGAAAGTTTACCCCAGGGATCACTTCAATGGCTATGCTGGACAGAGGCACAGAGAACTAATCTAAGGGGGTGGCGAAAGCCAACACATTTCGGCTAGGCTTATAAATGCCTTCGGGCAGATAGCCTAGTACCTACCTATGAACCTATATAAAAGAAATGAGAACATTAAATCTTTATTAGAGAAAATGCGGACTTTTAACCAGGAGACAGAACACACAATTGGCACTTTCAAATGCGGCAGATGTAAAGAGTGCTATTTTGTTAACAGCATTTCAAGTATACATCTTGCCGCATGAGCATTTACAGTGTACTATAAAGGCAGAAATGTTTGCCAAACTGAAAGAGTGGTCTGCCTAGCTCTATGTTCAAGCCCTAGCTAGCCAACTACCTCCTAGCTTCCCTGGTCCAGAAAGTAGCACCCCTAGAAACCTACTCGCGTTCAGCTTCCAACCAGTCGCCACTTCACTTATCTGTACCTTGATCAAAAAATTAAAACCCACTACACTTTCTGCTGATCAACTCCCTGCCGAGTACCTACAAAAATCAGCTGATGCTATTGCTTACCCCATCTCAATACTAATCAATCAAACCATAGTAGAAGCTAAAATTCCCACCATCTGGAAAATATCCTATGTAATCCCACTTCACAAAGGAGGCAGCTCTACTGAATTCTCCAATTATAGACCAATAGCTATACTCTCTCCACTTGCAAAGATTATGGAAAAATGTATTCATAGACAACTCATGCACCACCTAATCCAAAATCGCCTTATGGCAGACACTCAGCATGGCTTCTGTCCTCACCACAGCACTACTTCAGTCCTCCTAGCCTTTACCAACACCATAAACCATAATCAGAGCAATAATTATATATTCTCAGCCCTCTTTTTGGATCTTTCCAAGGCATTTGATATGGTTGATCACCAACTTTTAATGCACACCCTGCAAACATTCTGTCTAGATACTGGAGACCTCCAATGGTTTCAATCCTACCTGAATGGTCGACAGCAGGCTGTCCTCTGGCAGAACAAACTCTCTAACCTTCTACCTAACATCCTTGGAGTACCACAAGGCTCTATACTAGGGCCCTTGCTTTTCTCCATCTTCATTAACGACCTTTATACTGTCATCCCAAAGGTCAGCTGTATCCAATATGCTGATGACTCTACTCTGATTTGCTCAGCCACATGTCCAATAGAGTTATGGTCAGCTACCTGGTTTCTGAACATCGTCTGATCCTAAATCCCAAAAAAACTAAAATGCTGTTATTTTCACCAACACGTAGGTCTACCGCTTTCACCTTTACCGTAAAATCAAATGATGGCACAATAATCTCCCCTGACCCATCTACAAAACTATTAGGTGTCATCATAGACAATAATCTAAAATTTGACCTACATGTTAACCAAACTATCAAAACCATCAATAAAAAACTAGGGTCACTTTACAGAATAAAAGCCTTCCTAACCCCTCCAGCTAAAATTGCCATAGCTCGCTCTCACCTTCTTTCAACCCTTCTGTATGCATCCCTTCTACTCTCGAATTTAAACAAGACTGTCCTTAACAAACTCTCAATTTGCTACAACCACATTGCCAGGTTTGCCACTGGGCTGCCTTTTAGGACACATCATTGCATCAGTCTAAATCAGCTTGGGTGGCTTGAACTACCCAGCCTAATCCAGTATAACCAACTGATTATGGCCTATAAAATCCTCTATAATCTGGACAATACTCCTGCACTTAAAAATATTATCACCCCCTATAACAATCCTAGACTGCTTCGATCCTCTAACAAACTACTAATTCAGACTAGCAAAATTAATAACACAGCCGGTGATTCTGTCTTTGCAAACTCTGTAACTAGATCCTGGAACTCTCTTCCAGCTGATATTACCTTACTTTCCACCTTAGGTCAATTTAAAACTATACTCAAACAACATTTGTCACTTAACTGGCTATGTCAATGTATCAAGCCTAGCTAACTCTCTCTAGAATGTGTAAAAATCTATTAACCAGTTTACTGTGTAATTTAATCCTGACTTGTGCTCAGGATTAACTGTAACCTGTGGAACTTGTTTAACTTGCCTACTTATGTAATCTCTGTAAATAGACTATTTGTAATATGTAATGCTGGTATTATGTAATGCTGTATCTGCTTACCCTTGGAGCTTTTCTCCCTGGGCCTCCGCTGAAAATGGACATGCATCCAGTCGGACCATCCCGGTCAACAAATGTAAAATAAATAAAAATAAAAATAAATGTGAATTGTCCCTGTTTTTACATAGGGAAGACCATCAGGACCTTCAAACATAGAATTTACGAACATACTCTCATGATCCGGCATCATGATATGAATAATACTTTAGTGAGACATTCTTGTACATGTGCTAACTTTAAGAAATTTAGCTTTTTGTCCTGGAAACCTTGGATGGAGATGATTTTACAGGTGACTATAGAGTTAACGGAAAAAATAACAAAACTCTGACCAAACATGACAATCCTAATTAAAAGCAAAGTTTAATGAAAAGAAAAAAAAATGCATAAAACTGCATAAAATACTTATAAAACATAGATAAGCACTTTGACAGCCATCTTTCGCTTCATCAGACCAAGTAAAGAAACAACACAGGGAGAAGCCTTAAATAATGGAAAGCCACTTAGCACAGCTGATTAACGAGCTAAAGCCCTTGATCTAAGTGCCGGTCTTAAAGAGAGACTCTCATTTAGACCAAACTCTTATGTGTTTCTTATGCACTATTTTTTCTGTATACATTGCTGCTATTTTCTGTACTCTGGGTTTTATTTTAATTGCTGTGATGTCTCACAAGTCAATCAGACCATTTTTTCCCTTGTTTAAGGCCCAAGAACACTGTCAGTCTTAATTGCTAAACAAACAAACAAAAAAAAAAAAATATATATATATATATATATATATATATATATATAAAACATAGCAGAAGTTAACCAGCTGGCTCTGGCTTGTGATTGTGAGTATGGCAGATCAGCTAGCCATGTGTTTATTTCTGTACTTCATATTTGCTCAGTGTTACAGTCACTTGTTTTGTATTTATTAACTGGCAACAACATAGCACTAGCTTATGGCAGATTTTGATAGTAAAGATGTTGAAAGCTCCGTTGTTGACAGGAGGAATTCCTAGCTGGTCTCCCTGCTACTTTTTAGATTGTATGAGCTCATCAGCTAGAGTTAAAAGCAAGTCTGACTTTGAAGCACAGAATTCGGCCTCTCCTGAGATTAGCCAGTGGAAGCCCCACTGGGAGAGCACAGCTTGAAGCCAAAGAACGGAACTAAGCAGCAATAGGTCTACTAATTTCTTTTAAAGGTACTGACTGTGTATCTGAGGAGAGACTGTTTTCCTTTTTTCACAGCAAGCTGTGTGAACCTGAGGCAGAAGCTTGGCATTAATAGGTTGCCATTTAAGCAGTGGGGTCACTCAGAGCCATGGACCCCCTCTTACATTCACTGTCTGAGGGTGGAGGAGTAAACTTTGTAGTAAAGAGATAAAAGCAGGTAAGAGGGGGCAGTAAAATGGGGGATAGAATATTATGTACTGAAAATGTTAATTTTATTATTACCTTGATAATTACTCAGAATATACTTGTATGTGGTCTAGTAACATTTGACAGATGTTACTGAAATCAATTAAGATTTAACATTATTATTGGTGATGTGGCTTTTTGTATCCATTTTTAAGCCTAAACAAAATTAAGAGTGCAGGGATGACCATAAATAAGCTCAAAAGTCATATGTTTAGTTACTGCTGAGTACAGTTTTATCCAACAGGTGTTTTTTTTTTCTTTTTTAAATGATTAAAGACTTTTGTCACTAGTGTTTTGCACCTTAGCCTACTACTATTAAAATCTGTTACAGTCTTAAAGAGAATGGTTTAGTATTAGCCATTGAGAACTTGCTTGTTTCAGCCTCAAGGTTGGTTCTGTAAAATAATGTCTCTCACCTTTAACCATGATAGACGATTGTCACTCGTGACCTGTCTGACATTTTGACTCTCTCAAAGATTAATGCAGGAGTACTGCCATTATGTAAAATTGTACTGGTACATTAAAGTTCTCTTTACATCTGCCCTGAGTTGTAAGCTAGCATTCACATTTGCATGCATTACAGTTAAGGGAATGCAGCTGCACCTTTCAGCTCCTTTTTGCCAGTCACCTGATGCACACCGCAATTTCAAGAAACTTTTGGCAATTTGTACCTCAGTGATCACATACAGGACAATGCCACAAAAATGCCAGAGATGCTGGGGTTTCCCCGGCCCAGAAATTGTACTCCAAGGCATTATTGATTTAGAAACTACATGTCTTACCACCATAGGTGATTGATTTAAATCAGTTAAGCCATTCAATTCAAACAAGGATGATGTTTTGTACCTGTTTCCCATGTGGGTGGTATTAACTTCTGTTACACTGTATTGCATTGAAACATGATTTGGAGTACCATGCAACACTAAATCCTACTTAAAAACTTGATAATTTTTGAAATTATTGTTTAAACATCCTTAGTTTCTTCAGTAAAATTTTTCTTTTAGAGAAAAATGGGCAAATAGATGCATCAGGTTTGGACTGCTGGAAATGACTATTTAGATAATTTAATGTGCATAGCTTTTTGTGGTTTTTAATGCATTTGTGGCAACCAGGTAAATTAATTAGATCAGTGAAACTAATCATTTTCAGCCACTGCCCAGGAACAAAGCAGCAGTTGTACAGTCAGACACACAGTACAGTGTGTACTAGCACAAACTTAAAGAAAGGCATACAATTTAAGGTACAACTCCATCTAGAAATCCAGTTAGTTGCCAGCCCTAGTAACAGTGCAAGACCCTTGAGACTTCTCTAATGAACAATAAATATTTCATTTTACTTTGTTGTAAAAGTTCTTACATTTTGTCTTATTAAGTTAAGGACAGACCCATTCACTATGGCAATGATATGTGTATATAGTCATTGTACAGTTGTCTCTGTATGAGCCATTAATATGCTGACTCCTGGTTAAAGGAACAAAGGTCATTAGTAGAGAGACTGGAGGTAGGCCTACTTTTCTTAATGCAAGTGGTTGATAGTGTGTGAAAACATCATGGTCTGATAGAGAATGTCTGTCTCATACACACCCAGAAGGCTCAAGTTAATCCTGAATCATTAGCAGTCTGCTTTCTTCTTCTTCTTCTTCTTTCGGCTTTTCCAGGTTAGGGGTCGCCACAGCGGATCACCTGTCCACTCATGATTGGCAGTGGAGTTTTACAGTCTCGAGTTGCCAGCCCGGCACCCAACCTTCCACAGAAGGCATACACATGCACACACTCACACCTAGGGCCAATTTAGAGTGTCCAATCCACCTACTGCATGTCTTTGGGATGTGGGAGGAAACCGGAGCACCAGGACGAAATCCATGCGACCACAGGGAGGACATGCAGACTCTGCACAGAAGGCACCCCAGCCGAGGATCGAACCGGAGAACCTCTTGCTGTGAGGCAACAGTGCTAACCACTGCACCACCATTCCTTTCCAAACCCAGTAAAATGGTGTTGATATAATACCAGGGTTTGTGATTTACCAATTAAGATGTTTTAACTAGGCCCTTAATGATGGCCACTGTGAGACAGTTCTTGCCTGAATTATGAACAGCTGTGTCATACAGAAACACCATGACCATTCAATCTTGAAGCCTTGAAACTTGATTGCACTTTAGAAAGAGCACCATACTAGTTTCAGTGTTTATTGTTTAGTATCTTTACTGGCTGGTCAGATATTTTGGTGCGACAAGTATGAGACGGACACCTGGTGTCAAAGTCATGGCCTCAAGCTAAGTGCCAAAAAATGCATAGTCATCCCATTTGGGAAAAACAAAACACCCATGAATTATCACATAGGTGGCAGCCCCCTTAATACAATAGAGGTAATAAGAGAGCTGGGGACCCAGGTAGATAGTAATCTCTCATTTGACAATCATATTGCCAAAGTAGTTAGGAAAGCCTTCTATGTGGCCCATCTAATTACTAAAGGGTTTGCATCTAAAAATAAAGAGGTTATAGTGCCCCTCTACTCATCACTCATCAGACCCATCATAGAGTACAATACCCCATTTGGGATGTACCTCACAAGACACTTCCAACAGCTGGAAAGACCACAAAAGCACCTCACCAAGAGGATTACTGGCCTCAAACATATGTCCTATGCAGCCCGACTGAAAAAACTCCGGCTGTACTCAGTGGCATATCGCTTACTCAGAGGTGATTTCTGCCTGACTTACAAAGCCATGTCCAACTCAGAATTGATGGGCATGCTCCACCTAAAGAAATCCAAGTCACTGTGAGCCACGCGCTCTAGTGAGCTAAACCTCGCCACAGCAATAAATAGAACATGCTGGAGGGATAGATTCCTGTCACAAAGACTCCCCATACTTTGGAACAAAATTCCAAACTACATTAGGCAGAGCCCCTCACTAACACTCCTCAAGAGAAACCTTGACGAGTGGATGGGTAACAGAAAATACACCCCTGGGATCACTTCATTGGCTCTGCTTGACAGAAGATCAGTTAATTAATTAATTGTGTGGTGAAAGCCGACACACTCTGGCTAGGCTTATAAATCCCCTCGGGCTGATAGCCTAGTACCTACCTATCTATGGACCTATGATCCTAAGTATGGTAATACAGTGGGTATGACAGAAGTTCCTTTGTGTACATCAGACATAACACCAACAAAATGGCTGATGTTCATCGTGCATACAGCTGCAGTCATAACAGATGGGTTATCCTGCCGTCAGGCGGGTCCTCGGTTGGCCGAATTCCAAAGTCTAGGTCCGGCATCGGTTGTCGTCGCTTCTTCCCTGACGTCAGTGTGGCAGGGGTATAAAAAAGGCAGCCGATGCCATTTTCTTCAGTCTTTCTTGCCGCGCGGTGCCCAAAGCAGAAGCAGTTTGCAAGTGCCGGTCGGCCAGCTCCTGAGATTTACGAAAGTATTTCAGCCGAAGTCTTCTTGAAAGCTAAGTACCCCGTTGGGGAAACTTTTCTTGCCTCAGACCGATGTCAGACAAAGTTAATAATTGCATTTCATGTGGGAAGCAAATACCGCATAAGGATTTCCACTCTTTCTGTATACCTTGCTTAGGCCCAGACCACGACGTCTCGGCCTGCCGTTTTTGTGCTATATTCAACAAGCACACTATTAAGGGTTGGGCGGAGTTCTTCCTTCATTCTTTTGGCAAAAAATTTAATTATATTATGTCGTCGGATACTCCGACTCCAGTTTTGAGCAAAAAACGCAAAGATAAGGGCCGACATACGAGGTCCGCACCTCCTACTGAAACCACTCTAAGGCTGACTACCGGTTCTCCGGTACTCAGCGAGGCGCCTACGCAGCCCCTGAGTACCAATGACAATGCATTACCGGTGTCTTCAGTACCCGAGGTCGCAGGCGCCTCGGCCCCCATTCCTACTACAGATACCGATGCCACTCCTGGCAGGGAAACTCAGAATTTAGACAGGCCTGCCATTTCTCTAGGGGTCTTCAGGCCTTCCTCCTTCTCTATTAAAGCCTTCACTAAATCTAAAGCAGCCATGAAAACCAAAAAACAGGTTCCTCAGACCCCCTCTCAAGGCACCATGCCTAAAAAACAGATGCTTAAAATGGCTGAGGATTTGATTACTCTTATCAGGGGTTCTCAACCCCCCTCTGACAAAAGGCCCAGATTAGAGGAAGACTACTCTTCCTCAGATCAAGCTTCTATTACCTCAAAACTATCTGAGGACCAGGATTATGCCTATTCTCCATTCGAAGACTCTGATGCAGAGGAGTCTATCCCCTTGGTCTCCCCCCCCTGAGGACTTCTCTTTTGGGGAAACCGTGCATACATTGAGGGAACACTTTCACTGGGAAGGCCAAGATTACTCAGATTCCAAGAAAAGGCTCAGGGAATTTCTTCAGCTCCCCCAGCATAGGCCTCTGGCTATCCCTCCTGTTTTAGATATATTGGATGATGTGTTCACAGAAGCCAGCCTTAATCCAGATTCTTTGCCTCCAGCTCCTGTTAAACCAGACAGGTATTACCGGGTTCCTGATTCTCAACAGTTCCTATATAAAAGCCATACTGCTGACCCAGAAACTATTTCACAGGGTCCCAAGGGAATTAAGGCCTCTACTGCTAAAAACCCATTACCTTCAGAGAGAGATTCCAGAGCATTAGAAAGGTGGGGGAAAAAGGTGTACACCTCGGCCACTTTAACCATGAGGGCATTAAACTGTCAGTTCTATATGTTAAAGTATCAACAGTTTTTGATATCTCAGCTGAAAAGCAAGATGACACAACCAGAACAACCAGATTTAAAAGAGTTTCAGGATTTGTTGCATGGTGCAGAGCAAGTGGGTAAACATACCTTGCAGTGTGGTTTTGATGCTTTAGAGGCCTCATGTAGAGCTGCTGTTACGGGGTCTGTTATACATAGGCATGCTTGGCTCAAAGAGCAATCCTTACCAGACCATGTCAAAGCTAAATTATTAGATGCACCTCTTCAAAAAGATGTATTGTTTGGTGTTAAAGCTGAGGAGTTCCTAAAGAAAATGGAGGAAAAAGCGAAATCAATGCAAACAGTGAACGATTTCCTGCAGGTACAGCCTCCACATTTCAGCAGGAACTGGCCTTCAAAAAATTGGTCCTTTCCAGCCACGGACAGACCTCAAAGGGGCAGATACAGATGTCCAAGGGGTAGAGGGCATCCTCAGGGATCTTTTAGAGCCAGACAGTGGCAAGCACCAACCCCAAGAGGTGGAGAAGATAGATCACAGTCTTTTAGAAAACAAACACAATGACTTCCCCCTACACCTGCCAAGCAAAGTTTTAATGGCAGCAACTTTGGGTGGAAAACTGACATTATTCTCAAAAAATTGGCATATTGTTACAAAAGACAAATGGATTCTGGACATTATAGACAGAGGCTACAGGTTCCACTTTCACACCCTTCCAAAAATGAGAGGCATGCCAAACCTGCCACAATATCAAAGGGCAGAGACACAAAAACAAATTTCAGCTCTCATGAACATGAAAGCAATTCAAGAGGTACCTGCAAAAGAACAAGGTCAAGGGTTTTATTCCAGACTATTCCTGGTACCAAGGAAAGACAAAGATTGGAGACCTATCTTAGACCTATCCATCCTAAACACATATCTACAGGTGCCAAAATTCAAGATGCTCACATTACAGCAGCTCCTTCCCATGCTGGGCAAGGAGTCTTGGCTGGTAACATTGGACCTCAAGGAGGCATACCTGCATGTCCCTATCAGACAAGATTGCAGAAGATACCTCAGATTTCTTGCAGGTTCAACGCATTACCAATTCTCTGCATTGCCCTTTGGCTTATCTACTTCGCCCAGAGTGTTTACGAAATGCTTGGCATCAGTAATCACCTTCTGCAGACTACAAGGGATACAAATCTACCCATATCTGCACGACTGCCTGATCCAAGTGGACAGCAAGGACATACTACTGCAGCACCTGGCGTTTGTAATAAAACTGTTGAACTTCCTGGGATACTCAGTCAACAAAAAGAAATCAAAACTAATACCCTCTCAACAAATAATTTTCCTGGGTGCCAGCCTGGATACAACCACCCAGATGGTCTACCTCACGCCAGACAAGCAAGGGCAACTGTCTCAATACTTCAGAAAAATGGCAACTTACACCAGGCTAACTGCAAGGAAAGCCCTGCAGGCTCTGGGATTCATGGCATCTTGCATCCTACTAATCCCATGTGCAAAGCTGCATATGAGGAAACTTCAATGGCACCTAAAAAACTTATGGTCTCAACACAGCCACAGCTTGGAAGCAATTATACCACTCATTCCATGCCTTCAAAAGGAATTTATGTGGTGGGCTCAAGCTTGCCAAAGAAACACAGGTCTTCCTTTATGTGTACCTCAAGCAACTCAAATCATCACAACAGACGCCTCAGACTACGCCTGGGGAGCACACATGACAGATCAGTTTATTCAGGGAAAATGGACCCGAAAAGAGAAGCATCTTTACATCAACCAAAAGGAAATGCTAGCCGTGCAAAAGGCTATTATGACCTTCAAAGACCTACTGCATCCAGGCCAGCTATTGATAAGGACAGACAACACCACAGTGATGTGGTACATAAACAAACAGGGGGGAACTCATTCATACCCCCTGTGCAGGCAAGCCATGACCCTATGGAACACAGCACTGGAATTGCAAATTCAACTACAGGCACAATTCCTGCCAGGGAAGGAAAACACACTGGCAGACAACCTAAGCAGAAATATGACAGATCCACATGAATGGAAGTTGCATCCTCAAGTTTTCACAAAGATAACTCAGGCATGGGGACAGCCAGACATAGATCTCTTTGCTACCCACAGAAATTGCCAGTTGAAAAAATTTTGTTCAAGGACCTATCATCCACAGGCCTTGAAAGTGGATGCACTTTCCTTCAATTGGGCAACATTGACAGTCTATGCCTTCCCGCCTCTTCCTCTGCTGCCCAAAGTTCTTTTAAAAGCCAGAGCAGAGAGGCCGAAAATGATTCTCATTGCTCCAGACTGGCCAAGACAACACTGGTATCCACTCCTGAAGAGCCTGACACATTCCCCACCATGGATCCTACCTCTAGTCCCTCTTCTGTTGTCCCAGCACAACTACAAAACTCTTCACAGCCATCTCAAAACTCTAAATCTAGCTGCATGGAGAATTCCATGATTTTCCAACAGTTTCTCCTCTCCAGGGAGGTGCAGGATGTCATCTTGGAGGCCAGAAGACATTCTACTAGAAAAGCCTACTCCGCCAAATGGAAATGATTTTGTGCCTGGAATCAAGAAAAGGGACAGAATCCTTGGGTAATAAATATACCTCAAATTTTACAGTACCTAGCTGAGATGTTAAACAATGGACTTTCCTTCTCCTCCATCAAGATCCATGCTTCAGCCATTTCTGCACAATACAACACAGATCCTCCTTTATTCTCTCATCCTCTCTTAAGGCAGTTCCTCAGAGGGGCAAAGAATATAAACCCCCCAAGGAAACCACCAGTCCCTGCTTGGGACCTCAACTTCGTATTGGAAAAGCTGACCCTTCCTCCCTTCGAGCCAGCTTCTTCAACAGAGTTACAGTACTTGTCATGGAAAACAGCCTTTCTTCTGGCTATCACCTCAGCACGCAGGGTTTCGGAGCTACAGGCCCTCATGGCTGTGCAACCATTGATCATTTTCCATCAGGACAGAGTTTCCTTACGAACCAACCCTACCTTTATGCCAAAGGTAGTATCCAGTGTAGCTTTGAATCAGACTATCCACTTACCTACCTTTTATCCTAATCCACAAAACAAAGGGGAAATACTACTACATTCCTTGGACATTCACAGACAACTTCGTTACTATTTGGACAGGACAAAGCCATTCAGGAAATCTGAGGAACTCTTTGTGTCCTATGCTGCAGGTGCTCAAGGAAAGGCTATTTCCAAACAGACAATTTCAAAATGGATAGCCCACTGCATACGCTTTTGTTACTCATTTCATGGAAAAACTGTGCCTGCATGCATCAGATCCCACTCTACCAGAGCCACAGCTACCTCTGCAGCCTTCCTCAGGAGGGTCCCTACCAAGGACATTTTGGAAGCAGCAACCTGGAGTTCAGTGCACACTTTCTCCAAGCACTATCACCTCCCACTATACTCAAAATCTAGAGTGGGCTTTGCCACAGCAGTCCTGCAGGGCATCCTAGCCCCTCCTAGTTCCACTTAGTGCCTACCACCCTTACTTAGCTTTGGGATTCTACCCATCTGTTATGACTGCAGCTGTATGCACGATGAACATAGTACAGTTTTGTACCTACCATAAATGTAGATGTTCGAGTGCTCATACAGCTGCAGTCCAGGTTTCCCTCCCTCCATCCCCTCTTAGGACAGGCCTTATGACAAACACTTTTCATATAACCTTTTTGGGGTATTCTTTTATGGTGTATTTGCTTGCAACTACTGTTTTTGATTTATCAATATTGCATCTTTGCATAAGATTATATTTGCCTTTCTTCTGGGGGCACCTGACATCTGGGGCAAGAAAAACTGAAGAAAATGGCGTCGGCTGCCTCTTTTATACCCCTGCCGCACTGACGTCAGGGAAGAAGCAACGAAAACCGACGCCGGACCTAGACTTTGGAATTCGTCCGACCGAGGACCCGCCTGACGGCAGAATAACCCATCTGTTATGACTGCAGCTGTATGAGCACTCGAACTTCTACATTTATGGTAGGTACAAAACTGTGCAACCATATAGCAATAGACATTCCAATAAACATTTTAAAGCATACAGTAAGAGGAATTTTAAGAGACTTTACAGCACACAGCTATGTAAGTACTGTCAGATTTTACAGAATAAATTATTTCAATGTGTAAGGCTATACACAGTAAAACTAATTCAACTATACAGAGGTTACAAAAGATCTATTTGCGTTAATATGATAAATAGACTGAGGAGGATATTCATAATCTATACAATATGTACAAAATAAGTTCTAGATTGTGATTAAAGAGAGCCTTATAGTAGAGTTTCATGGAAATCTATGTGAAGGAAGCAATTGTAGAAAAGACTAGCCACGTGTGGTAGACCAGTGGCATAACCACATTTTGAGAAAGTGAGAACACAAGCACTTTTTAAAGGTAGATAAAGTATATGTATGTGTGTGTGTGTGTGTGTGTGTGTGTGTGTGTGTGTGTGTGTGTGTGTGTGTGTGTGTGTGTTTGTGCATATAGATATATCATGCGGCTGGTTTTGGTGTATTTCATTGGTGTTTACAGTGGTCAAATTATATTGCAGTCAAACTGCAACAGTTCGATGTAATATAATATAATTTCAGGGGTGATCCTTTTTTATCCACAGTTGTGCAACTTGGAGCTAGTATATTTCATTTCCAGGGGTGTGGGGTGGAAACCCCCCCACATAAAAGCAATGTTTTTGTTTTGTTTAAGTGATCACAAATGGGAACTGTTTGTTTACATTTGTGATCACACTAGTGTGTTTTTTTTTAGATGTTTGTGATTGCTGATGAACTTTTAGAAATAATTTCTGTTGATGAAAGTACATCAACAATGTAAATAAATATAGTCATCTCTCTCCCTCTCTCTCTCTCTCTCCCTCTCTGTCTCTCTCTCTCTCTCTCCCTCACTCTCTCTGCCCCCCCTCTCTCTCCCCTCCTCTCTCTGTCTCTCTCTCTCTCTCTCTCTCTCTCTCTCTCTCTCTCTCTCTCTCTCTCTCTCTCTCTCTCTCTCTCTCTCTCTGTCTCTCTCTCTGTCTCTATATATATATATATATATATCTATGGATTCACTTTAGAAGCTCGAAATAGTGAAATATCGTAATTCAGTATTTCTAGCCCATAAAGTGGAATCTTGAAAACAACGAAACCTCAGAAGTGCGAAATTCAAAACCTCGCACACCGTAGATTTTGAATTAGTGCTTTTGATGTTTTGCTGTGGTTGTGGATTCAGGTAAGTGTTTATTTGTTAAGGGTTTTGGGTAGGGGCTGTGGTGTGTGTTAGTGTGTTTTGTTGCTGTGATGTGTGTGTGTGAGGTGAATGTAGCTTGTGTGGTGGTGTTTTGTATGTGTTTGTATGTAGTGCGACCCCAGAGTTAGAATATTTAAGTAGGGGGTGTGGTGGGGCGCAGATTTTATGTAGTAGAGAGCTTGTGTTTGTGTGTGGGGAGGAAGGTGTGTGTGTGTGTGTGTGTGTGTGTAGAGTAGAAGTGCTAATTCAAAATCTCTGGTGTGCAAGATTTTGAATTTTGCGCTTCTGAGTTTTTGTTGTTTTCAGGTTTCGACTTCATAGCCTCGAAATACTGAATTTCGATATTTCAGTATTTCAAGGATATAAAGTGAATCCATATATATATATATATATATATATATATATATATATAGAGAGAGAGAGAGAGAGAGAGAGAGATCTAAATGTGTGTATGTGTGTACGTAGATATAGACATACACTAACTGTATGTGTGTGTGTGTGTGTATTTATATATGTAGTTTACATGCACACGCATGCACACACACACACACACACACACACACACACACACACACACACACACACACACACACACACACACACACACACACACTCACACTCACACATAAAATTTTTCATCATGGATTAAGCATGAGAAATTCCAAGTGTGAACCATTATAGTTTGTTATGACACCACACTTTCTTATTTGCAGAAACTAAGAGTTTCTGCAGAGGTGTGAGTGATAAGAAACTAAACCGCATTAGATTCAGGACTATCTGCGTTTGGATTGGTACAAATGCCATTTTGTTTGTTTGAATGACATTCTATATTAAAAGCATCACAATTTGTGCATTGTTAATCAGGACTATCCATATAAAACCACTGAAACATTTTTTTCAGACTGGTGGAATATAATAAACATAGATTTTAGCAATTATTCAGAAACTACAATCACATCAGCCTTATTAGAAGACACGTAGAGTAAAGCTGGCTGCTTACTAAAGATAGTCAGTAGTCCATGTGTATTAGCAAGAAAAGAAAAACGTAAAAAGACAAGCAGTAACAAAATGAATCTATTTGTCTATGGTGTTTTTTCCAGGGTTTTGCTGAAAATTAGTTATGGTCAGGGAAATGTTGTTGGTCAAAAATATAGGTATACGAGTAATTACAGAGGCCCCTCACCACTGCCATTAAAAGAAATCTCAGTACTTTAGGACAATGAGATCATTTTTCATACTTAGTAATGGGTCACTCATATGTAGGGAGCCACACTGGTACTGATCACTCTGACTTGACCACTAAGCCAGTTGCATTATTTTTGGGGAAATAAATGCTTCTGTGACTCGGATTCTAAAGCAGTGAGAAGAGTAGCAAATGACTACAAGCTGAGTGCCACGTGATGAAAAGTAACTACTAATGATGAGAGATAACACTCATCACTAGTGCATTCTTAGGGATCCATTGGAATGTACGACATTATTCAGATTGTAGGAGTTTCCGTATAGCATAGCGATTGTAAACTGGAAGAGATTCTTTCTGGTCAAATTTAGCTCATGGGTATTGAACTTCTAGAAATCACTACAGGTTGGGTTTCTAAATGTGTGCCAGCAGGGATTTATTCCTTTTCTGACATTTTTTTTTATGTTGGTGTGTCAGTGGAGTTGGTGTATATACATCAGAATGGGGGGGGGGGGGGTCTGGGGCTTTGTCCCCTGTATGGGGATGGACACTGGCTTGTCTCCCTGTGGAAAGTACTTGTATTGAATTTTGTCATGGTGGATTCCCGACCAGTTGTGCTTGGTGAGTTGGTTCTTCTCTAAGTTGTAACTTGATGAGTAATAGTGGAAGCGGTTTTAGGATTAACTTTCAGGAATTTTCACAATAAAATGTACATTCTATAGTTATGCAATAACTACATAATGGAGTTATGCAGTAGTTTATATCCAAGCTATGCAAGCATGTTTAATAGGCAAGAAAATTTTACACACGTTAATTTGTGTTACATATAGAAGAAGGAATCAGCATTAATTTGTATGGGAATTTCCTTTGCTTTCTTGTAGACTGAACACACTTCAGATCTATGGACTAAAGCAAAACAGGATATGCTATGTATCAGATGGTTGGTCCAGTTTCCTCTCAGAGAACAACTTAACTTGAGTTGTACTACCGTGTAGGCTTGTAAATCTAGACCAAAATAGTCAGCATGCATATGTGATACTTAAGAAATTGTACCTTAGAGACAGCAGCAAAAGTTGAAATTACCACAGAAATGTGTTAAACATGTCAGTATACTAATTATCACCCACCTGAGAATCTGGCCTGTCACAGAATGATAAGTGGCTGAACAGAAATAGATCACTCAGAAAGCCCCACAATAACTGAATTTAATTTCCATCTTGTAAAGGGAGTCAGACAGCTACAGTACTGAGTAACTAAACAGGTAGCATGATTAAAATCTACTATACCTCACACATTTAGTGCCATAGCAGCTGGAGGTGAGCTGGGAGACCCTCTTGTAAACCATCTAAAAAGGAAATGCAATAATCAGTACCAGTCTGAGCTTTTGCACAAGCCCATCTCCTTTTCCAAGGGAGGAAGAAGCAATTGTGTTAGGAAAATTAGTTTTGCCTTAGTTTTGCACCCATTCCATTTGCTAACAAAGGCAGCACATTTAGATTTAAGCAACTGCAATTTCTCATGCAGTGACATGTAAAATTAAGGATATAAGGACAGGTTCAGTATGAGCTTTCTTTAAAGAAGACATCTGCTGGCCTTGTATTCCTATGAAGGTGAAGCAAACTGAATAGGTTTGCACATATATAAAATCAGGTCATACCTCAGAGATGGCATCGGTTGCAGAAATTGCAACAGAAACCTGTAGTATAAATCCCACATAAATATTACCAGAAAGAATATATCTGGTTATAACAGATATTACATGTTTAAGAAAAACACCTCTGGCTGACTACTTCCTTTTCCAAAGAATTCCTTAATAGTAAGCGAGCAGAAAGAGCTAAATTAGTATTGTTGTGACTATGAGATCTAATTATTAAAATACTGGAGCACTGGGCTTTGGCCATCTATGCAGGGTCAAATCAGTTGTTGTGTCTTTCGACTTTTCCCGGTTAGAGGTCGCCACAGCGGAACTCCGGTCCGCTAATGATTGGCAATAGATTTTTATGTGCCGAGTTGCCGGCCCTGAAGCACAACCTTCAACGAAGGTACTCCCATTCACGCATGTCTCCACACAGAAGACGCTCTAGCTGAGAATCGAACAGGACAACGTCTTACTGTGAGGTGACAACGCTACCGCAGCACCACCACCACAATTCATGCAGGGTTAAATTAATAACTTTATTTATTATGCAGGTAAGAAGTCTGACTGAAATAGTGAGTTAAATAATAGTTGTTAAAACGCTTAAAAAAAGTGTACAGGGACATCCACCAGTCTCAGGCATCCAAAGCTAAGAAAAAGCAATAAAAAACAGTAGTGCATAAAAAGGCAGCCTGAGAATATGGAGTTAAATGTAGCCAGCTGTACATGATAAATCTGAGGATTTTTTTACGAATTACCTTTCCTCATAATTTGTACACATTGATTAAGAACAGATTTTCTTGGATTTAATTGAATAACTCAGAGGCTGGTCTAGTGTGAGTAAGTAGTCGTAGTTTCACATGACACAGTGGCAGTCACATTCCTGGCATTAATTATGGTGCTAACATGGTTTCCACAGCCAATGCTAACCCTGTCATATTGGTAGACGTTGTGGGAGTTGGTCGCTGCCACGCACTACCAGTCTAGTGCTGCAGTAATATGTTGTAGCAATCATTAGCTGAATCCCTTCAACATGTTGACAGCTTAACTAGTTTATCATCACTAAGAAAACTGGTTTATTAAAATGTCTAGAAGTTCTGTGTTACATATATTTTAAGAAATTTACAGAGACCAAGAGCACAGCTTGAAGACAATTTGTTACCAAGCTCAGAGAAAGCAAGACTAATCACTATGCAGGTGTTCAGACTCTTTATATGGCAGTGTACAGGCTTGCTTTTACAGAGTTTATTTGCAAAGCACACTGTACCATACTCTGCATTCCTAGCAGATGAACGCTAAGTGTGTGACAACTTTGAGTGTGTTCACAAGTCTTTCTGTTTTTAGGAGCAATTCCCCTGCTTCAGTGTCTTCATTTATTATTTGATGGGCTGTGGGTAGACATTGTTTAAAACTGAATTCCAGCTTACTTGTGTTAGTTTCAGTTTCTCTGTGTGATCAACTGGACTTGGAACTGTAAACATTGCACTGGGAGACAATGATTATTGTCCTAAATGATTAGGGCCCTTAAGTCTTAAACAAGAAGCACATCATGGATACTTTTTATGTCTTTTATTTCTATCTTGTATTATTTGTGGAGCAGAAGTACCAAGTGTACTAAACTCATACTTTAGAACTGGGACCACAGTAGACTTACTGAGGCCTCAGCTACATGGTGTGTAGCTCATAACTTGGCCAGATATATTGCTAGTAGAGTGGGTAACTAGTCAGTCTTCACAGAATGGTTAGCTGCATCAACACTGGTCAGTCAGCTATGCAAAGAATCAATGAAATAGTTCTGCTTCCTGCAGCAAACCCCCCCACAAACACTGGCTGCCCAATTTTGAGGTTTAGGAGATTGCTGTGTCTTCCCTGTCCATCGATCAAGATGATGCCCCTTCAGTCAATAAAAGACTGATGGCATTTCAGAATTATTGTGGTATTTTTTTTTTACATTGAGTGCAGAAATCTTTCTTGAGCCTATCAGCTGACTCCTGGAGTAGACTGAGTGTTAAAGTCCCAGTGATACTGGTAGTGTTCTGTCATGTTTTACTCAGTGAGCGCATGACAAAGGAACTTGTGTGATGTAACTGTGCAACCGAGATGAATGTCTTAAAAAGAAACTAAAATGAAATCTACTAATGCTAAGAAATGGTTAATGAATTTTCAGTGAATTAGTAAGGAACAACGTTAGTTCGTTAAGTGTTGCACTGTGTGCAGAGTCAGGCTCTAAGCTTCAGAAAGCAGCAAGAATTGCTTGTACATATTTCTGACCTTTTTAGTGACTTCTTCTTCTTTCGGCTTTTCCTGGTTAGGGGTTGCCACAGCAGATCATCTGTCTGCTCATGATTGGCAGTGGAGGGTTACAGTGTCGAGTTGCCAGCTCTGCACCCAACCTTCCACAGAAGGCACACACACACCCACACACACACCTAGGGCCAATTTAGAGTGTCCAGTCCACCTACTGCATGTCTTTGGGATGTAGAAGGAAACCTGAGCTCCCGGAGGAAACCCACGCAACCAGAGGGAGGACATGCAGACTCCGCACAGAAGGCACCCCAGCTGAGAATCGAACCGGAGAACCTCTTGCTTTGAGGCAGCAACGCTAACCGCTGCACCTCCATGGCCACCTTGACCTTTTTAGTGACTGATATTGCATTATAGGACTTAATCAGTGTACCATAGCTCAGTTATCTGAAGGGTTTTATGATAATTTGAAATCAGCAAATTATGTTCCCTCCTTGAAAAGACATGTCATCTATGAAGAAAACATTCTGAAGTACACCGGATGGCTCTCTTTACTGCAGCTGAAAAGTAAAAAAAAGTCCTCTGTAAATTGCTGTTCAGTCTCTCATAGTAGTTATTTGAGAACAACTGAATTCACTTCTTTGTTAGCCAGTTAGAAGATGACATAACTAACCAATCCCACTCTTCCCTTACTATAGGCATAAAAGGTGTTCTGTAAGGCTCAATGCTTGGATCATCACTTTTTCCAGCATATGCATATGCATTTCCTATCAACCTTTACTAGATGTCATTTACATCTATCATACAGGTGTTATAGTGATGTGGGAATTCCAAAACAATCAGGGGTATATTAGTTTGACACTTGGCACAGAGGATCAAGGAACTGTTAAACAGTTGTTTCCTGTGGTCCTGTAGTCCAGGGTTTGATCTTTCAGCTTCTGTCACCTGTGTTACTTTGAGCAAGTCACTTAACGAGACACTGCTCCTGGCTGAGAGTGATAAAGGTCCATGGAGATTAGTGATGTGTCCCAGTTAACAAGTAAAATATTGCCTCCTAATTGTCCCTGAAATTAATTTGTATTTGTCATTGATTAGACAGACTGGACAGGGGGAAGTAAAACAAAAACTGTTATTTGGAGACAATAAAATGTCAGCTAAGAGGTAAGGGTAAATGGGACCACACTGGTTAAGGAGGAATACAAACTGAGTCAGTTGAGTCCTACTAGTATTTGATAGTGTGACTTGACCTAACACTCAGTTTCATCTGCCGTCTTGATATATCTGTTTCTAAGTCTTTAGCCTACTTACAAGATTTCCTAGGGTATCTGTAACCAAAAGGGTAGTACCTTCCCATCATCTGTGAGCCATTAAATAAGTTGTTAACTCATTTTTAAGTAACAAATCACAAGGTTTGTGGCTTTTCTCCAGGGGCTCCACATAGAGAACAGGACTGCATCAGTCTGGCAGATGGTATCTTTCAGCCTAATCATGAGCCTGGTCTGTTGTATATTAATATACAAAACTGCTTGATAATCTTAACCACAGTAGAGTTTTGTACAGAGTACTTAAATAAACTCAGTAGGTCACTCAGGTCAAGTAGTTCATCAACCCAAACTTTGACATTCCTCATCATCATATACTTCAGTGTAACTGCAGTGCTTTATTGACCCTGGAAATATTAAGATCAAAATTCCATCCAGAGAACATTAAAGCCATTCCTGCTCTACCAGTTTTTAATGGGTTTTACACATGTACACTCTTTCTTGATGCAGGCTAAAACAAAAAAATATTTGAAATTACTGATTTGTGCTTCTAGACAAACTATAATGTATTAATGTGGTCAGTTCTTTGCAGCATATGTAGTAAACATGCAAGCAACATGAATCATATGAATGTTTATTTATCATTACAGACCTCGGTGCGTTATATCACATGTAAATAATGCCTATGTAGAATTTCAGATCTAAGCACATTATACTTCCTTGATATATACGACTTTTATGTCTGTTGCAGTTCTTAATGTAATTGTTTTCAGGTCTTAATGCAGTTTGAAATGTTTTTCCTTTACTGCCTTGTACACTCCACCTGTTACTTTCTGTATTTGTCGTACCATTAAAGGTACTCGGTTTGTAACAGAAAAGGGTAAGTAGACCTTACCCAGTCATCAAATGGAAAATAAAATAAAAATAAACATGTAAATAAATAAATACATACATCAGAAAATTTCTCAATGAAAAGCTGCCTACAGTTGCAACAGTGCAGGTACATAACTTTGTTATTGTTTTAATTTGCTTTAAGGGTTAGGAATAGGTATAATGGTCAAGGAGTTTACCTCACAGACAGAAAGAAAGTTTGATTCTCACCTTTGAAAGAGACATTGGCTAGGCTTAAAATAACCCACAAGAACAGCTAGCCTAGTATTTACCTATTATATTCTTTAATATTTCATTTTTTATTCAGATGAGGCAGTATCTGTGAGGAAGATAATATTTGTATTGAGTGCAAATTATATATAAATACCTGGATCATCAGTATATTTAAGTAATTTGCAACGATCCCAAGATACTGTTTTTTTTATGTGCAGTTTTTAGACACTGTTGCTTTAAAAGTAGATACCATGTGGATCATTTAGGATTCTGCATTGTTGTGTTAATTGATATGGAAATTTAGTATAAAAGAAGTTCATTAGCTTTACTTTTTTGTCTGATGAAGCGGTGGTGAACACGCTCTGGAAATATGAACCTCACCACAATGATAAATAGGACGTACTGGATGGATAGATTCCTGTCCCAGAGTCTCCCCATGCTTTGGAACAGGATTCCAATATACATCAGGCAGAGCCCCTCACTAAAACTCTTCAAGAGAAACCTTGACGGTTGGATGGGAGACAGAAAATTTACCCCAGGGATCACTGCAGTGGCTCTGCTGGACAGAGGCGCAGGGAACTAATGGCTCTGCTGGACAGAGGCACAGGGAATTAATCTAAGGGGGTGGCGAAAGCCAACACATTCTGGCTAGGCTTATAGATGCCCTCGGGCAGATAGCCTAGTACTTACTTACCTATGAACCTAATTTATCTGCAGATATTTTAATGAGTTAAAAATGTATTACTGTTGCAAAGCATATTATCAACACTAAATATATGAAATACACACAAACACACACACACACGCACACATATATTTGTAACTGACTGTCTGATTTGTGTTAATAGGTATTTCTTTAAAGCAGTAACAATTTCAAGACAAATAATATTTTAATATAAGTAAATGTAATTTTTTGTTCCTTACATTTGAAAAGCTTTCTTTTTAGGCACTGTTTAATGAGTGTCTTTAATCTGTTTCAACTCTTAGTGATTGAAATTATCCTAAAAAGTAATTTAATTTTTCTATTTTAGTTAGTAAGAGCTGAAAATTGAACATCACGTTCTAGGTGCACAGAGGTTCCCTACAGTAGATGATACACACCAGGCTCACAGTTTACAGTAGTATTTTTGTGCACTTATAAAATACCCAAATAGATGTGTTTTAATTGTTTACTATGTTGTGTCTTTCGGCTTTTCCCAGTTAGGGGTCGCCATAGCAGAACTCCGGTCCGCTAATGATTGGCAGTAGATTTTTACATGCCGAGTTGCCAGCCCTGACGCACAACCTTCAACGAAGGTACACCCATTCACGCATGTCTCCAGACAGAAGACGCTCTAGCTGAGAATAGAATGGGACAACGTCTTACTGTGAGGTGACAGTGCTACCGCAGCACCACCACCACAGTTGTGTTTTAATTGTTTACTATATGGCCTGAAATCTCTTTTAAGCAATGTTACCTTTCTCCTGTATGGGATTTGTTTCTCCTTAGGGGTAGACCTTCTAGTAAGAATGACTTGAAAAGTCTGTTTTAAATCTGATCTTCAGTTCATTGTCAGACAACCTAATTGAACTAGTCTGATTTTAAACAAGGCTTTTTTGATGTATCCATGTCATTACTGGTATGTAATTAAATCAAAATAGAGTTAGAAGCTATAATAGGAGGTGTTTACTATATAAATTAAGCACGTGGAAGATGCAAGCAACAACATTACAAATACCGAGAAAAACACTAGGATTATTTTCAAAGATATGGAGTGCACTATGGAAGTCCACTGCAACACATCTTTCACAGCTGCTGTTTAGTTAAAGAAAGCTGTAACACTCTTCCATGGTTGTTATGTTACTGAAGATCACAGGCAATACCGATGTGGAATAATATTTACAGATAAGCATAATAGCATGAATATGGTTTGGTGTGTAATTCAGAATGCAACAGATTGTGCTACAAATTCAGTTCTAGACATGGCGGTACTGACCAGAAGGCTGGATCTACTATCACATTGATTGGGTCAGTACTGAAGTGCAGAAGTTGCACTTCAGCCGACATTGTTTTCCCTATGTGAAAGCACTTGGAATTAACAGTGTTTTACAGCTCCCAATTTGCATGTTAATATTATGGCTGGGTTGACTCCCCTGGAGTATGCATGTCCTGAGTTTATCCATTGTATAATATGTAGTTATTGTTCTCTTACAGCTGTCACACAGCAAGTGACAAAGTGGCCAGACTGCAGGACAGCTGATTGCGACCTGTAGTTGTGCATCTGTAGGATGCAAATGAATTGCTGGAAGCACTGTCATACATGCCGTGGAATACATATGTATAGGGTGCTTGTCCTGCTTAGCTGAATCCCAGGATGTATACCTTCAGCTCCATGATCATTTTAAGGTGAAACACTTTTCTTGGAGAGTGAATGGAAGGTGGGTGGGACACAGTAGTGCATTAGTGATTCCACACTACAGTGGTCAGTGAAAAAAGGAATGTGCATTCATTGGCTCATTATGTTTGCATCACCAAGTAGATGCATGAGCACATCATGTCCATGACAGGAGATCCAGCACATGTTTGACTTCTCAGGAAGACCTTCTAAGGGATAGTAGTGCTGTAGCTGCTGCTACTTCTCACTACTGGTGGAGGAGTTAGAGGTGATTTGGCCTACTGGTGTGTTGCTCTGACTGTATTTTTATATAATATTGTATTCTAATGGGATGTTCAGTAATGATTCTCTTTGTACTCTGTCCCTAGTGTCAGCATTTATTTCATAGGAAGGTAATAGGATGTAAATTACTATGGTGTGCATTATTGTGGGGTGAGACAAGCAGGCAAGCCTTAATTTCTGAATAGCATACTACATTATTGGGCAGCAGACAAAGGCCTGTTGTGAACAGTTTACTGACATGAGATGACTGTACATTGAAGGGCTGAATCTCTAATATTCCACTTTCATATTTGCAAAGTTGTTTCTATTCCTGGGGGTTAGTATTTTGCAAAACACATCTGATTTCTGTCAGCAGCATGTCCACCTCCATCTGAAGATGCTGGTGGACAGCCATTCTGTGGACAGCTGTCTTGGCTGTTGTGGTACAATGTGCACTGCCCACGTAACTATGAACCTTCTTAGAGTGATGCTCCAGACATTTGGTTAGCCGTACTGACTCTGTACTTGTACATTTTCATTATGCTGTGGTCTGAATCTTGCTATACGTAATTGAGGCAATACTTTTAAGTCTAATGAAAGGCAGAGTGCTGGCTGAACGTTCACATTTGCTTATATAGCAAAAGTTATTTCACATTTGTTTTTATAGTAAAAGTCAGTGTCACATTGGTAATAACATTGCATTTTATTTGTTTCATATGCTATTGTTGTGTATTTAGCTAGCTGGGACTTTTAGGTCATGAACACATACAGTCAAGAAACTGAAGATGTCTGTTTCTATTCCTCCCTATGACACTGTCATCAAACTTTTCTAATCATTCTTAATTTGACACATAGTTTTTCAGCACAGAAAAAGTGACTCAAGTAGATTATTTTAAAGGAAAATGTAAAATTTAACATTTCATTTTAATTACACAAATCAGATACTGTAGTTACAAAAATCAGATAATGTCTATTTCGCAAGAATTACCTGTTAAAACTGTTTCATACCACAGGAATGTTCTTCATATGGATCACTGCAGTAGCCTTAGCTATACAGGTTATATCCTGCCAACTTCCAAAACTTCAGAGAACCTTCCGTGCATCAAAACTGCCAAGCAGCTTGAGCTGTGCTGACTAACAGACAAGTTTGAGTATGAAGCCCTTCAGACTTTTACTGCTCCCGAAGAGTATGCTTCTCTGAGGCGTCTGAGGATTGACAGTTGGCTTGTGCTTTCCTCAGCTGGGAGGATAAGTTCAGTTTGGGGAAACCTTCCATTTTCTTATTTTTTTTATTTTTTTACTGATGTTTTCTTACTTTCCTCTTCAGGAAAGTTATTTTAAAGCTAGGAGTGTTGTGTTTTAACAGATTGTCTCTAGGGTGTATCATACTTTTAAACAGAGTATTCGTTGTTTCAGTCAGTTTAAAAGTAATGTTATCTAATGGATAATCTATTTTCTGTGGGGAAATTGTGTTTATTTTAAGGTCATGGGGCTGCCATAGTGGTTGAAAGTTCTTTTTACTGTGTTTTTTTCTGTAAAAAAAAGTAACCTTTGTGGGCTGGCAGTTTTACTGGCATTGTTCCTCATTTTCCCCACGATAGAGGCACTATTTTTGCTTGACCATGGAACAGATTGTCATTCCTACAGTCAATCCTTCTTCCAGCCACAAAAAGAAAAAGTTAAGCAAGCAGGGTTTGCCACCACAGCAGGCTAGCAATTTGCCTCAGCTGTGGTGAGTGACTCTTCAGTGACCATTTGTTGTACCTGAGACCACTCATCTTTTATCCTGGATTCCTGTGGTGTAGCACCTATAGCCACTATAACCCTGCTCTGTGCGGCTGTTGGGGTCCCTTCAGTGGGCAACGGAGGACCACTGTTGTTGGTCCTGGGAGAGAGAAGGGGGAAGATTTCACTGTTGTATCAGAATGCTGTCCATCCCCGGGGAAGCAGCAGCTGCAATAAGTAACACTGTTGACCCCTTTGTTCCTGTCAAAAAGAAACAGGAAACCGAGCATGTATCTACTCTTCCTCAAATTTCTTTGGATAGGAGTAGTTTACTGGGACTGGCTCAGGGCTTGATTCAGGCTAGTAATCTTTCTTATAGAGCAGTTTTCTGTAAAAGAAGGAGGGATGCTTCCTTTTCTGAAGAGATTCAAGATTCTGAATCTGAACAGAAAGATGAAGGGACGATTCAGGATTTTGTCCTTAGATTTCTGATTCAGACTCAAAGGAGAACTCGCTTTCTGATTCTAGACTATTGAGATTATTGCTGGAATGTCCCAGTGTTTTCAGTGGGAGAACACTGAGGTTTATCAGTCCCTCCAAAAATACTATGTGTTGTAACAGAAGGATTTTCCAGAACCTGCACCCATTCCTCCTGTCTTGTCTGCTTATACACTATTTCCAAACCTGACCCAGCAGCTATAGCCTTAGTTGACTTCTCTGCTGCTAAGCACTTAGTTAATCCCAATCCTACTCTTTCTAATAAGGATGGGAAAATTATTTATAGGTATGGGAAAAGTATATACTTCTGCAACTTTGAATTTCAGAATTTTAAATTGTCAGGCTCATGTTAAAGTTTATTCTGGCATATTCTGAAAGTATGAGAAATATTATATCTACAGTTTCTTCTTTTGAAGAAAAATCTGCTTTAAATAACTTAGTTTCTTCTGTTGCACAGGCCACCACTCATTGTTTGCAGTGTGTATATTACTCTGTTGATACGTCTTCCAGGGCTGTGGCCATTTGTACGTTTTAAGGAGGCTTGCTTGGCTGCATTCTCATAGCCTTCCAGATGATGTTAAAAATAAGATTTTAAATTCTCCCTTGGATAGAGATTTAGTGTTTGCTCAGGCTGCTGCAGGGATGATCAAAAAGTGTGATGAAAGGGGCAAGCTGATACAGGGAATCTCTTAGATTTTTCAGCCACCCTTTTCAAAATTGCCCAAGGGATTTTCTTTCTCCTCATTCAGTTTCAGCAAAAAACAGAATAAACAACAGAATTCAGGTAAACAGATGTTTAAGAAAAAGTGGCAAGGAGGTTCCAAAAAGAAGTCTCAAACCTCCCAAAACCAAAGACACTTCCAACAATTCTGAGTGACTGTTCTAGAGACCTTGTGACCTCCTCCCACCCAGGCCCTCTTTCTCTTCCAGAAAGTATGAATCTCCATTTTTCTCTTTGGTAACAGATTTGTTTCAGACAAATGGGTTCTGGAAATCATTCATCAGGGTTACAGATGGCAGTGGGAGGAAATTCTTTCTTTCCAGGTTGTCATTCCTTATCCTGCAGATTAGAATGTTTGCTTCCACCTGCTCTTCATCACATGCTGCCCCAAGGGGTGATAGAACCAGCTCCTCCTTCCCAGGTGGGGGAGGGGTTTTATTCAAGGATTTCCTAGCCCCAAAGAAAGAGAGCGCTGACCAGTTCTGGATCTTTCTTTTCTAAACCTGTTTGGAATAGTGCCCAAATTCAAAATGATGTCACTTCGCAACCTGTTGCCTCTTCTTCCTCTTTCAAGTTTCCTGGTAACACTAGACTTAAAATATGCGTATCATCACATTTCCATTCATCCAGACCTCAGGTGTTTCTTAAGGTTTTGTGTGTCTGGATCACATTACCAGGTCTCTGCCTTACCCTTTGGACTATAAGCTGCACCAAGAGTGTTCACAAAGTGTCTAGCTCCAGTCACAGAGCATTTTACACATTTAGATGGTTTGCTTTTCTTTGCAGAGTCTTTTTCAAAATGTCAGGAATTTTTCTCTCTTGTGTTGGAGACCTCTTTTATTTATGTTTATTGTATTTTATTTTATTTTATTTAAGTTTGATGACAGGAGAAGTCCACTGGCCCAAGAAGAGCCCATTTTCAGTGGAGGCCCGGGGAGAAAAAGTTCCACAATAATTGCAAGTTACATTTACATGTTACAAAAGGACATAGTTCATACAGCTAATTAAACATTTACAGATAAGCTCCATGATATTTGCAATTGGCTTATCACAATGTTACAAAAATGAAAAGACATAATTCACTACAGAAATTTCAACATTTACATAAAGTGAATATTTTTGTTATAAACTCAGTTGCAGGTTTAACATTTCAAAATATATAGCTATTCTTGTGCAAGCTGGGATTCCAAGAGAACATTCAAAAATCTTTCTTGACTGTGTCACACAGGACTGTATTCTTGGGATATCAACTACACCCCTCAGTTCAAAGAGCTTTTCTTCCACAGGAAAATATAGATCTTTATATAGATCTAGTTCTAAGTTTTTGAACAATCTTTGCTCCCTAGGACCTTTTCAAGCAGTTATGGACAATACCACAGAGATGTGCTACATCAACGAGCAAGGGGGAACCAGGCCATACCCCCTTTGTAGACTAGCCGTGTTACCTTGGGATATAGTTTCACAGCACAATCGTACTCTATAGACATCCTACATTCTGTCAGAGCAAAACTGTGTGGCAGACAAACTGAGCAGGATAAGGGAAAACCCTCACAAATGGAAACTATATCCGGGGGTCTTCCAAGATTCGATCCGTCTGTTGGGAGTTCCTCAAGTAGATATCTTTGCTTCCTCTCTGAACCATCAGCTGACAAAATTCTGTTCCAGGAATCCATGTAAGAAAGCCTGGAAAACAGATTTCTTTTCTTTGGACAGGAATGTTCCTGTATGCTTTTCCATACTTTCCAGTAATATCCAGGATGCTTCAGATCATTGTGTTGACTCCCTTCTGGACTAGGCAACCATGGATGTTCTACGTGTTTCATTGTTGCAGTTATCACATTTAGGTTATCCCTACCAGGGTAGTCCTCGACCGATAGTGAATACACTTGAACATCTACGTTTATGGTAAGTGTACACAACTGTACTTTCTCCCGTTGTTTGGAAATGGCCAGGGGCAACTTCCACAAGCTTCCTCAAAGAATGGATCTGCACACATAAAACAAAGGTGTTTGATACACCTGACGTCATTCATCTTCAGTCGACTGCCTGGATGATAGGTCTTACCTTTTAGGCACCTGTTTTCAGAGCACGTGCAGCAGGTACTAATGGAGGCAAGAATGCATGCTACTAGAAAAGGAAATGTTAGCAAATGGAAAAAGTTTTCTAGTTGGTGGCAGCAACTTAACCGTAACTCATTCAGGGCAAGTTGTTCTCTGGTTTTACAATATTTGTGTGAGTTACTATCCTATAGTTCATAGTTTCATAGGAGATTACTAGGCTAGCAGGTCTAGAGCCTTTACAAGCCTAGCCATTTTAATCCCAAGTATCCCCTTTGTTCTTTTTGAGTAGTTTTCAGGACAGATTTATGAACAGAGCAGGTCTGTGATCAACATCAGCTACCCCTGTCCATAAAGTGCATGGATGCCACCCCAGGGGTGAATTTATGGTCTCCCATCCAATTATCTAGGTTGCATTTGAAAAGGGTCAGTGAGGAACTCCATTTTACGTAATTAGGAAGTCTATTCCAGCATGTTCTATTACTGTCACAACCTAGGTTAAGATCCCTAGAGCAAGTGACTCTTACATCATTTGACTTGTGGATCTGCAGGATTTCCATTAGCCATTCTTATTCCATTGGCCTTTCTTATTCCTTTGTCAAGACTCATTTCTTGGCCATTTCAGCATGTCCGCTCATGGATCCTCCTCTTTCATGGCAGAAGCATGTCAAAATGTACTTGAAAGGGGGTATGCATAAGAGGCCACTAGGTAAATTGGACATAAACATTTCCATGTGTACCTTTTCTTGATTCCATATTTCTCTGCTTTATACAGACTTTCATGGAATTTCCAAAATATTTCTGATGCTTCTACAGAATCCCTTGTTATCTTCATTGTTATAGCTCCCTAAGCCTAGTGACAGCCCTTTCTAATTTCTGTTGCCTGAGTCATTGTGCTAAAAGTTTTTGTGCTCTAGAGTTATTATTAAAAAACATTTGCTTAACAGTTATTTTTCTAAACTCATGCATATTATCGAGGTAATCCCTTACTTTCTGTTTAGCATTCTGCAGTTGCTCCTGTTCTTGTTCTGTGAGATTCCCTCTAATTTGCAATACTTTAACATTTGTCAGTCCCTCTAAATAATTCTTGTTACTTCTTAACCATGTCTCCCTTTCTTTTATTTCCACCCAATTTTTAAACTCCACTTTAATTTTATCCCACTCCCTAGGCATATTTTCAGAAGAAATTTCTGTCATCTCTGATACCTCCTGAATAATTTCCACTACCCATTACTTAAATTCCACTCTTTTCAACAGATAGGTGGGAAAGAGCCAGTGTCTCATATTTGTTTTGTTACCCTGTGTTTTTATTTTTGTTGTTATTGGTGCATGATCTGAAATAGTTATTGGGTATGTATCAAGATATTCAATTAAATGCACATGTTACTGTGAAATGTAAATTCTGTCTAGCCTAGCCCAGTTTTTGTACATTGGAAAATAATCTGTAAATTCACTCCATACTCATAGTACTGAATTCTCATCATCAATGCCAAATATTTTCATACATTTCTTTAAAAATCTACCCTTCTTTGTTATATTTCCCTTCTGGGTCCCCAGATATAGCTTCATTATTGCAAATCAAATTCCAGTCCCCAGCTATGAGTAATGTTCCCTGCTGATAACTGATTATTTCTCCCAGAATTTTCTTAAGCTCCATTGTAGCAGTTTTTGATGGAATATAAATAGATGTCAGTGTAATCCTCCTCCCTTGCCAGTAGAGAACTAATTCTTCTTTTATGCCTAAAGTGGTATCGAGTTTACTGTAGATCAAACCATCCATCTTCCCATTTTCTTTCCTAAACCTAACAGTGAGGGAGAAAGGATACTGCATACCTTGGATGTCCACAGGCAACTCCTGTACTATCTTGAAAGAAGTAAATCTTTCAGATCAACAGACCAAATGTTCATTTCTTGTGAAGGTATGAAGGGACAACTGGTGTCAAAACAGACTATTTCCAAATGGTTGCCTAAGGCTATTAGCCTTTGTTGTACTCACCATGACAAATCTATACAAGGCAGGGTCAAGGCCCACTCTGCCAGGACCTTGGATTCCTCTATGGCTTTTTGGATAAGGTTAGAATCTAGAAATATTGTAGAAGCTGCTAAATGGTCCGCTGCACATACTTTTACAAAGCACTATAAGCTGGATTCCTTTTATAGGTCTACATCATGCTTTGCTAGGACCGTTCTGCATTGGTTTCTGGACCATTCTTCTACATCCTAAATATAGTTAGCTATGGTAATCTACCCATATAGCTAAGGCTATTGCAGTAGTAATCCATATGAAGAACATAGTGCAGTTGTGTAAGTGTAAGTTGAACTTAGCATAACAGTAGATATTTGAATGATCACTGCTGCAGTAGCCGCTCCCTCCCTCAGTCTCCATTGGTGTGTTGTTTTATGGCAGGGTGTGGAATTTTATTTTTTGTTATTCCTAGCCTTGTCCTTTCAGAGCTCAGCCTCACTGTCTCTGCTGGCAGGAAAGCTTTGAAGGGCTTTGCACCCAAATCTGTCTTATAGTCAGCTCAGCTTGAACTGCTAGACAGTTTGGGCACGTGGATGGTGCCCTGAAGCTTTGGAAGTTGGCCAGCTGTTATATTCTTGGCAGGATATAATCCATATAGGTAAAGCTACTGCAGCAGTGACCGTTTGAACATCTACTGCTATGTTAAGTTCAACTTACACAACTGTACTTTCTGAGTAGGAAAGTCAGACTTTTTTATTGCTTTCAGTGACAAAAATGTAATTTAAAAGTATTTTGGACTGAAAATATGAGTTAGGCAAGTACATTTTTGCTGTCAAGTAATGGAGTAATACCATGAAAGGTCTTAAGTGTAATTATTTTAACTAAATTGAACTTTGATTAACTTGTTAATTGAGTAGTCTGTGAACGTTTTGGGATATTATGTGCAATTTTCAGTAGCATCGAATTTAAGAGATGAAATAGTATCACCCTGTTTTAATTTCCTGATATCTGGTTTTATTTATGAATATGTATTACAGAATATAAATCTATGTCAACCCATTATTCTAAATTGCACTTTGTAATAGTATTGGAGGGGGTACACTATAATTTATTACAGTCTTACCAGGAATACTGCAAATCAACATAAGGGAGTCAAAACACTTTGCTGTATATAACCAAGTATTGTATAACATGATTGAAAAGACGATTCTCCAATACTATACTGAAATATTTTGTGATACTTTAAAAGGATGAGGCCTCACAACACTGGATCAACTTCATATCATATTTTTATGGCAGGCAAGAGCTTAGCACAGTGACTTCACTGCTAAAGTAGGCTCTTTCTTCCCATTGTGTCTATGGACAACATTGTTGGTGGCTGGTGGTGTACTGAAGGGTCAAGCTTGTATTGTGAAGTTCACTTCGTACCTGTGCCACTTGCCCTGACACAGGCCGTCACCATACTAACGTAATGGCATGCTTAGTAACTGCGTACTGCAGCATATTTAGGGGTCTTATTATACCATATGTAGTGTGATATACAGCAATTAATCACATTTTCATTCCTGATAAGTAATGGAAGAATGTGGGAGGAGTCTCTTCTGAATATTGAAGTAAGCATTTTATGTAAATGAGAGGTGAGGGTGGATATGGATTGTAAACAAACGGTCAGCATTGAAGGTGGGATGGGAACTTAAGACACTGATGCTGTAGTCAGAATGGAGTGCCAGTGTAAAGCGTGCATTCTGTACATAACAGATGCTTGTGAGTAGGAGGGTATAGGGATTATAAAGAAACGGTTAGCAGTGAAGGTGGGATGGGGACCCTAGACACTGATGCTGTAATCAGAATGGAGTGTCAGTGTAAAGCATGCATTCTGTACATGACAGATACTTGTGAGTAGTAGGGTATAGGGATTATAAAGAAACGGTTAGCAGTGAAGGTGGGATGGGGACCCTAGACACTGATGCTGTAATCAAAATGGAGTGTCAGTGTAAAGCATGCATTCTGTACATGACAGATACTTGTGAGTAGGAGGGTATGCACTGGGATTACATTCTACACTTGTATGTGTTTTAACATTTCAGCAGGTATGGGAGGAGGGCCCTAGAGTGAACAGTCTTTCCATGGATGTGTGGTAGAACCACAGATGATGAGAGTGACTTCACTGCTTTACCGGTTAGAGAATGTACAGATTGTGCAACCTGATGCTCTCAATATTTGCTTATGCTTAGTCTTCTGTGATAGTATTTCACACAGCGCTAAAGAGGGACCCTTGATGGACAGGGGGGCCACAAAATCAAGTGTGGAAGGCATCATAAGTTGGCAGATTGTTATGTTTCTATTAATGAATTGTTATTAGTTTATACCAATGGTTTGTACTTAATTGAATGCTTATGTGTTGGTGGTTTCCTAGTTAAAAGAAAAACCTGCTCTTAGGGGAAACCACATATCCAACTGCACAGAGACTCTTTGTTGGTCCACTGGCAATAAGAGCTGCATGGAAAGCATGGTGTCCTGGGTTCAATCTCCTGACAGTGGTCAGAGCTTTCTTTTGTGTTTTTTTTAACATACTTTAACGAAAGCGCTTTTTCGATGAAAGCACTTTCGTTAAAGTGTGTTCAATGGTAATGGATTTGGGCTTTTGATCTTTTGATCAAAAGTCCTAGATCCATATATATATATATATATATATATATATATATATATATATATATATATGGGTCTACTTCATTTGATCGAAAGACCATTTGACCTAAACCCATTTGATCAAAATTTCATTTGATCAAAAACCAGTATTCAAGGCATAAAACTGGGATTAGTCCCCCTCCCCAATGTTGTGTGACCCTGGAGTTGGTATATATGGTTAGGGGGGTGTGGTGGGCTTTAAAAGAAGAAAATAACACAAAAAGTACAGATGTTAAATGAAAATAGGTGGGGGGCTTCGCCCCCACACCCCCCAATGAGGGGGTCTGCACCCCCCACCCCCCCCAACTATATATACCAACTCCAGGGCCACATGACATTGGGGAGGGGGACAAATCCCTGTTATTTGCCTTGAATACTGGTTTTTGATCAAATTAAATTTTGATCAAATGGGTGTAGGTCAAATGGTCTTTCGATCAAATGAAGTAAACCCGTATATATATATATATATATATATATATATATATATATATATATATATATATATATATATATATATATATATATATATGTATATATATATATATATATATATATATATATATATATATATATATATATATATATATATATATATATTCTAGAGAATAAGACTTTAATATGTATTTAATTATTTTGTGATCCAGAGCTCTGATGAGGCTTTCAAAACATATTTAAACAAAACAAAGAAATGAGGCAGTTATATTTAAGAAATAATCTAAGTATATGGGATAAAAGAAATACCACCTTTGCTTGTGAACTCCAAGTGAATCTCTAAGTTCTTGAGTGCTTTGCAGTGTTAGGTTCCCCTCAGCAGACCTATTTTTTGCTATCAGCCTTACTGAACTAACTGTTAAGGCCATACGAGGTAATTTAAGGTGGGGTATTTTGTACAGGTTGTGCACTAACATGCTTTCACAAAGGAAAGTCTGCAGTTAGATCTGATTTAATTTTATTTGTGCATCTCCAGGAAGGTGGACAAGGAATCAGTTGAAGAGTGCCACCATTTCAATTTTTTATTTAATGAGGTACCTAACATGAGGTATGTGGGTAAATTAATTTGTATGAGGATATGAAGACCATTAGAGAAGTATACTATCAACTGGCTGCATAAAAAGAAGAATTGTGTTTGAGGCGAAACGATTAAGTAATATGATGATGAAATGGCATACCATAGAAATCAGTAGGGCTGGTTTAATCAGATATTCTTATATTGGATGTGTATCTGGTCTTATTGTGTCTGGTGTCAAAACAAAGCAGGAGGGGGTGATTATGGAAGGAAGGGATAGTACAAAAATAGACCTGAATAAACCAATAAAAGGGATAGAGAAATAAGAGCAAGGTAATTAATGTAAAAGATTAAATCAATACATTCTGGAAAATCATTTCAGAAAGAAAGCAGACACTTAGCAAAGCACTGCAAGTGATGGTGGGTGAAAAGAAATTATCAGGATAATGACTTCCCAAATCCAAGCCACTGTGTGCTCTCTGAGATGGTAGTAATCAAGCTCAATGGAATGACAGGATGCAGAAGTAGTAATAGGTACTTTAGGTGTGTGTGTGTGTGTGTGTGTGTGTGTGTGTGTGTGTGTGTGTGTGTGTGTGTGTGTGTGTGTGTGTGTGTGTGTGTGTGTTAGGGGGCTTTTACATTTTCTGTTTTGTGATGTGGTTATGGCAGACACAGCATTCTGCTTTGATCATTGAACAGTTATAGAGAAATGGACAAAAAGCTAGTAAATGGATTGAAAGAAGGGTTATAAAATACTTTACGGGTCTCATGACTATAGTTAGGGAATGAAGATGCTGGACATGTCTCCATTAGGGAACAGAAAAGAGAAACAGAATAGTGATACAAACAATGAGTGATTTGGGTTGGAGGAGTAGATTTAAAAAGATAGGGAAAGTAAGAGAGTAGATTCACCTTCTTTATAAACGTGATTCATCCATGGAATGCCTTATTGCTCAGGCTCGTTGAAATGTTTTACAAGGGTTCAGAAAGGCATGGAAACTGTTGGAAGAAGCTTCCAGATAGAAACTGGCTGGGTCAGTTACTTACTAGATGGCCACAGATGATACATGGACAAAGTGTTCCAGTGGCATTACTTTGTCCAGTGATTGTGTAGCTTGTGACCCATACAAGACCTACAGCACATAAAGAAACTGCTAAACTCCAAGCTAATGTATGCATCCAGGTACATTCTAATTTACAAGTTATTCATAAAGGTACTGTATGTTTTTTAAATAATCCATCTAGAACCTCATTGCTGCTTCATATTTGTATATGTCTTTAAATGCTATCCTCTCAAGATAGTTGAAATCAAACTAACTGCAGAAAAAGGACCCAGACCAAACTGTGTGCCTGCTCTATAGCTGTGGAAGATCAGTAAAACTTATTTTGCAGTGTGCCCCCCATCCAAATCTCCCTTGTGGTTTTCATTCCTATGTTATATAAAAGTTAAATATATTTATAATTTTATATATTGCACATTTGCCACAAGAAAATTTTAAAATATGTATGCTTGTTGTGAACTGAATCTAAAGACATTTGCATTAGAGAGAAGATACACTTATAATAATAAAGTAAACTTTAAAATCAAAACATGGATTGCATCTCCATTTTGTTCCTAAATGTACAGCAAAAACTTGGTTAAGCTCTTCTCACACACATACTGTCATAGTGGAATGTGCCGCACCTGAGAAGGTGCACCACCTTTGACATTGGAGAAGTCACAAAGATATAATGTTGACTGTAGTATGCCTCTGCTTGTTGCTTTGAGAGGCTTATACAGCCACCCACTGGCCATAAAAAAATGATCATTTACAGGGTTGTGTAACTGCTGTTTGCTTTCACATGTAACCAGCCCCTTACAAATAATACTCTCATTATATACACTTCTTATATCTCATTGTGAAGAAAATGAAGCACATAATGGTTGTGGCAATGTATTTCTACTTGTTTCTGCCAGACAAATACACTGCCGCACAACAGACCTTATCACTGATTATATTACTTTTCTTTGTTTTCACACACAGCATGCCTCATTATCCTTACCCCTAAATTATAGTAACCTTCTGTGTACATCTTTGATGTTTGCGAAGAAACATAATTAATGGCCACAGTAATGTATTTCAGCTTACCCCTGCTGGACACATGTATACTGTCATGCCCCCAGCAAACTATACATGTATATATGGTTAGATGATTGTTCCACAAAGAATTAGTAATTCCCCTCTGTTTTTATATATAGTCTTCACCCAGGAATATAACTGCTTTCTCTTTTCATTTCTGAAGTGTGATTATGAAGAAAGTGAAATACATAGTGGTCACATTAATGTATTTCATCTTGTTATTTGAAGGCAAGTACACTGAACATAGACTAGCCATAGTAATGATCATTCAGCACTGATAATGTAATTGCTCTGTACTTGCTTGCTTCTCGACTGCCAAAAAATAGCCACCTTGTGTGTACTACTTTAATGTTAGATTGTGGTAAACATAAAAGAAGATATTGTAACAGTTATGTATTTCTGCACACACTATACTCTGCTCCTTGCAATAAACTATAGCAATAATCATTTCACTATGACCATGTAAGTGCCCTTTGCTTTCATCCACAGGATATTTCCTCCAGTAGATAGCTGCTACTGGTGATCACCTTTGATGTGTGATCACCAAAACAGAAGCAGTAATGGCCATAGCAGTATATTTCTGTCTACTACAGCCACACATTTTCATCCCTGTTACCATAAAAGAAAACAAGTAAATAATACAGGCAAACATGACTAGATTGCTGTGAGTAGTTTGCACTGTTACAATGCCTAGAGTTATATCTGGTTTAAGAGAAAACTGTCCTTGGAGCATCTGCTTCACTTGGCAATTTCTAGTCAAATGATTAGTAATCACCAATTAAGTACTGAATCAGGTGCTTAGTATATGTAGTTACAGGGCTCTGTTAAAGGGGAGGAGGTGGGAAATCTTGCTAACAAGTAGTATGGCCTCTCAATTCTGTCTTCTGTTTCGCATTTAATATAATTTGACACTGCAGGGAAATTAGTTCCATGTGGTGACCAGAGGAATAGTTTTTAGATTGGTTTCTTACAAGTTTTAAAATAAAAAAAGTCAGAATAATTCAAGACCTATTGTTAACTGACTTTTGGCCTTATTGTCCATCTTCCTGCTTCTATGTTTTTTTTTTGTTTTGAACTTTACAGATTTTTTGCTGACCCGCGAATGCTAGTTCATTTGAGGATGAAAGCAGCTTTTCCTTCTTTCTTTTTTTTTGGTTTGCATGTTTGTTTCATTTTAAGGCCTGTTACTTATGTGATGCTGCTTTTATGTGTCACCGGCATTCTTTCTCACTGCCTTTGCATCTGCTTGTAGCAGCTTTCTTCAGTCATTGTTCCAGTTTGTCAAATGTTATCCTCCCCTTAAGTCTAGAATCTTCAGTTTTGATGTTTTGATTATAATGACTGTATAGTTACATCGATAGTATCCTACAGTCTTTGGGTATCATTTTTCCCAAGTAACTGCTCAGTTCCAGATCTAAGGCCCTTTTTCCCTCTCTATCTAAGCTCATTCTCAAGTAAGTTTTTTTGCTAACTGTCTAAGGGGCTGCCCCATGTAGAGCGTAAAGGGTATAGCTGCATAACATTTGCAGGTTTCATATCATCAGTAATATACTTAACTTTTGATCAACAGCTTTTCTGTACTTCCAGAAGACTAGAACTAGGCAGGAGGACGCCAATGTTCTGTTGCATTCTTCATTAAAGATTCAGAAGTATTCTTTGACTTATTTTGAGTACTAAAATACTGTAATGATAGCTTGCAGTTATGATTAATTTTGTTTGAACATTTTTATGTAATACTGATTAAGATAAAGAGTGGTGTTAAATAAGACATTGTCATCTCCCTTTTTTAATTTCTCCAAGTCTTTTGGGTTTCTAATATCATGATGGGAATGGACCCCGTTCCTAAGTCAAAGTATGATTAAAGGTCATGAAATTAGTATTGTTTCAGTCTTTGATATTAGCCAGAAGTGCTCTTCGCAGCACCCGCAATGTGCCCAGTAATGACTCCTTCTGCAGTTTGTACAGAGTTACATGTATCGGTAAAATATCTAAGTATGATTGTAAATTCTTTTTTATAAGACCCATTGTTCCTACTACTATTGGAACTGTCTCTGTATCCTTCTTCCACATTGCCCTCATTTCTGCCTGCAAATCCTGGTATTTTATGACTTTGTGTCTCTGTATAGAAGACACTGTAGTCACTGGGTGTATCAGTTTAAATGATCGATATTTTGGTCGTCTTTTCATAGACTACTGTATCTGGTTTTCTCACATCTATTTTTGAACTGTTGGTAATGGGTGATCCCATGTGATGTAAACTTCATCATTTTCTGTAATGCTTTGTGGCTCATGTTTCCAATGTTTTTCAGCTACTTCAATATTATAATGTTTGCACAATGCCCAACACAACAGTCTTGCCACATTATTATGCCTTTCAGTAAACAGTCCTTCTGCCATTAGTATATCACAACCAGCAATAAGATGTGTGACTGTTTCCAATTCTGTTTTACAATACCTACATTTGTCTGTTTCTCTCACATGTTCAATGGACTTTGTAAACCAGTGTGTATGCAGTCCACTATCTTGGGCTGCCAATATTAACCTTTTGTCTTTTGGTTTAAATTCACCTCTGCTTAACCATTCCTGCGTTCGTTCCTGATCAACATGAGGTTGTTCCAAGAGTTTTCTATACTTGCAACTATATTTATGCATTTTCCACATTTCTTGCCTTCACATCTGATCCTTCACCTTGTATTCTTTCTTTTGTTTTTTGGCACATTCACTTGCTGCCTGATTTTTATCTACTTCTGGTTTGATTTCCATTCCTGCTTGATGCCGATATGCTTCTGATAAACTAAGCAGGGAAGTCAACTTAGACTTATTCTTCTACTGTTTCAAAACTTTCACTATGTTTGAGTCTTGTGAGATCAGTAGATATGTGTGCAGTTCCATGATTGCAGATCTATTTATGTAATCAATTTCGAGGAGGCCCATACTTCCTTTAGAATGGGGAATGTATAGTCTAGGTATGCACTGATTTTTATAAATAGTTTGATAAGCATGAAGCATCCTTCTTGTTTTCCTGTGAGTGTTTGTTTTACTTTATTTCCTTAAAGACTTCACTCATTATGGTTTTAGTCATTGTAATAATAATAATATAATAATAATAATAACTTGTTAACATTTAGTAGAGCATAGGAAAGAGTGGGACTTAACAGTCATACAGGTGAGTACTTGTTGTGTTTGGGTTCCATTTTAGTGCATTTGTTGGAATGAAAAACAGATAGTCAATTAAAATGCCATGCTCTTGTGAAGGATAAGCAGTTTTATGTTCTGTATTTATCATTTTTTAAGGAACATTTCTTTGACTGTTTTGAAATGCCATTAGGCTGTGTTTATGGGTCAGGAACAAACTTCACTAAATAATGAGATACTCTCCTGCCCTTACAATTTATGTGAGTTTATGTTACTGTGTAAAGCTTATTATGCACCCTCTGTACACACAGAGTATGAACTGATGAGGATATATAGTACTAGCCTTTACTGCCTGCCTGTAGCGTCCTTTTTTATTTGTATTTTTACTTATTGACATTTCTTGCATAAAGTGTTTCCAAACGCTCTGTGTTGACGCGAATAATGTAAATTGACCAGAAAGAGTAAATATGTTAAGTAATCAAGCTGAAAAAAGTCAGCGAATGCACCAGCCACAAGCCCCACGAACCACAAACCCAAACTGCCTGCCTGCCTACCACCAACAAACCTGCTTGATCACTGTATTCTGTTAGATATTTTTATATATACAGTTTAAGTAGCATATATATATATATATATATATATATATATATATCAATGGCACAGGAGAGGAGCTAAAACTGTATTTTGTGCTTGTCCAAAACATACACACTGTAAATAAAATTCAGTAACTGGAGCTGTTGGTGACGTAGAAGATTATGATTGGGTCTCTGATCATAATCAACTTATTATTTCCTCAAGACATGGATATCGAGAAATTCACCTTGAGAGTTTAGTAAAGCGAAGTGCTGTAATGTGGCTGCTGTTACTTGCCATATTCCATTCATCCATATGACCAATGGTAGAATTTCTGCACTCCCTACTCCAGACAAAGGGCTAATTGTGCATTGTGGGCATGGTTTTGCTCAACTGTCTTTAGGAGTGTAACATAAAAGCAATAGATCTTTCAATGTTATCCAGGAACTCGTGCAATAAAAATCTGCTAATTCCAATAGCTAAAGCATCACATGTCAGTCACATATGTATGGCCGAGTTAAAGTGTGGCAGTACTTCATCCATTGTCATCATGTGATTTGTTGATTTGAAGTCTGTTTTGCACAAGTCTATTATTATTCAGACATATCTTTTCATTCTGACCCCAAATCATTTTCAACATGCTCCATTTTTTTTTGTTTTCTTTTCTTTTTTTACATCAGGTGGCCACCCCCCATGGCTCCTTTAGAGGATGACGTTTCAGTATTAGTCCTTCTGCAGTGGGAGTGAAGACCCTTTGGAGAAACGTAGGGCTGTCACTCCCACTGTAATGCTCAATCAAAATCACTACCAGGAGAAGAGGTATGGATGATGTCAGAATGAATTGCCAGTCCTCTCTTATAGAATTTTCTGAGCTGTGAAGCTATTGGTCTCTACTAATGGTTCTGCAGGCAGCAGCCCTCACCAGTCCTCTCTTATAGAATTTTCTGAGCTGTGAGGCTATTGGTCTTTATTAATGGTTCTGCAGGCAGCAGGCCTCAGCAAATCTTTTCTGGGATAGAACAGCTGGCTGTCAGCCACTCCTTCCTGTCCCACCACTGACCAGCCTGACCTGTGGTAGTGATTTTGTGCAGACTATTCTTTCTGTATCTGCCACCTTATACCCTATTTTTATCACATGACCTGCTTTTGCTAGTTCACTAATTGCATACTCCTCAGTGACACTATCTTGGCATTTTCTGTGCTCTGGGTTTAAAACAACAGTTTTGTATGGGTGTATATGGGACATTCTTACACATCCAAAACAAGTCTCTTTAAGAGTTTATATCAGCTTTACTATGCCACAGCACACAGACAATTCTGGGAGTGATAGTCATGGCTATACTTATATCTTACTATGTGGTTGGATCTTTCCCTGAAGTAGGTTTCTGTAAACCTCACAGTGTATTCCTCAGATTAGCCACTATGCTTGTGCCAAACCCCCAACAAAATAAAAATTCTTAACCAATTCATGCAATACTGTAACATATTCTGGAATGATTTCATTTCTCATTTCCAATTAAACTTGGCTCATTCTGTAACAGTTGATGTCTTTAGAGTCATAAGAGCTTTGCTAAATGGGTTTCTAAAATATTAATAATTTTGCATTACAATTTTACTCATCACTCTATTTAGCCTAGTTCATAGGTTCATAGGTGTGTACTAGGCTAATGGCCCTGGAGCCTTTACAAGCCTAGCCCCTAGGATTACCATGGTATGGTGGCACCCGACCTTAGTTCCTAGTGCCTCTGTCAAGTAGAGCCACTGGAGTGATCCCTGGGATGAATTTTCTATTTTCCATTCACTCATCAAGATTTCTCTTGAAAAGGACCAGTGAGATGCTCTGCTTGACATGTATGGGAAGCCTATTCCATACCATGGGAAGTCTCTGGGTTATGAACCTGTCCCTCCAGCATGTTCTGTTGATTGTGGTAATGAGGTAGAGGTCTCTGGTGCACGTGGTGCAGAGGGATAGGGACTGGGATTTCTTTAGATGTAGCATTTCTAACAGAGCTGGGTCAGACATGGCTTTGTAAGTCAAGCAAAGTTCGCCTTTAAGTAGGCGATAGGAGACGGTGGTTTTTTGAACCTGTCCATATAAGACAAGTGTTTAAGGCCTAGGATCCTCTTTGTGAGGTACTTTTGCAGCCTCTCCAGTTGTTGCAGGTGTCTAGTGATGTACATGCCAAATGGGGCATTGTACTCAATGATTGGCCTAATGAGGGAAGAGTAGAGGGAGACAATGACCTTTTCTTACTGGATGCAAAACCCTTAGTAATGAGCTGTGCCACATAGAAGGACTTCCTGACTACAGTGGCAATGTGGTGGTCAAAAGACAGGTTTCTGTCAACCTGTGTTCCCAGATCTGTTATAATGCCTTCTGTGTTCAGTGGACCACCATTGATGTGGTAATTCATGAGAACTGGGTTTTTCCAAAAGGGGATGATGACACATTTTTTGGCATTGAGCTTAAGGCCATGGTTCTGACACCAGTCATTGGTCTCAGTGAAGCCTTTCTGTAGGATGTCAACATCACTTGGGGAGTTAATAATAGCTCCCAACTTGCAATCGTCCGCAAACTTTGTCAGCCAGAGTCCCTTCATGTTGGCCTGGATTTCAGAGAAGTAGACACCAAACAGTAGAGGACCCAGGACCGAACCCTGTGGGCCTCCACTCGTGACTGGTCGGCAGAATGACTTGGAGTCAGCTACTTTCACACTGTGGGTTCTGTCTGTGAGCCAGTTTGCAACCCACCTAGTGATATACAGGTTGATGTCTAGCTTAGTGAGTTTTTCTATGATTCCTGAGTGGGGAATGGTGTCAAAGACCTTGGCCAGATCAAGGTAGGCTGTATGAACCACCTTGCCTTCATCCACAACTCTGGTGACTGACTCAAAGAAGTCGACCAGGTTCAGCAGGCATGATCTACCCTTCACAAAACCAAACTGTGTGGGATCCTGAGTTTGGAGATTCCCTATATCCTTGTAGGTCCATGATGATGTGTTCCATAGCTTTGCATATTAGACTCATCAGGCTAATGGGGCAATAGTTTCCAGCGTCTGTAATTGCTCCTCCTTTGTGGAGAGGGATGACTGTAGCAGTGCACCATTCAGTAGGGACAAAACTTGAGGTGAGGTTGTGGTTGAACAGGGCACACAGGTGAGGTGCCAGTTCACTGTGTAGTTCATGTAAAACACAGCCAGGGATATTGTCAGGTCCCGTAGAACCTGTATTCTTGGCCTTGGACAGTCCTGTTTTAACCTTTGCAGCAGTAATACTGGGTGCCTGGAAATCTATTAGTATTGTGATTGGTCCTTGGGGGGGGGGGTAAAGTTGGCACTGAATTTGTCAGCCAGTATATTGGCAATATCTGTTGGCTCAGTATAGGAGGTACCATTGTGCAGTAGCTCAGAGCAAATCTGGGTATTGCTGTGGAGATTGCTACCTAGCAAATTGCCAATACCTTTAACACTTTCTTTACAGAGACCATTCAATCTCTTGCCAATCAACTATCCCCTGACACCTCATCTCTGACTACCTCTATGTCTAACTCACCCCCATCATTTCACCTTCCACCTGTTCCTACATCCCTTGTCTGTACCCTTATTCAAAAACTTAAACCAACCACCCTCTCTGATCTACTACCTGCAGAATACTTGCAAAAAGCTACAAAAACCATAGCCTATCCCATTTCCATCCCGATTAATAGAACTATTACTGAAGGAACTATTCCATCTATCTGGAAAATTTCACATATTATCCCCCTGCATAAAGGTGGTAATTCCAAGGAATGATCAAACTATAGCTGAATTATCAAACTATAGCTGTATTATCTCCACTGGCAAAAATCATGGAAAAATGCATTCATAGACAACTGTTAAACTACTTAATAGAAAACAACTTACTAGCTAACTGCCAACATGGTTTTAGGCCATTTCATAGCACCACCCCTGCCCCCTTATCCTTCTCTGACTGTATTAACAAAAATCGCAATAATGACACTCTATCCTCAGCCTTTTTTATTGATGTCTCTAAAGCCTTCGATATGGTTAACCACCAGTTACTCATAAACATACTCAAAAACCTGTCACTAGATGCACTGGCTATACAATGGTTCCAATCCTACTTAAACAATCGACAGCAGGCTGTACTATGGGAGAACAACTTATCTATCCACCTCCCCATTGCCCTTGGTGTCCCTCAAGGCTCCATATTAGGCCTTCTCCTATTTTCTATTCTGTAATACCTCAAGCTACCTGTATCCAATACGCAGACGATTCCACATTAATATGCTCAGCCACTTCTCCATCAGACCTACAGACCCTAACCCAAAATGTGTTTAATACGGTCGAGAAATGGCTTCTACACCGATGCCTCATCTTGAACCCCAAAAAACAAAACTCTTACTATTCACTCCCACCAGTAGGGCCTCCCCACTTAACTTTACTGTTATATCAAACAATGGTGCTATCATATCTCCTTATCCTACTACAAAACTTCTAGGGATACTAATTGATAACAACCTCAACTTTGATTCTCATATTAACAGTACTATAAAAACAGTCAACAAAAAGTTAGGATCCCTCTATAGGATCAAACCATTTCTGACTCCAGTAGCCAGGGCTACTATTGCCTGTACCCACTTAATATCTACTCTCCTCTATGCCTCCCCTATATATACTAATCTGTGTAAAAACAACCTGAACAAGCTGGCTATCTCCTACAGTAATATTGCCAGATTTGCAACTGGCTCTGCTTTTAGAACCCATCATTGTCATAATCTTGAACAACTAGGATGGCTAGAGTTGCCAAATCTACTACTATTTAACCAGTTAACAGTTAACCACAAGATCCTGTATCAACCTACTAATACGTCAATACTTACCAACCTTATCACCCGCTACAATAACCTTAAGACCCTACGCTCATCAAATAAACTACTTGTACAAATAATTAAAACTAACAACATGACTGGTGACTGTTTGTTCTCTAATACCCTGGGTAAAACCTGAAACTCACTCCCCAGTGACCTGACCTCCCTTTCCTGAATAACACTATTTAAAAGCAAACTGAAACTATACCTTAAATCACATTGGTTATGCCGTTGTCCTAACCCTGACTAACTACTTCACTTATCTCTGCGTACTAATCACTATATGTGTATAAACTAGTTACTTTTCTGTTAACTATAAAGAGAGTGTGATTTTTGATTAAATGTGTTTTTATGTATTAATCTAATATTATTAGAAATATCTTCGTATGACTATCCATACATATGTACTATGATTCTGTAAGCAGAAATGTAAGGAAATGTAAAGAATTGCTAAAATCTGTAATGTACCTGCATCTGTAAAATGTCTCATAATATAAATAATACTGTGTTTTGTGGAGCTTTTCTCCCCGGGCCTCTACTGAAAATGGACATATATCCAGCTGGACTAGCCCGGTCAACAAATGTAAAATAAATAAAAATAAATAAAATAAAAATGATTCTTTACATAACTATAAAAGGCCTTGCGGGTGTGTTTAGTATCTGCTGCAATCCTGTTTTCATAACTAGCTTGAGAGGATTTGATGAGGGATCTCAACTTTTTGTTGAGGCTGACAAGGGAGTTTTTCCAGCCTTGGGACTTCACCTTATTCTGCATCAGTTTCCTCTTTCTGTCGTAGAGTTTGTTTATGGCAGGGGACCACCAGATTGGCTTCCTTTTTTTGGAGGCGAGCGTCTTGGTTCTGTTATGTATGGCGAGATCCATGCATTTGTGTACATGTTCGTACAGTGCATTGGTGTATGATTCAGTGGTCATACAACTATTCTCCATTTGCATGGGTGCCATGAAGTTAGCCACTTATGTTTTTAGGAGCCAAAAGTTAGTTTTGGAGAAGTTTTTTATAGCAGTTACCTTTGCGGGGGGGGGGGTATATTTCCTAGGTGATTTGTTTGTGGTTGGATCTAACCAGGGAGGAGTTGACTATTGATGTAGAACAACGGTCGCCCATGTTAGCAATGACCAGGTCAAGGATGTTGCTACCTCTAGTAGGGCAAAGAACAAGCTGGTCCAGGGCATTGGAATTAATGAATTCCAGGAAACTTTGGACAAGTGCATTGGTACATGAGTAGTTTTCCCAGTTAATGGAGGGGTAGTTAAAGTCGCCCAGTATGAGAGTGTTAGATTGGATCCTAATATTTTCCAGGGTAATTAGGAATGTGCAGTGTGAGTTTTAGGACATGGTTGGGGACCTATAGCAGGCTACAACCTGAATCGTTGTCTTACCCAATGTTAGCTGCACCTGAAGTATCTCTGATGCGTTATGTTGGGCTACCAGTCTGGAGTTGTGTGCATCCTTTATGAATATGGAAACATCATCACCTTTGGAGCTTCGGTCCAAGTTCTGAGGCTGAAAGGTGTGGAATGAGTTATAGCCTGGTAGTACAGGGGTGCTTTCTGCTGCTTGAAACCAGGTCTCTGTTACAGCACAAATGTCAACGTTCTCTATTTTGAGGAGTGCTTCGAGCGAGTGCATATTGAGATTTAAACTTCCTCTTAGTCCTGTTCTGCAGAACCAAAAACAATCAAATTCCCAACAGAGACAGCCATTTTATGTACTTAACACTCAATTAAATTGCTGGCTTTGATGCCATAACCCACCTCGATATATAAGCACTTATGTGAACAAAGAATTTTATTTCTATGCCATTCATTCTACAACAAAACCTTTGAAGTCTGTTTTCAGCTTGGAGTACCAGTTACCCCATTTTATTCCTTTCAGTGTAATCATAATCATTTTGTCGGTGCATACTTTTTCCTTTTCCTTTGAATCCAGCGTTATAACATGTCAGGCAGTACTAGCAATAAAAATATTGCAATGTAGAGTTTAACTGTCAGACAGTACTATATCAGACAGTACTAGCAGTAATAATACTTCAATGTAGAGTTTAACCGTCAGACAGTACTATATCAGACAGTACTAGCAGTAATAATACTGCAATGTAGAGTTTAACCGTCAGACAGTACTATATCAGACAGTACTAGCAGTAATAATACTGCAATGTAGAGTTTAACTGTCAGACAGTACTATATCAGACAGTACTAGCAATAAAAATACTGCAATGTAGAGTTTAACTGTCAGACAGTACTAGCAGTAATAATACTGCAATATAGAGTTTAACTGTCAGACAGTACTATATGAGACAGTACTAGCAGTAATAATACTGCAATGTAGAGTTTAACTGGCTTGCCCTTTTGGTTTATTTAGGTGTGCGGCATCCTTTGTCTGCCTCTGTACAGTTATTCTGGGATTCAGTAGCTTTGTCAATGTACAGTTTAACTGGCTGGCACTTTTGCCATATTTGTGTGTACAGTATTCTTTGTCTGTGTACAGGTATTCTGGTACCCAGTAACGCTGTCAGTGTACAGTTTAACTGGGTGGCCGTTTTGCCATATTTGGGTGTGTGGTATCTTTTGTCTGCCTCTGTACAGGTATTCTGGTACTCAGTAGTACTGTCAGGTTCCCTTAACCTTACCCCACCCTAGCCCACAGCATCAAGCTGCAGAGTACTGTGTAGACTTGAGATTCACCTACCTTCCTGCTTTTGTGGTACAGTTATTAAAGCTGAAACTTAACTGTCTTAACAGTGGAAGTTCTACAGTGTCTGTCTGTTTTATTCTTCATAACATGCAGGTTATTATGAGGAATTACTCTTTCACAGACTGCTATTTAGTCTTACTGGTCCATTTACCTGCAGTTGAGATTTCATGCGGTGCTAAAATATGATGATAATGTGTTTAAAATTGCCAGCACAATTATACTTGGACAGCAGATTCACAGCTGTACAGAAAAAAATATAATGTCACTTGAAAAGACTGCTATGGAGAACAGAAGACCTCAGGGGAATAAAAATCATTAGTTGTGTGTGCTTCTGTTCCTGTCTATCTTATATATGTCCATATACTTGAATTTCTTAACTGTTTGTGCTCATTCTTACTTCTCATACATAATCAAACATTTACATTTTACTGATGGAGAGGGGGAGTAAAAAAATCTCTAACAAAGAGCAGATAAAAACACATTTTAGCCAAGTCTCACATGCCTACACTTTCCAGATAAGTTGCAGATTCTAGTTAAATTACATCAGGGTTTTCTTCTTACAGCCCACTACAGTAAGCATTGTGTTATGGATTTGTTCCTTATGTTTTTGAATCATTTTGATATTTTTGCTTCCATGGTTGTATCAGGAAGGCTGTGGTATGCCTGTCTGTCCTACTTCTTATCTGCACTGATGTTGTAGTATCAAGCTTTAGCTGCACATTTCGGTTTGTTACGAATAATCATGTTTTGCATAATCAGTATATGATTATTTAAACCCAAAACATCTACAATCTTGAGAAGTTACTACTCAAAACAGCAACATTCCTAAGTACACAAGAGTAAATTTTTTTGTGGTAGGGTAAACCCCAGTGCAACCCTTGATGGGGTAAACCCCTGAGCTATATCTATATCTATATTTATCTATATGTATATGTAGATGTGAAATTACCGTGTTTCCGACGTTCAGTTGAGCGAGTGTGCTTTGCAGCGAATGCCACTGTACATTCGCTTATATGTGGTCAGTGTTATGAATAGAGATCGCGGTATAGTGCGGATTGGGAAATTTATCCTTTTCCTCACTGTAGTGCTATCTCAGAGTTGTAATATATAGTTTGCAGGCACTTGCCCCGCCCCGTAAAAATATGAAGTCCATTTTATGAATTATACTTACTTTAGCAGGTATAAGTATATGACATTCTATATTTGGTGAAAATAGCAAATTTGCTGAATTCGTTCATCAGATTTGACATTTTCATCTAATTATTATGCATGATTTCAACATTGTCTTTCAGTGTAAAAGCTGTTTTTTATTTGAAATGTGGACATTTTGAGTAATATAATAGTAAACCTATTATATATATATATATATATATATATATATATATATATATCTATAGCTAGATAGATATAGATACAGGTATATATCTAGGTGTGTGTGTGTGTGTGTGTGTGTGTGTGTGTATATTATTTATATATATATATATGTATATAGGTTTACTATTGTTTATTCGAACTGAAAAACATTTTTTGTTCAAATTAAGGAATGGTAATACCAAAAGTACAAATAACTACCGTTCACAATGTCGAACCAAATGCTTGACGCATTTGACTCAACATTGTTGTCAAAACCACCACGTGATAGCCGTATAGGAGCTGATGTAAATCAAACTCCTATACAGCTATCATGTTTTTGCAGGGGGGTGCATCCCGCACCCCCCCTACTTATATATTCTAACTCCGAGATCACACTACAGTGGGGATGTGGATGAATTTCCACTCCGCACTGTACCGCGATCTCTGTGCAAATAGCCGATTTCTACTTATGCGAATGCAGTTGTGCATTCGCATAAGTGGAGTAGACTACACGTTGCAAAACTGCTTGTGCGTTCGACATTCTGTTTTTCGGCACATTGCAGCCAATAGAATGTCGTTCGCACAAACAATAGTAAACCATATACATATATATATATATATATATATATATATATATATACACAAGTCCATAACTGCCAAAACTGGTGCTTTGTGAAATGGTTCTCGGTTAGCTATCCAATATCACTACACAGTCAAAACCAGCACAACAAATGATGTAAAAATAGAATAAAACACACAGAAGTCCAGAAATACATGTTTAGCCAACTTTAATGGCTAACAGGTAAAGTCACCTTCACCAGCAAACTAGGTTTTGCCTTAGCGTCATCAGTGCATGTGTTAGGGAGTGCCCTCCTCCTCCTTTTATACATACTCATTTAAAGCAACAGTAAACTATATCCCTTTATAACATCAATCCCACATGGAAGAAAATGAGCTGAGCAACATTATTTACATTATTAAAATACATATCCAATAATAATTGTTGTTCCTTGGTTGCAACAAACCAAATATTTTACATACATCATAATACAGTTATCACAAATCATGGCATACTTTTATCACTGATCATTTAATCCAGGTTTAAACAGAGCACCCAAATTTAATATCCATTGTCTTTCTTTTTTCACCAAAATATTTTGTTTATGCATCATGGAAAGGTTATCACCTATCACCTTATCTATCCCCAAAAATACAAAATGTGCTGCTGGGTGTGCCAGCATGTGTTTATATAAAGCACTTCTGTGACGGTGACAGTTTATGTCACTCATGTGCAAGGCAATACATTGTTTAAAACTTAAAGATGTTTGCCCTATATAAAAAGAGCCACACTGGCATACTGCCATATAAACCACACATTCTGTTGTACATGTTATCAAATGACAAATGTCATACACTTTTGATGTATTAACAGAAGTGAATGATTTTGTCTTAGATATACGTTTACAATAAATGCAATGTCCACAATAGGTACTCCCCACAGCCATAGTGTTCATTCGATTTTGATACCTGCCATTTCCCTTTTTGAAGCTTGACAAATGTTCACCTATGTTTCTGCCTCTTCTGAAGCCAAAACAACAAAGATTTCCTAACACTGTATCAAAAAGTGGGTCTGATTTAAGTATATGCCAATGCTTTGCAATAATCTGCCTAATCTTAAATGTATTAGACCCATACTTAGTAATAAACCTAATTTGATCTTCTTTGGTACATGTCAATTCTTTTTCCCACCTCTGCTTGTTTAAAAGCTTTATCTGTCTCCCTATGATCACACCCCCTAGCTGAAAATCTTGTTTTGAGCTGTACTGCTTGTCTCCTGAACTCATCATTATTGGAGCAAATCCTTCTTAGTCTGGTAAACTGGGCCTTGGGAATGTTATTCACTATGTGGTGTAGATGACTGCTATTGGCATGCAATATTGAATTTTTGGAGAAAGGTTTCTATACAAGGTGGTATCCATTGTGCCTTCTCTGGCTTTAATAACTTTCACATCCAAAAATTCAGCTGTATTTAAATCAGTATTGCCACTAAGATATATGCCATATTCATTTGAATGTAAATATTCCATTCATGCCATTTCAAAATATCACCTACCCAGTGGACCCAACAGTCATCCAAATATCTCCGCCACATAGTGAGATTGTTCTTAAACCTGTTTTTCCTACTATAAATTATATCCCATTCCAAAAAATCCATAAAAAGGTCAGCATATGTGGGTGCAAAAGTTGCACCCATTGCTGTACCCTTTATCTGTAAATGCCATTCTTTGTTGTATGTGAAGGAATTATGCTCCAAAACCAGTCTTAACAAAGTTAACAAGAATTCCATTTCCACCTCATCATATGTACCTGACATTTCCATCCAGTGTTTCACTGCTCTGATACCTGCTTCATGGGTTATGCTCATACACAAAGCACGCACATCTAGTGTGCTCATATAAGTATCTTTAGAGATCTGTATGTCATTCATAAGTACCAAAAATTGGTTGGTATCTTTTATACGAGCTGTGACATGCACCAGCAGTGGTTTTAATTTGTATTCCAGGTATTCCGACAGCAGTCCTATCAAAGAACCCCATCCGGCTATTATAGGATGCCCTGGTGGTGGATTCAACTGTTTATGGATTTTTGGCACCAGGTAAAAATATTGAGAGCTTGGATCCTCAACCCTCAATTATATAGATAGAGCCTCCGTAATGGCCCTACCCCTAACCGCCTGTTTTAATACTTCATCTATCTTTTCCTTAAACCTCCTAGTGGGGTCCCTTGGAAGTCTGCAGTAAGATGTAGCATCACTTAAATGTTTTTGTAATTCTTTATTATAATCTGTTTTATTCCACACCACTATGGCACCCCCGTTATCAGGTCTAGTGATAACCAGATCTGTATTTTCTTGTAAATTTTTCAAAGCTGTTTTTTCCCCTTTTGTCAAATTATATGTATCCTGTTTAAATACTTCATTTTGATTTATTTGTAACTCATTTAGTATCTGTTGTTCAAATACTTTAACCCCCCCCCCATAATATGGTGGTTGGAACTTCCCTATGTAGCATATCTTGAGGTCTATGTGCAAAAAAAAATTTTAAATTCAAACTTCTACAAAAAGTTTTTAAATCTTGAACTACATCGAAGTGTGACACATAGGTGCTTGGTACAAATCCCATCCCTTTATTCAGAACCTTCCTTTCTAACTCAGTAAAGTCATAATCAGTTAGGTTAACCACTAACTGATTTTCAGTTTTCTCTACTTGAAGTAGAAGTATTCAAGCCTTCAGCTACATTGTTATTATCTCGTGGAATATTTTTCCATCACCTCTATGCCTGTGTTTTCTGCCTCCCCTTCTAAAGGGCCCCTGGACTTCTTGGGTATAGGGGAAACCACCATATGTGATTCCAGTCCTTCAGTTTCTGCATCTGTATTCGAATATCGAGTTCAGAGTTACTGGAAAAATCAACATTTTTTCTAATTATGGATTTAGGTCTCTTACTTTTTGGTCTGTTACTACGTTTGAATTTTCTCTAAACCTAACTGTTCTCTTAATTTTCTTCCATGAATATGTAGTTTGACATTTATAGTCATTGAGGTCTTTCGGGTATTTCTTAGTTTTTCTTTCTTGTAACTCTTTTTCATGTCTATTTATTTATTTCACATAATTTGCATATATATCAGAGTAACTTGTCTCCATTGTATAACCAACTGTTTTTTCATAGCATTCATTCAGTTTTAAAGCCAACTCTTTCTTTTGTTTTTCATAATACTCTACTAACAACTTTATAAACATTTTTGAAGCTAATTGTTGTAACTGGCGCCATTTATTCAAGAAGTATTGATTATCTGTCCCTACCCCTGGTTCCACATATATTCACAAACCTCAAGGGGCAATTTCAGCTTTTAGATATGCTTTCAAAAGTTTACAGTGCCAGACATTAGACCTCACCTTTTTGGTGCTATTAACTAATTCTACAAACTGTTGCTCCATTTCACTATCATCCACATCTGTGGTCAACCTGTCCAAAAATTGTCTTAATTTGTGTGTGTCTTCCATCTTTATTAATAACTCAATTACAGTTGGGTAAAGTTTCTATTTCTGGTCTTCATGTTGATTGCTCACAAATGTATTAATTTCTAATATTTTTATGTGCCCCTGAAATCTAGAGTTAAACTTACTCCCCTACTCCTCTGTCTTTCTGATTTTACTAATAAATATCTAATAGGGTTTAGTGTGTTGTCCAAATATATCAAATTGACTACTGAGACCTGAATATTGTGTTTATAACCACTCCCATTTTATAAAGCATTGGTTTGTGAAAATGCAATATAACATGGCCCTGAATATTAGCCTATTCCATTATTTCATGCCTTACCCTTGTTAATACTAAAACAAGAATAGCAAAAACATTTCTAAATATCTAAATTAAATGAATATCATCAAACACATACCACTTCAATTTTATAATTATCCTATAGAGTCCATGTAAACATTTTAGAATTGATACTCTTAAGTTTCATACATATTCCACATTCCGTTTTCCTGATATGCGTCTGTTGATTAAATGTAAAAAGTCTAATGTCTCAGTCTTTGTTTTTTTCTATTGGCCAACTTGATTGTCGTTCTTCCAAAAATAGATAAAGTTCACAAAACACACACTAAACCACCAATTCACTAGGGTTTTTCAGATTTATAATGAAATTCATGTCCCTGTCATGAACCGTTTGACTAATATTGTCAACGGACTTTCACCAACATAGGTAAAAACAATAATAAATGTCACCTTTTTGTTTGTCATTTTATGTTCAAACAAACCTGACTGGTTTGTATGCTCTGTGATGCCACTATTCATTGGGCCTGTGAACCTCCATCTTTGTAGTTAGAAAATAGGATACCTGGACTGGTATCAAAATAGTATGGCTCTTAATGCTGTTTAGGCCTTTAACTTGTACAGACCCGACTGGTCTACCCCAAACCTTTCAGTTTCTGCTGTCGCTCACCTCTTCTCTCGGCTTAAGGACACCACAGACCCGATTGGTCTGTTAATACCCTTCGGTCCCCTTAATACGCATCACCATGGAAATATTATTGTTTTACCCTGGTGGAAAAGTGTTCATTGGTTCAATAAAATGGCATTTCCCTGAGTTACACCCTCTGAAATTCAGGGACAAAGACATGTGCTTAACACTCCTTCTCTTGAAATGACTATATTCACCTTTGAGCTGCAAAAACCAAAAAATGAGACCGAAGTGATGGAATGTCCGTTTAGTTCTCAAATTGAAATTCACCAGCACTCGAAAAAATACAGTCCATAACTGCCAGAACCGGTGCTCGGTTAGCTATCCAACATCACTACACAGTCAAAACCAGCACAACAAATAATGTAAAAATAGAATAAAATACACAGAAGTCCAGAAATAGATGCTTAGCCAACTTTAATGGCTAACAGGTCAAGTCACCTTTACTAGCAAACCTAGTTTCGCCTTAGCGTCATCAGTGCATGTGTTAGGGAGTGCCCTCCTCCTCCTTTTATAATGTGTATGTATATATATATATATATATATATATATATATATATATGTATATATATATATATATATATGTAAAAGCATATCTCTATATATACACATATATATATATATATATATATATATATATATATATATATATATATATATATATATATATATATATACATATATAGATAGATATGTAGATATATATATATTTATATACATATATAGATAGATATGTAGATATATATATATATATATATATATCTACCAACTCTGAGACTGCATCTGCATAAAGTCAGAGATGAAGGAGAGTAGGATAATAATACAGCACTCACCACATTGTACTCCTCTGAGTCTAACTGCTATTATAACATACTCCCTACCTTCTAGGGAACATGTTCTGAGTGTCAGTCAGATGGCTGCTGTAGAACAGTAGGTTTTCATGCAGATTATATTAGCACATCATGTTATGTTAACTGTCTTCATAGTACAGAGGGAAGAAGCCCTGAGCCTAAGAAATTCATCTTGAAATCAGTTAGCATAGGACGTTAGTGGCAGATAGGTTCATAGGTTCATAGGTTCATACTAGGCTATCTTCCCTAGGGCATTTATAAGCCTAGCCAGAATGTGTTTGGCTTTCGCCACCCATTTTAAATTTATTTTGCTATGCCCTTTTTCGAGGTTAGTATACTGTGCATCTGTCTAACAGTGACACTGTCTCTGCATTTTCTGTGTATTTCTACAAAAAAACAAAAAAATAATCCTTGTTTTCCCACCTTTCTCAACTAGTTTAGACCAGTATACAGGCATTGCTGTATTCTGGGCTGTGGTGTAGTTCCTGTGTTGTCCATTACCTTACTTGGATAGAAGGAAGTTTCTTTGCTCACCAGTGGGAGTGGGGAGCCTTGAGCAGCCTACCTGTCCTTGGGGGAAGTGACCTCAGCACAAGAAGCTGTAGTAATTGGTTGTTTGGGACCATTCCTAGCTCTTTTGTAGTTCACTGCTTAAAATCCGCCTATGCACGGCTTTGCGCGGTCGGTTAAACAAGGTTAAATTTTTCTGGCTCCGCCAAGTCTGCTCTTCAATTTTTCCCTTAGAACTGTTCTACTTGCAATCTAAACAGCCTATACTCTATCTGAAAAGCTCAGCACTTGCTCCTAAAGCATTTTTATACAGGTAAAGCACTCTTAAACAAAAGAAAGTACTTCATTCACCTAAATTCTGTTGAGTACACATCTCCCTATAGGTCCTTTCTGACTCAGTTACACAGCAATCTTTTTCACTATTTCTAGCATGTCGAAGGGTCAGTTGCTGGCGTCCTCTCCTGTTCAGCTGGTGAATCTGGGAATCTTGAGGCAATGTTACAATTGCCTCATGTACACAGACAACCCTCTCCTCCTCCCAACAAATACAAATATATGCGAGAGATGCAACTATATAGCCAAACTGGAGGCTGAGCTCTCTCAATTCAGTACTGGCAAGACCAGTCAGGAGGAGAAGGTTACCACGCACACCACAAACCCAGTCTCACATAGAACTATCACAACAGCAAACCAAACACATAAACACACAAAAACATACTCGGAGGCGCTGATTAAAAATCTACCAAAACAACAGAGGCCTTCAAAGCAGACACCCAAGCAACCACAACCTCAAGACATAGCACATGCAACACATAGTTCACAAAGTCAGTGTGCTAAACAGTCACAGCCCTTAAGGCCAAACAACATGCCAGACACACTTGTAATAGGTGACTCCATAGTCAGACACACTGACGTCCCGCTCACCAGACTGAACAAGGAAAAGGTCACAGTAAGCTGCCTGTCGGGAGCTAGAATCCGCCACATAACACAAGCACTCAGGTCACTCCACAGCAAGTACAAATATGACTCAGTCATTGTACATGCCGGTGTGAACGACCTGAGATGTACCTCCCTGGATTACATGAAAAGAGACATAGAGGAGCTCTCTGATTATGTAGCCCAGGCCGGTATGACCCTGACCCTGAGCAGCATCTTACCCTCACCAAGAATGATGCCACAGTACAAAGACAAAATGATCAGTTTTAACAATTGGCTTAATTACTGGTGTCATTCTAAGGGGATCCAATGTCTGTCTGCTTGGGATGACATGCTTGACAAGCCACGCTGCTCGCAAGGGATGGCTTGCACCTGTCACCCTGGGCTTCCGGATATTGGCCAAGGCTCTTGCCACCCCCATAGTGCCTTTTTAGGCAAGGCTCAAATGACAAACCTACCTCCCTAGAAAACACAAGTGGAAAAAACTAAGGGTAATGCTGCTCAATGCCAGAATTCTAAACCTCAAGATGCACGCCCTCAAAGCCCTCCTCAGTATGGAGAACATCGATGTCTGTGCGGTGAATGAAACCTGGTTCAAGGCTCCTGAGAGCACCCCAGCACTATCAGGTTTTACCTCATATCATGCTTTCCGCCCCCAAACTTGGACCGAACCACAAAAGGAGGGGGAGTATCCATTTTCATCAAAGATACCCACACCTCCGGGTTAGTGGCAACGCACGAAACATCGGAGACTATCCAGGTGCAACTAACCATAGGCAAAACTGCCTTACAGTTTGTAGCATGCTACAGACCACCCTCTCAAACTCAGGAACCCCACACAGCCTTCCTGAAGACACTGGAGAGTATGAATGTCTCTCCAAATACCATCATTTTGGGAGACTTCAACTACCCAAACATAGACTGGGAACATTACTCAAGCCCCAACACCCTAGCCCAAAGGTTCCTAGAATTCATAAACTCAAATGCAATGGAACAACTAGTCACCATTCCCACAAGAGGAGACAATATACTAGACCTGATCATCACAAACATGGGGACAAAATGCTCCACACCGGAAGTATATCCCTCTTTGCTAAGATCAGACCATAAATTAATCTCACTGGAAATCCACATCCCGCCCCCACCCCCTGCACAAAAGACCACAGTGAAGAATTTCTCAAAAGCAAACTTCACACTTCTTAAGACTGAAGTGGTATCCTTCAAGGCCCCTGGGCCAGTGGAAACCACAACCCACACTGCTGAATCCTTTGCAAATGCCTTCTATGGGCACCTTCAAGAATGCATGGATCATGCAATCCCAAATAAAACCAAGACCCATTCCCTCAAAGGCAGGCGCCCAGTCTGGTGGACCCCAGCCATAAACAAACTTTACAACAGGAGGAGGAAGCTACTACATGACAGAGCAAAATCCCTAAAAGGGAAGGCGTCTCTGATCAGTACTAGCAAAAACTACGATCACTCATAAAATCATCCAAGGCCAACTTTGAGAGAAAAATCGCAAAAGACACAAAAGACAATCACAAGGCCTTCTTTAGCTATGTTAGAAACCTGGGTGGAAACTCCCAGATATGCTCAGAGTTGGTCCAAAATGACACAAAATACACCGAACCCACTGACATTGCCAACATTCTGGCAGACAGGTTCAGTGCAAATTTCTCCTCCCTCCCCCAAAAGGAGAAATAACTATCCCAGCAGAGTGTAGCCTCCCTAACATCTCAGATGCCCAGGTGAGAGCCGCCTCTCTAAAGCTAAAAACACAGCATCAATGGGACCGGATGGTGTCCCGGCTGTGTGCTACATGAACTCCAAGAGGAACTAAACCCACACATAAGGCTGCTGTTTAATCTTAGCCTTACTACAGGATACGCACCCAAAGAGTGGCGAACGGCAACAGTGGTCCCACTTCACAAAGGCGGTGCTTCTACAGACCCTGGAAATTACTGCCCCATAAGCTTGACGAGCCTGGTCTGCAAAGCTATGGAGAGGATCATTATGGAACTCATATACAAAGACATTGGGGACCTACAGACATTGGATCCTACCCAATTTGGCTTTGTCAAGGGCAGATCCTGCCTTTTGAACTTGGTCGACTTTTTTGAAACAGTCACTAAGGCCATTGATGAGGGTAAGGCAGTTCACACAGCCTACCTTGACCTTGCAAAAGCCTTTGACACAATACCCCACTCGGGCATCATAGACAAACTCACCAGCTTAAATGTAAACCCATATGTCACAAGATGGGTTGCAAACTGGCTCAAGGACAGAACCCACAGGGTCAGAGTTGCTGGAGCTATGTCAGACTCTAGGCCAGTCACAAGCGGTGTCCCACAGGGCTCAGTCCTGGGACCCCTCTTGTTTGGCATTTATTTTTCCGAGGTACAGGCAAACATAGGAGGATTGTGGCTGACAAACTTCGCAGATGACTGCAAACTGGGTGCCATAATTGATACTCCAGCGGACACAAACATCCTTCAGAGAGGCCTCATAGAAACGGATAATTGGTGCCAGAGCCATGGCCTTAAGCTGAACGCCAAAAAATGTATAGTCATACCCTTTGGGAAAAACAAGGTACCGACAAATTACCACATAGGCGGTAATCCATTGGCACGGAAGAGGTAATCAGGGACCTAGGGACCCAGGTTGACAGTAACCTCTCATTTGACACTCACATTGCCAAAGTGGTTAGGAAGACCTTCTATATTGCCCACCTTATCATGAAGGGTTTCACATCTAGATCAAGAGAGGTCATTGTGCCCCTGTACTCTTCTCTTATCAGGCCAATGATTGAGTACAATACCCCATTTGGGATGTATCTCACCCGACACCTGCAGCAGTTGGAAAGGCCCCAAAAGTTCCTCACCAAGAGGATAAAAGGTCTTAAACATATGTCATATGCCGCCCGACTGAAAAAACTCCAGCTCTATTCAGTCGCATACCGCCTACTCAGAGGTGATCTGTGCCTGACGTACAAGGCCATGTCCAATCCTGAATTAATGGACATGCTCCACCTCAGAAAATCCAAATCCATCAGAGCCACGAGAACAAGTGTCTTAAACCTCAACACAGAAATAAATAGGACGTGCTGGAGGGACAGATTCATAACCCAGAGGCTCCCTACACTCTGGAACAGAATCCCAGTCCATGTTAGGCAGAGCCCCTCACTGACTCTATTCAAGAGAAATCTCGACGAATGGATGGGAGATCGTAGGTTTACCCCGGGGGCCATCTCTGTGTCACTACTAGACAGAGGCATAGTAAACTAAACCCTAAAAGGGCGTAGTATTCTCATCCTAAGGGGTGGTGTAAGCCACATACACTCTGGCTAGGCTTATAAATGCCTTAGGGCAGATAGCCCAGTACGAACCTATGAACCTACAGAAGTGATACCCGGGGTAAACCTACGATCTCCCATCCACTCATCAAGATTCCTCTTGAAGAGAGTCAATCAGGGACTCTGCCTAACCTGGACTGGGATTTTATTCCAGAGTGAAGGGAGCCTCTGGGTTATGAATCTGTCCCTCCAGCATGTCCTATTTATTTCAGTGCTGAGGTTCAAGTCTATCGAGCGCGTAGCTCGATGGGATTTGGATTTTCTGAGGTGCAGCATGTCCATTAATTCCGGGTTGGACATGGCTTTATACGTCAGGCACAGATCGCCTCTGAACAGGCGGTATGCCACTGAGTAGAGCTGGAGTTTCTTTAACCGGGCAGCATATGGCATCTGTTTGAGCCCTTTGATCCTCTTGGTGAGGTACTTTTGGGGTCTTTCCATGTTGGCTCATCTCTCCTAGTGGGAGGAGTTCTGATGCCTGCCAGAGGGTGGGTGTGACAATAAACAGTGTTTGGGCCAAGGACTTGTGCTTGACCATTCCAGATAGTAAATATGCACGGTAACAGTCACTTTGCATGTACATATATGCGTGTGTGTGTGTGTGTGTGTGTGTGTGTGTGTATGTGTGTGTGTGTTTGTGTGTTTGTGCACGTATGTGTGCCTGTGCATATAGGCACATACATGTATCTAGTGTGGGGTACTAAGGCTTCAGTTTTCTGTAGTGCATACCATCCTCTTGGTGGTGTGGTCAGCATGGCATCAAAAATTCCACTAATGGCTGCCTGGATGACACCCATGCCAGTATCAGCTGTCACAAAAATGCAGGGGGAAGGAATGGGTTCAGTTAGTATCAATAGGCCATATGACTGACAGGTGTGAGTGAGCATAGTTTGCAATATGAACTAAATAAAAAATTAGGCTATGCTAATGTGCAGTTGTTTTGCACATATGGTTCTCTTTACAGGGTCCCATTACTTTTTACTACTTCATAGGGGTGCAAGTAATATTTTTATTGAAGCCGGATTCAGAGCATGCTGAAAAATGATACTGCTATAGAAAATAGAAGCATTCATGAATTTTCTTATTTGTCCAGTTTGTATTTTGTTGTTTGTGTCTGGCATCTACCACAAATACTAAAGTGTTCTTTGAGAGTCACAGAGGGCAAGCAGGCAGACAAGAGCTGTGAGAAAATGAAGGTGAGAGAGAGTGAGGGGAGTTTCTTGTGCATGTGTGTGTGTGTGTGTGTGTGTGTGTTTGTGTGTGTGTATATGTTGTTGTTGTTGTGTCTTTCGGCTTTTCTTGGTTAGGGGTCGCCACAGCGGAACTCCGGTCCGCTAATGATTGGCAGTAGATTGTTACGTGCTGAGTTGCCAGCCCTGACGCACAACCTTCAATGAAGGTACGCCCATTCACGCATATCTCCAGACAGAAGACGCTCAAGCTGAGAATCGAACGGGACATCTTACTGTGAGGCAACAGCGCTACCGCAGCACCACACACACACACACACACACACACACACATATATATATATATATATATATATATATATATATATGTACACACACACACACACACACACACACACACACACACACACACACACACACACATGCATGTTGTATGTGTATGGGTGGGGTCACTGCCTGTGAGCATTAAGAAGATAAACTCATGAGATTCACTCTGTTACTATATTGCTTTATATTGAGTGACTTCAGAAACATGAAATGTATCTCATGCAGACACCCTTGGGAACATGGGTTGAACTTGGCTAGGCTTGTAAAGGCCCTGGGGCCATTAGCCTAGTAACCTCCTACGATCCTATGATGCTATGCATGGGCAGGTGAGTGAGTGGAGAGTCACATGACATTTTAGTAAATACTGAATTGCCATTAATTATCTCAGGCAACAATGATTTTAAAATAGTAACAGGGAGGCAGATGGATAGAGAAGGAGGTGATGGAGTAGTGAAAGAAATGAAAGAGACAGTAAATATCGACACCGGAGAATGTGTGCAGAACACTGAGGAACGGGTTCAAAGAAACCTGTTTGATGAAGCTGACTTAGCAAATGATAGATGTTACAACTCTCCACTTGGGAAGGTTGTGGGATGATTTACTTAAATAAATGGTGGGGCAGACTGAGCCAGAAAATGAAGATGTTTCCTAAGGGCACATTATGGAGAAAATATAAATGGAGGATGCAGAGACAATCCTGAAGAATAGTGGTGAGATGAAGAAGAAAACATATGCAGAGAAAGTACAAGAAGGCAAAAGTGGAGTAGTAGAAAAGAAGGCAGAAGAAAATGAAAAATGGAAGTACGTAGTAAGGATTCAAAGTAAAGAAGACAAAGAAATGGACAGGTATGAAATGTGAGATGATTTAATAGCTCCTTTGGGTATAGAAGCACATGAGATGAGAGCATTTATTCTTCTTAACAAAGAGACATTTTGTGACATTATATTTGAGACTGTTTTGTCAATGGAAAATTTTCTTGGAGAATATAAAAAAAAGAAAAACTGTTACCCATGGAATCTTTATGTGATAAAAGCATTTAACAGGGAAACAAAAAAGGAAATGTACAATTCTGAGCAGAGGTAGAAAGAGAGGCATTGAAAGGACATTTGAAAACTTTATGTAAAGAAGTAATGGACATTGCAAATGTTTATGACAAAAGGGGTTTATGGACTGGTGGCTGGGATTGTAGTATTGTGTTAAAAATAGAAAGAGAAAACATTATACATATACAAATCATGATAGTTGTGGAGGAGAATATGGGTGTTGTAAAATACCGGGGACAGCGCAAAACATGTTTTTTTTTGTTGTTGTGGAAAAGAAGGATGTTTTACAAGTAACTGTGACAAAATAAAATGTTATATTTGTCGGGAAATGGGACATGATGCAAAAAATGTGAAATGAAATGTTATAAATGTAACAAACTTGGGCATTTATGGATGGATTGCAAAAATGAAAATAACAGTAAAGAAGGAGAAAAGGAAGAAAAGGAACAAAGAGAAGAATTTTTAGAAGCAGTAGAAATAGAAGAAAAAGTGGAAGAAAAAATTATAAAGAGTGTGTAGAAGAAGGTTCTGATATAAGTGATGGAGAAGACATAAACTGGAAGGAAGTAAAAGGGAAAAATACTTCTATTGGTAAAAAGATAAAAGACAGAAAATTTAAAGGGACAAGTATAAAAGAAAAAAGAAAGGAAATGGATAAAAACGGATATATGCAGCTAAAGAGTGTTAGTATAATGGTTAAGGTGTTTGACTCAAAGAAGATACAGAGTTTGATTCTTACTTTTGGAAAGGAAAATTGGTAAGGTTTTGAATGGCCTGTTAAAGCTAGCTCAGTAGTTAGCTATGAATTCATGAAACCACGAATAAAAGGAAAAATGAAAATATTGGTGTAAATGTTAGGTATGAATTTATGAAACCATGAATATAATGAAAGGGAAAATGAAAACTTTACAGTGGTTTCTGTAAATGTGAATGGTTTTAAGAATATAGTAAGAAGAATAGGAATTGTTGAGTGGTGTAATACCCGTAATGCAGATGTAATTATACTAGAAGATGTACGATTTTTAATAAATGAAGAAAGATTACAAACAGAGAAACTATGAGGAGGAAAGATAATCTGCAGTTTGGTAAATGAGAAATGTTCTGGAATAGCCACATTCTCTAGAAATACAGTAAAGATATTAGATGTACGTTTAGCAAAAACAGGAAGATTAATAATTGTAGATTTAAAATGGGAAGAAGTCTATAGAATTATAACATGTTTATACTAACTGTAAATAAAGGGAAATTTATTTCATCTGATTTTAGACTATGTAATGATAAATATAAATATAATAACAAGAGACTTTGTGATTTAAGAGGCAAGCATAAAAATAAAGGAAATAATATAAGAAAAATGTTATAAGTTATAAGATGTGGTAAGTTAAAACTTTGGGACAAAAATTCATGGACTTAGAAAAGGGGTATGTATAGAACTGAAATAGATTATTTTATAGTATCAGAAGTTTCAGTTATAGGAGAAGGGGAGGTAGTTGAAACAGGGTTTTCTGATCACCTTGCAGTATGACTAGAGATAAAAAACAAGGAATATATAAAAAAATGGCAAAGGAATAAAAGGGATAATTAAGAAAACATTGAATAAAGAAGGAAAGAGATTACTAATACAGCCATGGAAAGATTATATTACTGTGAGAACATTTTATATAATTGGTCTGAATAGCATGTGATATTTAATATAAAATATAAAAAAATGTGCGAGAAAAGTAGAGAATTAAAAATATAAATGTGCTTTGGAACGATGCATTAAAGATTTGGAACATAATGATAGAAAGTACTTTGACAAAGAAAAAGAAATATATGAAAGAAATCAAGAAAATGCAATCATTGTCATATAAGCAAAGATTTTTTTAACAAGGAAAAACAAAAGAAGTATCACGTTACTTACACAGATTAGTAAAGGAAGATGGCAGTGTGATGAGAGAAATAAATGTAAAAGGAGAAGTAGAAAGAACTCAGGCAAAGATTATGAATAATGTGGTACAATATGTACAAGAAATACTTAAAGAAAAAAAGAAGGTAGTGAAAAAACGTGGAAAGTATAAAGAAAGAATAAAGAGTTGGAAAAGGAGATTTCTTTAAATGAGCTAGATAAAGTATTAGGACAAGTAAATATAGATTCAGCTGCAGGCCCAGATGCATAAAAATTTAAGGGATTGGCAAAAAAAGTATTTTTTAAAGATTTTGAATGAATGGTTAAATTAAGGTTTTATGTATAAATAATTATATAATGGAATACCTAAATTCATATGGAAGAAGGAAGGTAGAAGAAAATTAAAAAAACTAGATACCAATAGTATTAAATAATAATGATTATAAGATCTTTATGAAAATAATACAAAGGAGATTTGAAACTAAAATGGGAAATATTACAGAAGATAGCATATATGGTATAAAGGGAAGGGTTGTCAAGATTTATTAATGATAGAGAAACTGTGGATGATATTATGAACAGTAAAGAAGAAGTGAAAGTCATGATAGGAGGCCTTAATAAGGCATTTGACACAATTGGACATGCGAGCTTATGGGTAATAATGAAAGCATGTAATGTACGTGAGAAACTTAGGAAATTATGTATGTCAATATGTAGTAATAATAAAGTAAAAATACTTTTAAATGACTGGTTAAGCCAAGAGGTACATATGAAGAGTGGTGTAAGACAGGGATGTCCAATGTGTTGTATACTCTTTGCATTAGTTATGAATTTGATGGTATATGAAATAAATTACAAAATGAAGGAGGTAGGGTGTATAACACCTGAAGGGTTAAAATTCCAGTTCTGTTAACATATGCAGATGACGTTATAGTAATTGCAAAAAAAAAAAACAAAACTTGGATAAAAGAAGTAATAATTTGCACAAATGACTGTTTAGAGATGATAGGGATGTCTTTAAATAAAGAGAGAAGTAAAGGTTTAGGTGATGTAGTAAAGATCTGGGGTATATATTTTACAACGAATGAAATTTCTGTGTTAGGCATAACATTTGGGAATAAAGATGTAAGTAGAATTCAGTGGGAAAAAATCAATAGAAGAAATAAAGCAAACATGTCTTTTCTGGAGAGCATATAAAGTATCATTCAGAAAAAAAAGGCTTATTTGATTAATTCAGTACTGATGGGAAAGATAGCCCAAATAACATCAAATAACTCCACAACACAATTAAAAAAACTACTAAAAACCCACCTCAAAAACAACTGGCTATGCTCTTCTGTTACCCCTTGGTAAAGGCTGAATTACTAGAAATATCTACATTCATTGGCAATGTAAAGTCTAGCTTCTCACATGTAACTGTCTGCTTTTATAAGTATGAAATATCTAAACTCATGGATAATCTGAAATCTGGTTTCTCACATTTAACTGTCTGCTTTTATAAGTTAAGACAACATTATAAAACTATATACAAACCTGCTAAGTACTGTTATATCCTAGCTGTATAAGGCTGCAATATACTGCATTTGTTGAATGTGTATAGAATGTATTATACGGTAAGATGAGTTTACTGTCTGACAACTATCTTACTATGAGCCTTGCTAACTGGCCATATTTACCTATGATTGTAAACCTGTTTTTTGTATGTGTATTCCACCATCTTTATTAACTTGTTCATATATATTAATGCATCTCTTATGTAACTAGAGCTTTTCTTCTCGGGCCGCCGCTAAAAATGGGCATGTGTCTAGTTGGACTTTCCCAGTCAACAAATGTAAAATAAATAAATAAATAAATAGCATACGTAGCAAGTGTATTTATGTTGCCAACAGTATTTGAAAAGAAATTATTGCAGATATTTTTTTTCATTTATATGGGGTTCTAGATTAAACCTAGCAAAAAGAGGAGTTTTGTATGTAAGTAAAGAAAAAGGAGGTTTAGGGTTAATTAACCCAGTGGTGTACACTGCTTCATTAAATCTGTACAAAGTGTTAATGAGATCAGAGATTAGTAGCAAAACTGTATAAATATAAGTATGATAAATGTTTGGGTATAAAAAAGAGAAAAAGAGTATAAATGAAGAAATAAAATGTCACCAAGAAAAGATATTTTTATGGAAAATAAAAATTGATGATATAGAAAAAGATAGAAAAGTAAGGTATAAAAATGTAATGATAAAACATTACTAGATAAAACCGTGGGAAAATCTAACAAATGAAAAAAATTAAAGCTATAAAAATAAGAAGCGAATGGTATAATCAGAAAGTAGAATATCAAGATTTTTTGTGGAGACTACTAATAGATAACTGACAGTAAAAGAAAATATGCCATGTAAAAAGAGAAACTATACAGTATGTTTACATTGTCAAAAAGAATGTAAAAGAGTAAAAAGTTATGGGAAAAAATATTTAAAGAATGTTTTCTTGAAGATAAAATAAACATGGATAATGATTAAATATGGATATTATAAGAACAGAAGTAAAAAATGTGTTGAATAGATAGAAAGTGATTTTATGTTATATGGGTTATATGGAATGAATGAATAAGTGAAATTATGTTAATTGTAAGTGATTTTAGCAACAATAGTAAGTAAAATCACATGGTGGTTATGTAAAAAGGAGTGGGGTCTAATAGGGATGAAAATTTAGTGGGATTGTATAGGAAATTATGAACATGTATAAACAGATGTCTATATTTGTATATATGTAAATCTGTAAATATTTTGGAAATAAGAGTTATTTTGATATAAATAAAGGTCCCCTCCTCTTTTCAATCAGTGCCATGGGGTCTTTTACATCCACCTGAGCTACCACCAGCTAAAGCAGATGAGACCTCAGTTTAACATCTCATCTGAAGTCTGGCACACTGAGGAGTGTAATACTGCACAGCAGTGTCACCAATCTAACCACCTGGGGTAGGAATAGAACACACGTCCTTCTGGTCTTCCAGCACCAAAGATGAGTGTGCTACCTGTAGCACCACTGACACTGGTAAATGCTTCAGATTCAAACAGCCAGTGTCTGGGTGTAAAGGGATAAATCCCTAATTACAGCTCATGTGACCTGAGTTTGAATAGTGGCTCAGCAGGCAGGGAGTAAGGGCCATGTCCATTGGTGTGGGTGGGGGGGGGTCTCACCCTGCTCTCATTGCTGATCCAATGACAGGGTCTCATCTGGAGAGCAGAGGTCTGGCATGATATGAGGAGCTGGTGTTGGGACAGACATGGGCAACGCCACCCAAGCTGGTGACACTAGCCCCTACTGGCACATGTGAGGAAGGTATGCATGTGCAGCCAAGAAGGAATAGGTGGATGTTTTGTTGACAGAAGTTCTCATGTCACCACCAGGAGCAGAGATAGGCCAAATAAAGAAAAATCTGTTATTGTTGGGATGCTAGATGGCAAGGTGAAAAGCATCCTTGTGGCTGCCTGAATGACATCCCTCCTTCAGATGAGATAGTGTCTATTCAAGGGTAAGCTTAATGGTTGGCAGGTTTGGTGGGAAAACTATACAAAATATGATAACATAATGCTTATATTCTCAAATACACCAGTATCTGGATGAGAGACAGAAGTATAATTTATTTGTAGGCAAATAAAGGCATGGGATGACGGTCAGGACTAGTGTGTGCAAATGCAAGTTATTTAGGCCACTGGCTTTTGTTTACATTTGTGACATTCACCGTATCATAACATCTGGGCGATATCAAGTTAGATAATTGCACTGGGATGTGCTGTATTTTCAATAGTTACAGCTTTCTGTATGTGATCCTTCTTGCTTACAGAATACTGCAGGCTTTGTCAAGTTCTACATTTAACCAAAAAGAAGCATCAGTTCCAATATCTCTGGAACTTAAGAATAGCCAGGAAGAAAGAAAAATGGGGTTATTCCATTATTTATAGAATTTAAAAATAATTTTATTAATGTGTGTCAAAGAGAAATGCCTACTGTTAAGATCAAAACAAACAAAATAAACACACAATGTAACTACTGGATAAAACTGAACTTATTAATAGAGAAATGTCACATTTATGTTCTATGATCAGTATATACTGTTTGGCTGTTTAATGAAACTTAGTGATGTATATAATAAGAATTGATGCTGACGTGAAAATAGTTAATTATTTTGTTAGTATGATTGTTCCTATGTATAAAATGTCAGTAAAAAATATTAAAAAAAAGAAATGCAGGCACTACATCATTGGTTAGTAAGATGCTTTCATAAAATAAAACAAAGAAGAGTTGTTGAACCAAGAGAAAGATAATATATGTAATACAAAACAGGAACAGAAAGTAAAAAACACTTAAGTAAGGGTTTTCATCCTCTTAATTATTTCAGACTTTTCTGACCGAAAATGTAATTGAAAAATGAGTTTATATACTGTAGAAGAGCACAACTCAGCAAATATTATATAAATCATCTGATTTGTGGCAGTGAAACAAAGCATAGTAAAAAAGCAAGGTATTACACAACAAATACTCTGGTTTATGTGGATCCTTCTGCTTTTAGCTTCTTGGCCTTTCCGTTTAACTTTTTTACCCTTTGTCTTCATAGTTCATGAGATCATAGGATATATATGGCAGGTTTGACAGGAGGCCATGAGTTCAGCACTAAGCTATGTTTGAAGGATGACAGGGAACCACAATATTTGACATGCAGGGGTAGCGTGTTCTAGAGCATGGGGAGGCACTAGGTGATGAATCTCTCTCTCAATCTAGTTTTTGTTTTTTTCTTTATTCCTTGATGAAGGTTGAGATTTGTGGTTCTGGTATTGGCTCCACAATTTCATTTGTTGTGAAAAAGGAGGTTGAGAAGTACTGGATCCCTAAGAGCATGGTAAGCCAGGCACAGGTCTCCCTTCAGGAGTCTGTATGACATTGGTCCAAGGACAAAGACTGGTTTCTCCTGGTAACCAAGTTTTTTGAGACCAAAGATCCTTTTTCTATGAACCTATAAATTATTATTTTTTATTTTTAAATGTACCTGACTAAATACATGCTGACATGTGCATTATAGTCTGTAATAAGTCTGAGTATAGGATAACAATAGCTTCCTTAAATTTAAAAGAGATGACTTTGACATTTAGCTGTGAAATTTAGGATTTCCCAACCAGGGTCACTACATGATAGTCAAAAGAAAGGCAGCTATCAACCCAAACACCCAGATTTCTGATCACTGATTTGTATGTTAATTAGATGTTTTCAGTATAGTGGAATTCAGAGTATTTCTGCTTCCTTAAGTGGATGATGTAAACTTTCTTGGCATTTTATTTGAGCATTTTTTCTAGGCACCAAGAATTGACTTTAGTTAGTCTTTTTTTTTTTTGGAGAGTATACGCATACAAAGGGCCTTTGACAAACACACACAATATGTAGTCATTAAACTTTGTTAACCAGAGATCACGGTTATCAGTGAGGAAGTCTGGCAAATAAAACTCCAAAAAGGAAGGGCCCAGTACAGACCATCAGTGACATTCCTGGTGACCTTTTCTTTGTGTGAAGAAGTGTCAGCCACTTAAACAATATGTGTGCTATCCTTAAGCCAGTTAGCTGTCCATTATACCACTTAGGAATTTATATTTAATGTCATCAACCTCTAAGCAAATTCATCATGTCATACGGTATCAAAAAGTAAGTAGGATGGACATTGTAACTACTGTCAACCACCTGAATGACTGTCTCAAAGAGGCTGACAATATTCAGCAGGCAGGACCTGCCATTTACAAAACAGAATTCCAGTGGGTCAAGCTATGTCAGATTTTTGATCTTATGATTTGTGAAGTCTGTGTTGATACAATCCAAGATTTTACAGATAAGACTCGTAAGGCTGATGGGCCTGTCATTCTCAGTTTCTGTGATATTTCTGCTCTTTACTACTTCAATAGGCCAAGATTCAAGGATATAGTCAGTAGCAAGGCTTAGATTACAGAGTTTGAGGAGGGGATCACAATATGTGTGCAATTTCTTTTGGGTTTAAATGGGATGCTCTATTATGGAAAAGTTTATAGCAGTATTGAGAAATATTTCCTAGTTTTCTGATGTACCTGATGAGTGACTTGTAGTTATTCTTTACTTCATTTGTTAGTCTTAATTCGTGTGAAGCTTTAATGTTTTTATAATTGCCTTCAGTTTTAATGAGGTTGTTAACACAGTTCTGATGTTATGAGGTTCTCGCCCTAGAAGACAGTTTAAGGAGTTTCTCCCTTCTGCTATATGGTTTGTTTGTACTGGCAGACTGCCAGGATGGTTTACTTTTGCATTTACCACCATATTTGTTTTTGGAAGGGGCTTCCAAGTAAACACAAATATTTCAATTGGCATGATGGATGGATGGATGGATAAAATCATAAGTGCAAATGATTACATAATCAGGGTCAACCATGGGGTTGACGTGTGAATTCAGATATTTTGTCATGTAGTCGTGCGAGGTTCACCTTTTTGAAGTCTTTAACAAGGGTGGTATTGGTTACTAACAGAGTGAAAGTACTGAAGGTAAAGACAACCAGATTATGATCAGACTTTACTAATGAAGGACTGACTATGGGAGTGGAGCAGGCAGGTGTCAAATTTGCATGTACCAAGTCAAGAATATCCATGTTCCTGGTTTGTTTAAGGACATTCTAATTGAAGGCATTATTGTTTAATCAATCTAAGAATCTCTGAGCATTCCCAACGTTGGAAGTGTACATGCTCCAGTCAATGGAAGGATAACTGACATCACCAGGGATTAAAGGGCCCATGCTTGCAGGAATATCCTGGAAGAATGTCAGGAATTTATAGTGGCCATCTGGTATCATGGGGAGCAATGAATAGCATACTATGAGTTGAATGTTTGATTTCTCTAAATGAGCTGAAGTTCAGTAAAATGAAGGGGGAAGGGACACTGGGTAACTCTTGTGAAGGCATATTATCCCTGTTGAGCCCACAGTTTGAGATATTTTGCAGACATCCTAATTTTAAAGACATCAAGTTGCTTTCTAAGCTAAGATTTCTCAGAGAATGGTTAAAGTAACTATTTATGCTGTACTGATGAGCCCATTAATAGGTAAAACCTGTGATGTCTACAGCTAGTGGGGGTTTGGCTTTATAGGCCCAAATGCATCATTAAAGCCTTAGAGATGGCCACCTGACTGTCCTAAAGAGGTTATTTGCATATATCCCATGGGACTCCTTCAAAGAAGGTTGTATGTATTACACAGTGAAGACCAATTTATTTGTTTTTCTTTTCTTGTTTGTTTGTTGTTGTTCTCTTTTTTATATATATATTATTCTGTGTGAACTTTTTGCTCTTTGTCTTGACAATAAAAAAAAAACAAAAAAAAAAAAAAAAGAAAGAGCAGAAAGAATTTAACAATTAAATAATTGCAATTAAAAATCTCAGTGTTTTAGGGGTTGCTTTTAGAGATGTTTTAAAATTCAAGTAATTATAAATCCCAACAAAAAACATATGCATTCAATGTAGTCTGTCAGCTTTAGTCTTTAAAATCAAGGAGGCAGTTAGTGTAGTAAACTGTATTTAAAAATCACAAATAAAGACTGAGGTTGGCATAAGGGGTGGGAGGTTGGAATAATGGCTAAAATGTTTACCTTACAGACACAAAGTGCAGCATTTGATTCTGATTATAGGGTAATTGGCTAGGCTTGAAATGGCCCTCAATGGCAGTTAACATAATCTATGAATTTAGCATTAATTGCATTCATTTTGTGGACTGCATATACAATACATATTTGTAAGGTAGTGTTTGAATTTATGTTTGTGTTTTCTGTTTTGTTGATATGGCAATCTCATCAGATGGTTCTAAGGTTTGTTTGATTGGCTACATTTGTTTAAACTAAATTCTCTGTTGCACTGTCAGTTTGATAAAAGTCCTAAATAATTAATGAGTGCTGACCCAGTGTATAATTATAGCTGTTTTGCATTAAAGCGCATACTATAATAATATAATTTACTTCTACTTGATGAAAATTATACTTTGTCACCCTCTCTCCTTTCTGAAAAGATTGACTGCTTAGTGAATTGTTTTGAAAGGTAAGGTATTTAGACTTGAAGCCATGTTTTGTCGGTAAACAATGCCCCAGATGTATCTGAAGGTGTGAGCAATGTTAACCTAAATCGATCACAGGGAACAGTAATTAATGAAAAGACAGCTTCTCAAGACAGCTCTGTTCCCTCACCAGGCTTGTTCTATTTCCCTGACCAGGAAAAAAAAACTCTTTGTAATTATAATTTTATTATTGCTATTTTTTATTTTGATGTTAGACATCGTTATAGTAATTACAGGAGAGGTACAGATAATCTTACATCTCCAGTCTTAAGAGAGTCATTAGTTCAAATTACTAAAAGTGGCGGGGCAAGACTTATAGATGCTTTTTCTGCCACGTCAGTGAATATGTGAAGGCATATGGTTGATTTTGCAGCACTCCCAAAATGTTTGTGAAGTATCTTTAACACATTTGATATTTTTAAGCAGTAATACAAATTGTTTTGGTTAACATATTTATTTTCTTTGTGATATATGCCCATAGTTTCACTGGGTAAGTGTTTTCCAAAATCTGAAGTACTCTGCTCAGTCCTGATGATCCCCCCTGACAAGTCTACACATAAAGAAACTTCAGTGGTTCCTAAGAAGCAGATAGTGTCAGCATGCCCAATATTTGTAGCATCCCATTCCTCTCACGCCCTGTGCCAAAATAGAGCTCTTATGGTGGATAGAGCAGGTGAACCTCAGCCTGAGGGTACCTTTCAAGCTAGATCCAGACACACAGATGTTCACAAGAGATTCCAGTCGAGGAGTCTACTTAGGGCATCTGAAGATTCAGGGTGTCTGACACAAAGGGCAGAGAAGAAAGCACTTGACTATAAATAAAATTATGGCAGTACTCCTGCTGTTCAGAAACCAGGGATCCTCTGCATCCATACAGACAAAACAGCTGTGATGCAGTGCATCAGCAAACAGGGCAACACTCATTCATACCTCCTCTAAGGGCTGGCTTTGGAGGCCTGAAATTTGGCCGTGGAATTAGGACTAGCTCTCTGGCCATCCTGGCATACCATATGGGGAAAACAGATGCAGACCTTCATAAATGGATGTTTGACAAGGATGTCTTCCTGGATCTGGTCCACAGCTGGGATCTGCCAGAATTAGACCATTATCCTTCTCCAGAAAACTGACAGTTAAGATGCAGGATACTGACTTAGGAAGTCCTGGCAATAAGCACCTTCTCTTTCAGCATCGCTGGCCTGTTTCTGTGTGCTTTTCTCCGCTTGTACCAAGATTATTCAGAGAATGAAGGTGAAACATACTAGGAAGTACAGCATTGTGTGAGCCTCTTGTCCCAAAAAAGGGGGTCACACATACACCCCCTCCTGAGGACTGTAAGGCTGACAGCTTGGGTAAACTAGCCTTTATGTTGTTTAGGCATATGCTCGCTGAGGATGTACTATCTTGAGGGGAAGCAAGAAAATTAAATGCAAAGATGTCTTACCTAGATAAACGGAAAAGGTTCTTCCCTGTGATGCCAAAGGAGGAGGGTCAAAATTCAGAACAAACCTTGATGTCTGTGATCCTCAAATACATGTCAGACCTATAAAAAACATGGTTGTCCTATTCCTCAGTGAAGCTACATGTCTTGGCTCTTCTAGCCTGTCTGCCTTGGGATCATCTTTAACTTCATTTTGCCAATAAAGCAATTCCTAAAGGGAATCCTTAATTTGAAGCCACCCAGAAGGAACTTACTCTACAACAGGACCTCAACTTTGCTTTTGAGAAGCTGGCATTTCCCCTCATTGAGCAAGTAGCTTTAGTATCCTTTAAATTCTAGAAATTGAAAACCATTTTTCCAGTGGCTGTCACTTCTCATAACTACAAGCTCTCATGTGCAAAGAGCTTTTACTTGTCTTCTACAAAGACAGAGTTGTTTTATACACCAACCATTATTTTTGCCCATGGTATTAACTGAACTGTCCTTTAGTCATAGCATTCACCTTCCAGTGTTTCCTTGTACACCTTGTGATGGAAGGGAGAGAATTCTACATTATCTCTATATGCATAGGTAAGTGGCATTCGATCTGGTCACAATAAAAGACAATAGAAAAACAAACTAGTTAATTTGTATCCTTTGCAGGAGATCAAGGGGAAAAGCCTGCCTGCTCATACCATTTTGTTTGTTCCTCTTGTTCATTTCATGAAAGGGTTGTACCAGAGCAGGTAAAGTGCCACTGCCCTTCAGCCACACTAGTCACTACTGCCCTCTTGGGGGGAAGTTAGCAGTTAGCCTATTGCAGAAACAGCAACTTGGTCTCTATGCATTACAACCTGGATACCATTTGTAGAGCCTGGGCAGGATTTGCCAAGGCCATCCTACTTCAGCCAAGAAATCCTCAGGGCCAGGAACCTAATGGTCCACAAGCATTGGGCATCTTTCTAGGTGTATACTTTTGTTAAGAACTTCCCATAACTGTAGCTGTCCAAGTATGTTAACTGTTGCAATACTATCTCCCTTCCTCCAGCCTACTTCTTCCTATCTTGTAGGCATCCATGAACTGTGATGGAGTCACACTGTTTCTCCTTCTTCCCTCTCTTTAATGTTCACCAGGTATTCTCCCTCCTCAGGATGACTTAAATTTTGAAGAGACAGCTTTGAGGTTCTTCTTATTGGACTGCCCTTCCCATTATATACCAAGGCAGTTGGTGCTCTACATCAGCCATGGGTTACTAGAGGCTGACAGATAAATAATAAACCAAAGATGAAAGGGGCAGACATCCTTCTCAGGCCACAGATGGTCTGACATCTAGGTGAGAGGACATCAACCCAGCCTAGGAGATGGGGAGATGGGTTCTAAGATCTGAAAGACAGGTAAGATGTCTGAGGCAGAAGTCCCAAATATGAAGACTAGTGCAACAGTATACATAGTTCCTAGCACAACTCTGTTTTGTCTTCTCATTTTTAATATGTAAATATCCAAAGTCAGATGAACAGAAGTCAGGTTTTTGACCATAAATTTGGTGTACCCTTGCGGCCAAAATGAATATGAGCAAAAAAAAGCAGCCTCATCAAAAGCAAGACTGTAATAAATGTAAAAGAAAAATCATTTGATGTAGAGGGACAAAGCTCCTTACACCCTTCTTGCAGGGGATACTTCCTGTTTAATATAATAAGCTGTAAGGTCCTGACCCTCAGTGTAAAGGAATTTACCCCTTGCAATCGGCCTGGACAATATGCACCATTCTGTTAGTTATTCTATAAATTTCACGTATCAAAATGTGTCATCCTTAGTAGCAATCTCACTGCTGAGGCTGTGATGAAGGCTGATTCAGAAGCCTGCATTTCAACATGAATGTGTGTCCCTTTGATCTCAATTTCCAACATGCATTTAAATACATTCTTCATTGTAAATTTCCCATTCTCTACCACCCTAGTTTCCCTTCATCTGTATGATTCCTAATACCACTCCAGATGCAACCATAGCAGTGCTCTGTACAGTGGAAGAGTGATGTCACAAACTTTGGAATCCACTGTCAATAGTGTACAACCCTTGCATAATATTGGTTCTCTTTAACACTACCTTCTCACACTACTGTAGATCAGTATGTGTGTATATACCTTTAAGAAGTTATCAAGGGCTTGCACAAGTGTATAGATACTGAGCATGTGCAAACCTGACTGCCATTTTGTAGTTAGTTGTTGAGATGTGAGCATGTATGTATGTATGTAAGTTCTGTTTGTTAACTTGTTTGTTCGTATTTAATGATGCTGCTATCCATCCTGATGTGTTTGTATGTATTAAAGCATCTGAACGAAACCCCAAGCCTTCTTGTTATATGCAATAGAGATGAAAGAGCAACATGGTGTCAGAAGTGGCACGTATAAAGGTCATGGTGCCAGACACGGCATATCTAAAAGGACATGGAGTTAGAAGAGGCATACCGAAGGGACATGGAGTCAGAAGCGGCTTGGCTAAAATGATTTAAGGCACTTAAAATCTCCCAGTGTATTTTGCCGGTACTACTGAATTATTTTGGTTGTTGGTTTGTTTCTTTTTGTGGTTCTCCCTTGTTTTTTTTTTTCGGATTTAAGGCACTTGTTTGGATGCTGGTGAAATATAAGGGAGCGGATCATTTCAAAATGTGCAAACTTTGGGAAACAGTTCAGAAACTAATTTCAAGTATTTAAACTTGCTCAGCACTATTTCTTTTCGCGTAATATGAAACGAGGCATGCAGAACGTTCTAAATAATATTTGCATAAACCATATGTATGGAATTATTAACAATATTTGCATTACTACAGAAAATGTTTGAAATAAAGTCCGAATTGCATAAAATGAATAACATAAGGGGAAACAACTGCATTTTCACAAAGCATATGTATTTCGTATTAAGCAAAGGTATTCAAGTTATCAAGTGCATAAAGTGTTTGCATGTTTGTGCAGTGTTACAGTAAAGCTATTTCACAAAGTACAGCCATTACAGAGTATATTTCTCAAAGTACAGTATTTAGAAGAGTTTATTGTGCATTTGAAAGTGGTTACAAGTTTACAGCACTGTTTGTTCATACATAATTACAAGGGCCATATTTTCAGTGTGCTTGTGTATACTTTGTGGGCATGGCAGATAGATTTCGAAAACCCAGTGCACTTATATTTGACAGTAATAATGCTGAGAACTGGTGAGTGTTTGAATAAGAGTATGACATTTTCATACAGGCTGCGTTTTCTGATAAAGATGACCATACAAAGGCATTAATTCTACATAATTTAGCTGGTTCAGAAGCCATAGAAAGGGAATGCTCATTTGGGTATGCACCTGCTATCTATACTGGAGGGGGAAACCGTCATATTGTTGTACTGGCTGAGTCAAGGGAGGACCCAGAGTGCTTGAAATATAAATTTAGAGAAATGCATAACCCCCAGACAAATGTTACAATGGAAAGGCACTTATTTTACACAAGGGATCAAATGTCTGGTGAAACATTTGCAGCATATATAACCGATCTGAGAAATAAGGCTAAAATGAGCAGATTTGGTGACTTAAGGGATGAGTTGATAAAGGACAGACGTGTGTGGCATAAAAGATGATATTGTGAGAAAGATTTTGCTTCGTGACAGTGATTTAACTTTGAATAAGGCCACTGAGATTTGTCAGATATATGAGCTCACAGAAAAGCATACAATCATGTTGATAGTGCGCAGGATGTTATTAAAAGAAAGAGGCCCAAGCACATGGCAGCAACTGTAACCCCTGTAGCACTCACTGGTAGACCCCAGAACTTTCTAGAATCCAGAGTTCACACAGTCTCAGTGAAGCATAAGAGTGAGTCAGCAAACTCAAAGTACGGGCCCCCACCCACTTTCATTGCCAATTGTCATAATTGTGGTGGAAGTCATGAATCTAAAAAGGAGAAATGTTTAGCTTTTGGTCAACAGTGCCACAAATGCAATAAATGGAATCATTTCAAAAGGTTTTGTAAATCAAAAGGCCCACATTCTTTTATTAAAAGGGAATATTTTAAGAAACGAGTTGATCAGTTAGACAGTGGCATGCCTACTCTTTATGTTGATGGTGTGTCAGTGCTTCATGAAACCCATAAAGCTCAAAGCTGATACAGGTTCCAAGTGCATTGTTATGTCAGCAGAAACATTTGCCAGAGTATGTAAAGGTGAAATGCTTTATTTGGCAAGGTGTGCAAAACTCGTTGCTTATGGAGGTGAATTCAAACCGAAGGCTCAGTAGTGCTTTCATGTTACTTCCAATAGAGCAGAAGAAGCTACGACTTATTATTTTATGTGGTCAACAGGCATGTTCAGTCATTATTAGGGATCAGAGACAGTTTGAAAATGGGACTACTTTCATTTAATAAGGAAGTCCACCATGTTTGTTTAAAAGACAACTACTCTAATTTTGCTCAGTACATTTTTTCTACCTATGCAGATATTTTCCAAGACAAACTAGGCAAACTTCCAGTTGTGTGCTCCAAGAAGTTACACCCAGAGGTTAGTCCACTTATCAGACCAGCAGGAAAAATTACAATAGCTATGCGGGGCAGAGTCAAAGCTGAGTTAGATAAAATGGTGTGACAAGGTGTGATTTGTCCAGTTGAAACTCCAAATGAGTGGGTATCTTCCATGGTGGTAGCTCATAAGAAAAGCTCAGGTGACATCAGAATATGTATTCAGCCATGAGATTTGAAGAGAGAGCTAAAAAGACCTCATCATCCAATGTGCACAGTCAAAGAAGTTGCAGCATTGATGCCAAATGCTACTATTTTTTCTGTCCTAGATGCAAAGAGATGATTTTGGCAAATTCAGCTTGACAAAAAATCGTCATTGCTCACTACTTTCAGTACTCCGTTTGGCAGGTACAGATTTTTTAGAATGACATTTGGGATAAATTCTGCAAGTGAAATCTTTCAACGTGCAATGGAGCAAATTTTTCCTGGGTATCCTTGTGCTATTATAGTAGACGACATACTGGTAAGGAGGTCATGATGAGCAGAGCATGACAGCAGACCACGAACTATTAGTCACTATATTGAGAAAACCTATGCATTCAGCTCCAGCCAGACTGCAACATATGATGCTGAGATTGCAAAAGTACAATTTCAGTCTTGTCTACAAGAAAGGAAAACTTTTTTATCTTGCAGAAATACAGCAGAACAGCATGAGGATGAGAGTCTTGATTTTGAAGTCATGGAAGTGAGAAATTTTTCTTCCACACATCTTGATGAGCTGAGAAATCGCACAACCACAGATTCAGTTTTACAAAGGTTCAACCACTTTATCAGTCAAGGATGGCCGTCAAAGCAATCTAGTTTATCTCAAGAAGGGCAGCCTTATTTTCCATACAGAGATGAGATTTTGTCTGACAAAGGTATCATTATGAAAGGTCCAAAAGTAATTGTTCCAAAGTCCTTGCAACCAGAGTACATTACTATCTTGCATCGTGGTCACCCAAGAACTGAATCTACCAAAAGAAGGGCGAGAGGACTTGGATTTTGGCCTTCTATGTCACAAGACATTGAGAGAGCACTTTTATCTTGTTCAGTGTGTAATAGTACTAAGCCACATCAACAGAAGTAACCACTTTAGCTTAACCAAATTCTGGAACTACCTTGGTCGACAGGTAGCCACAGATATCTTCGAGTGGAATGAACATTACTTGGTGTTGGTAGACTCTTACTCCAATTGGTTCGAGACTGACCTACTTTCCTAACTTAGCATCCAGTACAGTCATTACTAAGATGAAGCGTCATTTTTCTGTACATGGGAGTTTCGGTACATTGGGGGGTGTGGGGGTGTAGCCCCCCACATATTGTAAATATTTGAAAGCATATAGATGAATACTTGCAAGTGTAATGAAAGAATTCTTCCAGAAGACAACATATAACCAATTTATGTGGGGGGTTCACACCCCCTGAATGTGGGGGCTGTGCCCCTCACCCCCCTTTCTTTATATACTAACTCCAGGATCGCACAACAGTGGGGAATAGGCCATATATACCTTTCAACGAAATGAGTTTCAGTGAAATGGGTTTTCAGTGAAGTGAGCTTTCAGTGAATTGGGTTTTCAGTGAAGTGAGCTTTCAGTGAATATGTGTCAATGAATTAAGTTTCAATGAATTAAGTTTCAATGAAATGATATAGACCCGTATTAAAGCATCTGAACGAACCCCTAAGCCTTGTTATATGTATTAGAGATGAATGAGCGACAAGTACTTTACTCTAGGGACCTAAACCTTGTCACCACAATAAACAGGACACGCTGGAGGGATAGATTCCTGTCCCAGAGACTTCCTATACTCTGGAACAAGCTACCCATCTATGTCAAGTAAAGTTCTTCATTAGCACTCTTCAAGAAAAATCTTGATGAGTGGATGGGAAATAGGAAATATACCCCGGGGATCACTTCTGTGTCTCTGCTGGTACCTTGCTGGCTAGGCTTACGTAGGCCCTTGGGCCGATAGCTTAGTACCTACCTATGAACCTATGAACCTATAAGGTTATTACCTTTTAATTTTTTTACTGTCTGGGCATGTTTAATGTCACCCATGTTATTCCTGATGATGACTGCATGACCTTGCATGTATTTAAATTATATACCAACTTCCATCTATAAGGCCTCAATGTCAGTTAGCCGAGTCTGTCCCTGTGTCAGTGGAGAACCCATTCCCATAACTACTGCACTGATCTTCATATCATGAGCATGTACACTAATCTCATTGCCCAAAGCTAGTGTGGTAAGTGACACAGGCAGAACTGGATCCAGCAGCAGGTGCCTAGGACCCTCTGGCTTAGAAGGAAGGCCCACTGGAAGCTGTCACAACATTTAATTGTTAAATAAACAAAAAACAAAAAAGTACTTTTTTTGTGTCTGTGCATTTTTTCTTTAAAGACACATTCTCTGTGCATGCGTTGTGTGCACAGTGATGCACAACATATAAATGTACATTGGAACTTGAGGCTTTCATCTTACTACAACAGTGCACAAAACACACATTGGGAAGGGAATTTCATATTTTTGGAATGGACGTGGACTGTAACTGCTGCCAAACACACATTACACCAGAGAACTGTTGCTTTCCCTTGGGAGACAAGTATTCCAGGTAGAGAGTGTGTGTGTGTGTGTGTGTGTGTGTGTGTGTGTGTGTGTGTGTGTGTGTGTGTGTGTGTGTGTGTGTGTATATGTGTTTGAGAAATGCCCTAGGTTGGGATGGTAGGTTAGTTAATTAGCTTGCTCAACCTCAAATCCTGTCCCTTGACTACAGGAAACAAGAGTCTTAATCGTCTTTACCAACTATTAGAGTTAAACCATTACATGGTGGTGGTGCTGCGGTAGCATTGTCGCCTCACAGTAAGACGTTGGCCTGTTTGATTCTCAGCTAGAGCGTCTTCTGTGTGGAGACATGCGTGAATGGGCGTACCTTCATTGAAGGTTGTGCGTCAGGGCTGACAACTTGGCACGTAAAAATCTACTGCCAATCATTAGCGGACCGGAGTCCCGCTGTGGCGACCCCTAACCGGGAAAAGCCAAAAGACACAACAACACTACAACTGACTATTAGAGTTAATTGAAATGTGCTGAAATGGGTAATTTTGCATTTTATTGGTTCATACATTTTGTTCCACTGCTTAATGGAAAAAAAAATCTTCAAATCTACAGGAGTTGATTTTCAAGGAATGTGAGTTTCAGTGCATTTTCAAAGATTGTGCATTTCAGTGCTTTTTCAAGGAATGTAGGTTTCAAGGGAAGTGAAGTTGACTGTTGCTCATGCTTAGTCTGTTTTCAATGTGTAACTATTTTGTTTAGCAGATGGCTGCCAGTGTTTGTGCTAGAGAATTTCAAACCAGTGTTAGCAGCACAACAGGTAGTGTACTTGCATTTGATGCAGTAGGCTGTGGATTCTTCTCCCACACCATATAGCTGGATTGCTGATACTGTGGTGCACTTTTTTTTTTCAAAGTGTACCAATTTTATTTTTTTTAAACAAGACACATTTTATTGCATTTTCATTTATGACACAGGCAATCATACATTTATATAAATGAAAACAAACCATAGGATCATAGGAGGCTACTAGGCTAATAGCCCTGGGGCCCTTACAAGCCTAGCCAAATGTTTATCCCCAAAAATAAACGTCAGTCAGCACCTGTCACCTCTGTCAGTGAGGGACACAGGTGGAACCCTGGGACGAATTTGTGGTTTCCCATCCACTCATCAAGGTTGCACTTGAAGAGAGTCAGCAAAGTGCTCTGTTTGATGTGTATGGGAAGTCTTTTCCAGAGATGGGGCACCCTCTTGGAGACAAACCTATCTCTCCAGAAGCTTTTGTTAATGTCACATATTAGGTTCAGGTCTTTCGAGCGGGTAGTGCGTGAGGAATTAGATTTATGGATATGGAGCATCTCTAGTAGGGCAGGGTCCGAGATTGCCTTGTAGTTGAGAGATAGATCACCCCTGAGCAATTTCTATGACACCGAGTAGAGTGATAGTGATTTGAGCCTGTCTCCATAGGACAGGTGTTGGAGGCCATGGATTCTCTTTGTGAGGTATTTCAGTGGCCTTTCAAGTTGGTGCAAATGTTTGGAGCGGTACATCCCAAACTGGGCATTATACTCAATTATTGGTCTAATGATGGAGGAGTATAGAGAGGTAATAACCTCCTTTTATCTGGATGCAATCCCTTTACTTATGAGATGAACCAAGTAAAAGGCTTTTCTGACCACTGCCGCTAAATGATGGTCAAATGTGAGGTTGTTATCAACCTGAGTGCCCAGGTCTTTCACCACAGGTTGTGTGCTTAGGGGGTTACCGTTGATGTGGTAATCAGTAGGGGTCATGTTTTTGCCAAATGGTACGATGATACATTTTTTTGCATATAGGTTGAGGCCATGACTTTGGCACCAGTCATTAGTTGCTGGCAGACCCTCTTGTAGTATGTTAACATCATTTGGGGAGTCAATGACAGCACCCAACTTACAGTCATCGGCAAACTTGGTCAGCCACAGGTCTTTTGCCTTTGCCTGTACCTCCAAAAAATAGATGCCAAACAGTAGGGGGTCCCAAGACAGATGCCTGGGGAACTCCACTAGTGACAGGTCTGCTATCGGAGGTGGAGGTGCCCATTTTGACTTTGGGGGTCCTGTCGATGAGCCAGTTGGCCACCCACCTGATGAGATAGGGATTTATGCCAAGTTGTGTTACCTTTTCGATGATGCCTGAGTGGGGGATTGTATCAAAGGCCTTGGCCAAGTCAAGGTAAGCTGTATGTACTGACTTTCCCTCATCCAGGGCCTTGGTGACAATCTCAAAGAAGTCAACTAGGTTCAACAGGCAAGATCTGCCCTTGACGAATCCGAACTGGGTGGGGTTATGTGTTTGGAGATTGCCTATATCCTTGTTTATGAGATCTATAATAATATGCTCCATGACTTTACAGATCAGACTTTGTTAAGCTAATGGGGCGATAGTCTCCAGGGTCAGCATATTGACATTTTCAGCTGCAAACATTATACATCACATATAATCATCTGTACAGTTATTGTCAATCAAACATTACATTGCTCATTCAGTTTTTACCTTACCTTAAACCCCTTTCCACCACCAAAACATTAGTCTGCATGTATTTTTCCCACAATTTCCATTTTTTTCTATGTAATTTGCTCCTACCCTTTTCTAAAGATCTCACTTCCAGTTCTTTTATCTCTGCTACTATGTTCATTACTTCTAGTGAGATCGGTTTAGATTTTGATTTCCATTTTCTTATAATTGCCTTTTTGACAAGCACCAGAAGTAAACTCAGCAAGGTCTTACTATGTCTAGGCAATTCCAATAATGTGTCAAAGCTCAAACAGTAATTTCCTTAGTTACACCAATTTGCTTACTCAGTATTTCTGACAGAGTAGTCTGCAGGGAACTTTTAAAGTCTGCCAACTCATTACACTCCCAACAATATGTTCCTAATTACCTCTTTCTTCCCCATTATACCTCCAACATTTGCAATCTACCTGAAGAAAAAAATCCTTGGAGTCTGTTTGGGGTATAAAAGTACCAGTGCAAACACTTTTAAGCAAAAATCCTAAATCTTCTAGACTTTGTTGCATATTTGGAAGGCAGTCATATGTCTTCCCATTATTTCTTAGTGAATGGCTTATCCAGACTCTTTCCAGTCCTTTACATCCTTCTCTGATTCCTATAGTTATCATATAGTATTTCATATGCCCTACTAATTATCCCTTTTTTAACAGCATATTCTGTTCTAGATTCTACTAAAAGCACTGCAACTGCTGTTCCCCCTGTTCCTCTCTCTTTGCCTATACTCTGATATCAGTCCTTGATAGGGAAGGCATTCTCTAATCTATGGTCCAATATCTTCTTGGCCTCTTCTCATTCTCTTACCTTTGTCTTTCTAATTATTTACTCCTAATACCTTGGTTCCTTTGCCAGTTTTCTCCAGTAAATTCCAGCCCCCTCCTGCCTATTCTGTGTACACCTAATTGCAGTAATTTCTGTTGCAAAATTTCCTTTCTCTAGTCCCGTGTTGGCTTAGTTCTTAGAATACTTTCTGCTACTTTATGAATATAATATTCTGTATGGTTATTGTTATTATCCTTAAAGCTGTGCATCCAAAAATCTAAGTCTCTCATTATTTCTTGAGATTCCCCGTTTCATCATCACCTCTTTCCACTTTGAGTTATATCTTTCTTCTTGTGCTATGTATAGGAGCTTTAACTGTATAGCTCTGAAATACCCCTTCAGATCAGGTAATCCCAAACCACCATATTCTGTTGGAAGGATCAACTTTTCCCAGGTCTATATCACATAGTCAAAGTCTTATAACTTTGAACACGTAATGTTCGAAACATTGTGTTTGAAGTTACAAAACATCAACTATGGATAAAAAAAAAACAACAGAAAACAAAATAAACTGTTTTAAGCAGGGGGGCAAGCCCCCCTGCACCCCCCACACCCCCACTACTTAAATATACCAACTCCGAGATCGCACCCCATTGAACAAAATGGAAACCTCCGCTTATGGAGATTTCCATTCAAACGCTCAAACTTTTACAAATTTGAACTTATGGTCTCAAACATATGAGGTTCGAACTTGTAAAAGTTCGACTACATGATAGGAACCCACTTTTCCCACTTGACTCTTGCCGTCTTCCCCTTCCAGATAAAATGCTTCAACTCTTTATTAATTACTGTCCACAGCATCTCTGGTTGATAAAAATACACCTGAACGGTGCATAAAATGAAAGAGACTAAAAATTTTCATTGCTAGTATCTTGCTATCCATATCTGTAAAACAGAGATTCCAGATTCTTAGTTTTTGTATCATCTTTTCTTTAGTCTCTTCCAACATATCCTTAGCTACTATAACATAATCCTTTTTAACCCATACTCCTAAGTACTTAATTTTGTCATGTTCCCATAAATATGAGTATTGCTGAATCAATTCTTGTGTGGGTACATGATTTACAGTTATAATCTTTGTTTTGTCTGCATTCACTTTATATCCTGAAAAGACTTGAAATTGTTTCAGAATGTTCCACAACACTGAAATATCCTTTCCTGGTTTTATCGGGTATAAAATAATGTCATCTACAAATAAAGCCAACTTTTTTGATTACCATACTAATTAATCCATATCTACCAAATCTGGCATCACCTTTGCCATGTTTTACCCACTGTAGACATAAACACTTTATAATCATGGTGTAGAATTGAAATGGGCCTGTGTAAATGTAGATCTGTCAGGTCTTTACCATCCTTAGGTGTTACGGCCACCACAGCTTTTTTCCATGATATTGGTGGTTCTCCTCCTCCTCTTAAAATAATGTTAAACAAAACCTTCCCGATCTTTATCACTTTCTTCCCCCTAGTATCCAAACTTCCACATGAATACCATGTATTCCTGGAGACTTTCTTGTAGATTGGTTATACAGCAACATTTTTAGCTCATTTCCTCCTATCCTAACTGTTAATAATTGAGCCTCATCTGCCCCTAACCTTGGCATATTTAATTCTTCCATAAACATTTCCATTTGAACTTTTTCTTAATTTCCCAATTTCTCTGCTTTATACAGATTTTCATAAAATTTCTGAAATATTTTAATACCTCTACAGTATCTCTCCTTATTTTCTTTGTTATACACTTTCTAAACTTGGCAACAACCCCTTTCTACTTTCTGTTGCCTGAACCATTGTGCTAAAAGATTTTTGCTCTGGAGTTTTTTATCAAAAAACAGTTGTTTAACAATGATCTTTCTAAGCTCATATATATTACTCAGTTTAGTCCTTTATTCTCTCTTTATCACTGTGCATTTGCACCTTTTCTTGTTCTATGAGATTCTCCCTATTCGGCAATATCTTATTTTTTGTCAGTCCCTCTAAATAATTCTTGTTACTTCTTAACCATATCTTTTTTATTTTATTTATACCCTATTTTTAAACTCCACTTTTATTTTATCCCACTCCCTAGCTATATTTTCTGAAGAAATTTATATCTTCCCTAATAACCCCTGAATAATTTCCACTACCCATTCCTTAAATTCCTCTTGTTTAACAGATAGGTGGAGAAGTGCCAGTGTCTTATAATCATGTTATCACTCAGCATTTTTACTTTAGTTATTGTTGGCACATGGTCTGAAATAGTTATTTAGTGCATATCAAAGCTGTCAATTAAATGCAAATGTTCCTGTGAAATACAATTTCTGTCTAGCCTAGTCCTGTTTTTGTACCTTGGAGAATAATATGTAAATCTATCCACTCTCATACTACTGAATTCACATTTTACATAGCAAATATTTTCATAAATTTCTTCAAAAATTGAACCTCTTTTGCTATGTTTCCTTTCTAGAGCCTCTAGATATATCTTCTGTGTTGCAAATTTAATTCCAGTCTCCACCAATAAGTAATACTCCCTGCTGAAAGCTGATTATTTCTCCCAGAAGTTTCTTAAGTTTCACTGCAGCAGTTTTAAGTGGAATAAAAATGCATGCAAACACAATCTTCCTCCCTTGCTAGTAGCCCTTTATGACTACAAATCTACCATTATTATCTTTTTTCCCTTTCTTCACTATTGGAGCCTATCTACCAATTAATATAATTACCCCCCTTTTCTTTTGTTCCCATATATTTCACTGAATAACCATCCTGAAATCCTTTCTGTATCAAATTCACATGCTCACTTCTTTCCAAATGTGTCTCCTGTATCATAGCAATTTGCACTCTGCATTTCATAATATAGTTCACTACTCTGTCTTTTTTATGTACATGTCAAATCATTCACATTCAAAGATAATATGGAAAGTGCTGACAGTATGATAAGAAGTTATTATTCCCACCTGTTATGTGTAACAGTATTTTTTAATGTCTAGATTCAGCTGCTCTGTTACATGCATGCACTAATACCTGGCAGGCTGATCTTTTATATAGTTGCTCCTTGTCATATCCATATGAACCCATGTCAAGACTCTTTGTTTTAATGAAACCCACTAACAAAATTCAAACACTCCAGAACACTCCATAACCTATTAACTTAATGCAAACACACAAAACTATGTACATCTTCAAATAATGAAGTAATCTTCCTACAATTCTCACAGATTAGCAGCTACCCTCACAAGCTTTACTTGACCTATAATAAAGACTATCCATGCTAAGATATGGTACAGCCTTTGCTTCTACTGACAATAAGTGCTGTGCATTTTTTGTCTTATTTTTATTCCTCTCTCATATGTAGAAAAACTGAATGCTTTCAGAAAGCATTACCATTTTGCCATTGAAAGATAAAAGTGTTTTGTTTTTATTTCCCTGTTATCAGATTGTCCCCATAGAAATGTGAGAACCAGATATACAGTTGCCTTCAGCTACAAGCTTTTCTTGTTGCACTGTGAACATTTATTTGCTAAAGGAAACTTTTTCATTATATTCAATGTTCTTTTATTGGCTTGTTTCCACTGAAAATCTGTTGTTAGATCAAGCCTAGGACCTCAATCCAATCATTCCTGTAAGCAAAAGTAAGAAAAAGCATATTGACTTTACCTAAATCATGCTGTGTATAATTTTACAACCCATCTCTCACCTCTACAACCTAAGATTGCAGCCTGTTATCTTAAGCATGCTTTTTTTCCAGGATTTCTTCTCCTTTTACATTGCATTACATTTCGTATAACTAAAGAAGAAAGAAAGAAAGAAAGAAAGAAAGAAAGAAAAAGGAAAAATGAATGCCTGTTTCCTTTAGTATCAGTATGAGACACAAAAATAACTGAAAATGCTTTACTATATAACATGCAGTGTATGTTATGTGTTATATAAATACTGTTAAGAACAAAAATTGTTTTACTTAGAGTTACCTGGTTTCCTTTATCTTCTCCTCTTCTTAATGTTGTTCCAAACATTAATGACATGAAGTAGGGCATATGCTTTCGAGTTCCCTACAAGTAAGTCCAATATTTCCAGGTTTTTGTTGATCCGCCATATTTCACAAATGTGATTGATGATTTGTAATCCCACATCAGTTATTTATTTCTCAGTTGCTGGCTTTCTTCCTGTTGATCTCCATCACCCAACTTCAGTCTGTGGTTCATTTCCAACATACTCCTGGTTCTTCTAGTCAACTCCTATGCTTTTCTCTGTTTCTCAAGCATTTCCTTTGGAATACTGGAAAAGATTTCACAGGTATAGTCTCCCTATGAGCTTTATTATCAGAAGACTAAGAAGCAGAGTTGCCTTCTGCTTGATATTTCACTTTTTGTTGCACAAACTTTTGCATTTCCCCCTTAGCATGTTCTGCACCAAAAGGTGACTTTGACCCTCCTGAATATAATATTCTGAAGCTAGCTGGATACAGCAGCTTGAATTTCACACCTGCCTCTCAACATTTCCTGATTACTGGAATAAATTTGCTCCTCTTATGTCTGGTGTACAGTGAGTAATCATTTTCCACAATCACTCTGTCACCACCTTTTAGAACTTTATCCTATTGCTGCAGTTTTGTCACAATCAGCTCTTTCTGCTGATAGGATTGCATTGTTACTGTTAAAGGTCTTGACTGCTTTCTTATGGCCAGGTTTGGAGCATACACATGATGTGCCCTATCAGCTGTGGAATAACACTCCATCTGGTTATTTGTGCTTTCATAAAATTAATACAGTTTGCCCAGTCCAGTTCCTCTGGTACAGTAGAAAGTCTCTGTTTTTCCCTATGTGCTCTGTCCTCTAATTCTACCATTTTTCAAACATCTTTTCTTGCACAGTATCATACTTAGCCAACCTTTTTATTTATTTTGACCTCTAAGTTTTGCAGTTTTATCAGCTCATCTGAATATCTGTTTAAAGCTTTTTTCATTTCTTCCAGGTTTTTGTTACTTGAATTGATATACTCCTTCAGTGTCCCATTTATTTTAATCAGCTCTGATCACATTTGACTTATTTTTTCCCTCTAAATTACTGGAGGTCATGTCTTGCACCAAAGCTGGAGCTTGAACTGCTTTTTGCTGAACATCTGCAGGATTCTTCCGAGCCAGTGTTTTCTCACTTTTTTGTCTGGGATTTTCTTTCAGGTTCTCTAAATTTCTTCTTTCGTGGCATCTGGGTAGTGCACTTACTAGTCAGTAACTAAAATTTACCCCAGAAGACAAATTCACCTGCTGTCTTTTCTGAGTTTCTGTTTTCACAATGGGAGAGCTGAAATTAAGCTATTACTCAGTATGCAACCATCTTGGAAGTCCATACCACAGTGCACTTTAAGGGGGGGGGGCTGTTGCACTCCTGAGTGTGTTGTCCTTTGGATGAGATGTTAAACTGAGACCCCATCTGTCTGTGTTAATGGTAGATGCTGTGAGATCTTTTACATTTTCCAGAGCTATCAAAAAGAGTAGGGGTAAGTTCCCTAATACCTTGACCAAATTACCCCTAGTAGTATAAATACCACCAAGATTCTCACCTGAAAAGGCTTTACTAGCCTAATGGGACTAACCTGGTCAACAAAGGATATTTAAATTAAACGTTTTCATTAAATCCTTGTCTCTTCCTTCATTTCAAAAGTAAAGAAAATAGTATGCATGTTGACAGTTTTGAGCAGTCTTTATGGTAATTGGGAGGAGACAATTAATGGAACACTAGAATGGCTGTTTGGGGGGGGGGGGGCTGATCAGCTCTGGACACAGATGTAATAAAAAGGAGTGGTCCCAGTATCTATGAACCCTGTGGCATACTCCATTGCTTCATGGATTTCTGTTGTCTGTCTTGTCTGTTCCTCTGCAATTACCATCCATAACCAAAGTATAATTTTCTGAAAAATTCTGCAGTTAATTTGAGTTTAATTTGACATTGTTCTGTATTTGTAGCATTGTGAATGAACATTCTATGTACATAAATCTATTGCTTCATTAAAGAAAATGATAGATATTAATTAGAGATCCGTTTAACTGATTAATTTGGCATCGTTTTTTACATGACTGTGGATTTGTTTAATTGGATTATTTAAACCAGTCCCTCTGTAAAACATTATAGGTATTAACTTGTTAATAAATACAAAGATAGTGGAAAGCTTGTCTTGAAAAATGTATGCACTCCCTAATGGATAAGGAATGATTGTAAGTAGTTGTACTGCATCCTGAACTGTCAGATTTAAAGCACTACAGTTTGGCTGTGTCTGGATAACCATAACATCATGCTATAACAGTGAAAATGCTCCCATAATAATATAAATCAGAAACAACATATTTAACAGTTCACATTTATTTATACTGGTATGGCTCCCAGTTAAATACATTACAAACATTTATAGTATTTTCAGTCTTAACAGTCATAAACATGTAGAAAATATTTGCTACATTATTCTGTATTGCCATCTCTTTAATACTCGTTTAAACTGTTGTATCAACTTATTGTACCATTCACTCTCATTGTACTAGATCTTCTTTGGAAGGTACTTAGACTCTGCTGTCTATTTTTACCTGTTACTCTGGCAGCTTCTTTAACATCCAGTTCCCGTAGCACACTATATAACTCTTATTTCAGGTAGTTCTGTTGATTTCTGCCTTTTGTTTTTAACTTACTTTGCCAGTAACAGTATTAATCATAATAATCTCTCGTGGTTCAGCCAGCCAGATTCATGTATTCCTAACAAAAGCACTAATTGCAAAAGTTCACTTCTTCCAGACCACAGACTTGACCGTAAGTCCTGCAGATGTTTTTGGCAGAGAAATATGAAGTCCTGACACCAAACCAGGCAACTTCTGTTTGATTAATGACATTGGTGTTAGAGGAACTGGAAAACTGGAATTGAACTGGATACTGCCATTGTGCCTCAGTGGAGTGGGACCCTCATGTTCAGGCAGGGTTTCTTAGGAAGTAAAGACATCTTCAACTGCCTGGTGTGGGAAGCTCCAGAAAAATTGGAACTGGAGCCTAGAGTGGGATGCTGTGGGTGGGAAACAGGTTCATTCAGACCCTGCAACAACTTCATTTATATAGCTATATCTAGCTAGCTAGCTATCTTTCTGTTTGTATATTGTATTCTTTTTAATGTGCTGTAGACTTTGAATAGAAAAAAATGTGAGCTGAATAAAAGCTGTATTTTCAGTACTTTACGATCCAGTGTCTTCAATATACCACGATACATATACCTAAGCCTACTATATATATGTAAACATATAACATAGTTAGGACCTTAATAAATTCGGTTACTCCTCCCTTGATCCTATAGGTGGAGTACCAGGTCCTCTGTGGGGGCCCCATTTACATTGTTGAACTTTTACAAGTTCGAACATCATATGGTCGAAATAATATGTTTGAACTTGTAAAACTTCGAACGTTGCAACAGAGATCTCCATAAGGGAAGCTTTCCCTTTCCTGCAATGTAGTGCAATCTCAGAGTTGGTATATTTAAGTAGCGGGGGGGGGGGTGCAGGGGGGCTTGCTTACAACCTTCAGGTAAGTTTTTTGTGTTTTTTTTAAATTACGGTTTTGAACTTTTAAAGTTTGAACATATGGTGTTTGAACTTTTAAAAGAGTGACAACATGACATAGACCCTCCTCTGTGCCCTACAAAAAAGGGGGGGGGGGCTGTTCGTCATAGAAATGTAGCTGGTTCAGCTAGTGCCCTGTGCCAGTACCACAAACCAGCACCCTACCTCTCAGCTCTTCAAATGAAGATTAAACAGAAAAAAAACAGCTCTTCCTTCTACTGATACACCTACCAGGTGGCCAGATGCAAGACACACATCCCTACCTCATCCATTCAGGTCCCATTTCTATGCTCTGCCCCCACCCTCTTTCTGCACATTTTATTGAAAACAAAATAATTTCTTCATTTAAACTGTAGCAAATGGTTGCTTCAGTGTATACCCTGCCTGAATGATGCACTAATGAACTCATGGTTTAGTTAAAAAAAAGTTCTTTGTTGAAACTATAGCAGACTCCTTTCTACAAATGTAGTAAACAGTTGCTAAAGTTTATACCCTGTCTGCATGAAGTACTACAGCTCTCAAGTTTTAGTTAAAAAAAGAGAGATTTCTTTTTTTTTACTTTTACATTCTCTCAAACTGCTTACTACAGTGTATTAAGCAATTGCTACAGTTTAGACCACACATGGAGGGCTTTTAAAAGATGGCATTGCATAAAAGAGAGATCCAGAATGGCTGATCACACCTCCCCCCAAAACTTTGCTCCTGGGGTAGTTTTCCTCTCACCGTGCTCCATCTACACTACTGGTTCTTCAATCTGGTCCTCCTCCTATAAGGAGTACTAAGTCCTTTGGGTGTGCCCCATCCTCTTTACGTCACCCACCCTAGCTACAGTTTGTCCAGTAAGCATAAAAATGTAACTGTCAAGCCACACAATTCTATGGTAAACCTTAATTTAATCAGAGAAACTCTATTTTTGTTTTTCTTACTCTACAAAAATAAGACACCATATTACACAATGCAGAGAAAATAAAAATCTGAGTGGGTGGCAGAATAGCCTGGATCGTACCAGTGGGAGTAAAAATAGCTGTACTACCCTTATTTGATCAATATCTAAAGGTAGATGCTTACACTATTTTAACCACCCTTACATTTCTGTAGTAATTAGGAATATGAAAAATTTGTAGATTCTTCTAGGAATGGGGCCATACAAACCCCAGATATTTTGTGAACCTGTGATCCTAAAATGAGGAGTGTCTTAACTTCAGATCCAAAGAAGGGCCATAATTATATTTTATTACTCACTGTCCTCCTAGACTTGAACAACTAAAAAGCTTTATCAGATCTTGATCTGGCTTAGTCATGTGTACCAGTACATTGTCTGTATAAATTGATAGTTAAATTTCCTGGTCTACTCCCCCCAAAATGGTACAGATTGATGCAGAGCTCGTGTGAGGAAGCAGAAGGGGGTCTCCCCTGTCTAGTCCCTCTGTCGAAGTTGCAAAGCTCAGAAATTCCTACATTCAAAGCTGGATCCAGCACTAGGTATCTAGGCAGTTGCCTAGAGCCCACTGGCTGGAAGGGGCCCACTAGCGGGGGGGGGGGGGGTTGCCACAGCATTTACTTTTTATTTAAAAAAATACACTTCTTCTTTAATGGCGTTTGTTCTTCTTTAAGAATGCCATCTGCATCTGTTTGTCAATGCACACACCTCCTTCTTCTTTTCCGCATTCACACATGGAAATTTAAAATAATGAACATTCCTGCTGCCTGCCTCTTACTTCTTCTGGACATGGAACCTCCTGATTCTGACATGAAATTAAGGAGGGGATATGTGTAAAGGGACAGCAGATGTGTTAATTTGCTTAGGCTCAAATGATGTACCTTAGTTACAGGAGGCAAGAGCCTGACGTCTCAATACCAACTACCAGAGAAACTGATTTTCAGTGTATTTTTAAGGAATTGTGAGTTTCAGTGCATTTGCAAAGAATTGTGAGTGTCTCTACATTTTCAAAGAATTGTGAGCTTCAGTGCATTTTCAAGAAATTGTGTGCACCAAGGGAAGAGAAGTTTATCGCTCCTCATACCAAGTCTGTTTTCAATGTGCAACTGTTTTGTTTAGCAAATAGTCATTACTGATTGTGCTATCAATTTTAAAAGCACAATTTTAAAAGCAATTGTAATTGCATAACAGGTAGCATGTTTGCTTTTGATGCAGAAGGCTGCCGGTTCTACTCCCACACTGTGTAGATGTATTGCTGATACTGTGTTATAATTTAAGCAGGGTGGAGGGTGTGCTGCAATCCTAAATGTGTCCTCTCTTGAATGAGATGCCTAGTGACTATGAACCCATTGTCAGTTTGCCATCCATTCCCTATTGCAATATTACCAGCTTACCATTTTTTTTAATGTAACCTAGGCAATTTATTCTTCAAGGGCAGCAGATACTGAATTTGTAGATGAAACACTGAAATATAAAGCTGCTTGCTAGGAGCAACCTCTTCATTAGTTACAGGTTTCTTTAATGTGGAATTATTCAGATGAGTTTTATTTCTGCAGAAATTGTGCATATTGACTGATATTCAGTGGCCTTTTGTGGTTGAAATGTTCTGAAATGGTAAGTTTTGTCATTATTGGTTCATATATTTTGTTTCATTGCTTACAGGAAAAATGTTCAAAACTATAAATTTAAAACACTCTAACAAGTGGTGCTGTGTTATACAAGGAGTATAATTTAATACAATCAGGAAGGTGAATCAAAGAATACACGCATGTCTGCATGGTCCTAAAAATCTGTGCAAGGTGCGTATGGGTTAAAAATAGTGGAAAGGTAAACTTTATCCGCCACTGGCCAGATTTATTTTTTTTTGAATGTGGGTTTCAATGCTGTTTCAGTGAATGTGAGTTTCAAGGGCAGCGAGGTTTACTGTTAATGCAAAGTCTGGTTTCATTGTGAAACTGTATTGTTTTCCATATAGAATCCACATATACTTAGGTAACCCCAGCTGACACTATGAAAAACCTTTTTCTGCATGCAGGCTGATCAGCAATATCCAGACATGTGAACCTTGAGCCTCTGTGTCATCAAACGTTTGCCCCTCTGGTACAAGCCATAATGATTTGTATGTACTAATTTATGGTAGCACTGATGCCATTCTGCAATTTTTTCAGGTCATTCATGTCTTGTAGTCTTGACTTAGCACTGAAATTGGCCTAGACGACTGTGGATATATAGGATCTTTATCTTCTTTTAAAATCACCAAGATGATGGCTGCTTTCCTTGATCCCAGAACCTCCTTGTTAGTGTAAAAACATTATGAAATAGTTGGAGATGTCTGCTCTGTCCCACAGCACACACAACTCTAAATGGAGTCATTCTGGCCCAGATAGCTTATTCCTGACAAGATGTGATATTTTTGGCAGCCTTTGTTCTCACAAAAAGCTAACCTCGTAATTTTCTTCTTATTTCTTCTCCTTGTCCTCTGCATTTAATGACTCATAAAATTACCTAAATACCTGCCTAAGCACAGTTCAGTGACTGAAGATCTCACAAGTGGTATTATCTAGTTTTACCTCTATTAAGTTACATTGCTGAGGTCCATTGAGCCATAGGTGAATTTTCAGACTACCTCATCTGCAAGACCTTTCTTTTGAATACCAGGGTACTATCTAAATAACTGAATGATTTTATTCTTATGTCTTCCTGTGTCATCTTCTAGCCTTGTGAGCCCTCCCTTTCTTGATGGGCCTGTAGTTCCTTTAGTCATTCTTAACACTCTAAGTCCTGGGCATACTGACTGAAAGATGTAATAGTTGTACTGTTTCAGGACATTTTCAATGCAGCTTTCAGTGAATCCCATATTGCTTTCCAGCCTACTCTCTTGGGTCCCACCTTCGCCCATTGTTGTAGCCACGCATAAAACCACTACAAGACGTATTTAACTGTTCCAAAAAGCTATATTTATATAATTTGTTAACTGGTCCTATTGGACCAGTCAGGCTCTGGCTGGAATGTGAACTCACATCGTGTGGAAAAAATGTAAAAATAACATATACAATAAAAGAGAACACTAAAACAAAGGAATAGTTAATATACAGTAGAAAAAATATTTAAGTCAACAGAAACTAGTATGTACAAAATTAACTTCAGTTAGAGAAGCAACATGTTAGGAGTCAGAGAAGAAAATGACAGGCTTTGTGTGTTGGAGGTTAGGAAGAGTAGGTTGTGTGACCTGAAGCAGAGCATTTACCAACAGCTTGTGCTGTGAAGTGCTCTTTAAGTTGTGCCCGAAAGGAAGAGTAGTTAGAAACGTCTTTAAGATTTGAGGGAAGATCACTCCAGAGCTTGGTTCCAAGGGCAGAAAGAGAATAGTTAGACCATTGAAGTCTGGTTTTAGGTGTTTGCAAAAGAGGCCCTGAGTGGCAATATTAAAACATCATTGTTTAATACTGTGCTCCTGGTCAGAGTGTGATGTCATTATCAAAAGAAAGTGATCTGAAAGAACCAAATGCCAAGTCTCTAAACTCTAGACAGAGTTGTTGTTGTGTCTTTCGGCTTTTCCCGGTTAGGGGTCGCCACAGCGGAACTCCGGTCCGCTAATGATTGGTAGTTGATTTTTACATGCCGAGTTACCAGCCCTGACGCACAACCTTCAAAGAAGGTACACCCATTCATGCATGTCTCCACGCAGAAGACGCTGTAGCTGAGAATCGAACTGGACAGCGTCTTACTGTGAGGCGACAACGCTACCGCAGCACCACCACCGCGGATAAACTCTAGACAGAGTAAAAACCAAAAAAACAAACATAAAACAGGACATAGTAACTATACCTGCAATATAGGACTTTGATCTGTTTGTGAATACCTTTTGTAAACAAAGGGATACTATATATATTTATGCAATCTTGTAAGTTCAGGACAGTAACTACAGTCTCCATTTTGCTTTACTGCCAAAGTGCAAAAAAGTACTTCCCTCTTTTGAGGAATCCTTTTTGCTCAGGAGCTTCCCTGAAAGTCCATGCAACTGGCTAAGTTTCAGTCTACCATCTTTGTTAATGCTCTTTCATGAGATTTAATCAATTCCAATGAAATTTTCCTAAGGTCAACTGGAGTGGCCTTAGGTCAACTAGTGCCCTAGGCAAAAGGGCTCCATGGCACCCTCCACCACACCACCCGGTACACCCATCCTTGTCTACCTGCCCCAAATAAATACTGGAAAAGCACCCCTAGTAGAGCAGTGCCCTAGGCGGCCGCCTAGTTGTCCTATGCGTAAGGCCGGCTATGAAGGTCAACTGTCGCTGTGTCTGAAGGTGGTATATACTTGCCACACTGACTCAAACTCCCATCCAGATTTTCTTGAATGTTAGAAACAATCTTAAGAGTCAAATAATAAGCCATAATTTTGCAACAATTTTGGAACAGCAAATCATGTTTACCTTGTCTTAACAAAAGCTAATGAGACTGAAACATCCTATTCCAACCAAACATTACTAATTTTTCATGTTCCTCCCCAGGCAAGTGTACTTTCTGTAGATGTAAAATACAGGGTTGCAGTTTATGGAGGATGGAAAAAATCTAGCCTTTTTCACTGGGGCTTTCCAACCCATCTTTATTCCATGCTATTATAATCATATTCAGTTAAAATGTCCCCAAAACACACAACAAGGTCTGGCAGAGTTCATTCAACAAACACATACAGTGGGATTCAGAGAGACTTACCACAAGTGTGAAGACTTAACATGGCAGTTTTCCCACTTGCAGTAAGTCTTTATGATTCTTAGACCACCCTACAACTAAGGTTTTCTGCTAACTGGAGCCTCATTACAGAGGGTGTTCTTGCTAACAGAGGCTGCATGCTAATAACGCAATCCAGAGGCATGTGTAAAGCTAATTAGCCATATGCTGTCCCCTGAAAATGCCAGTGGCTGTAAATTTCCACTGGAGGAGGAAAAAGTGAACACCATCAAAAGACAAGGGTCATCTATTCACTCCTATAGAAGCAGTCTTGGTGCAGGTAATTCATCGAAGATGAGAGGGTGGGAGTATGTTACTGTGTATATGAGTACATTTGTGTGTGTTTCTTTAGGTGTATGATTGAAACTGGATGAATGTGTCTTAGTATGTGTCAGCCTGGGTGGTTGTAATTGGCGAGTTAGTTGGGGAATTAATAGGCTGTGTGTGTGTGTGGGTGTGTGTGTGTGTGTGTGTGTGTGTGTGTGTGTGTGTGTGTGTGTGTGTGTGTGTGTGTGTGTGTGTGTGTGTGTGTGTGTGTGTGTGTGTGTCTGTCTATGTTGGAGCATGCATATGGGTGAATGGATGAGTGATCTGGGAGTGTGATTGACTGGGAAAGGGGCTTATTTTTTGTTGGGTGGATAGGTGTGTGTGTGTATGCACATGAGAGTTCAAGTACATGTATTTGTGAGTGTGTAGGGTGATTCCTTTGTCAAAGTGATGCACGAGTCACCAGGGGAAAAAACACTATCACAGTCAAGTCTGCCAGTAATAGTATTAAAAAAGTGTGATTAAGAGATATGCTAATGAGGTTTTTCTCTTTGCGGCCACAGCTGTCTCTGAATCACACTTTCTCAAAACTGAGTAAGTTGACCTACCTGCAGTAGGCGGTTTATGTAAGCAGTAAGGATTTTTTTGAATCCAAGTTAATCAGTGGAATTTCTAAATGAGTAACTTTTGTTGTAGGTCCCACCACAGCAGGTCTCTTCTAATCAATATCTTCAAAACCCGTCTGCCCATTGCTTAGTCCTAGCTAGCACAGCTGTCAGTAAACCGTAAATGTGCATATTTCAGTTTAGCACATACAGCATCGTTATATAATATTTACTCACACTATTTTCCATCTTCAGCACATCTAATATTAATGTTAAGAAAACAAGAATTTGGACAACAACTAGATAACTGTGCATAATACCATTCATGTTTCAGGGTAGCAGTGTACCTGAAGGTACCATGAGGCACATGGCTGCATATAACCCCTTAATTTCTAGGGTGTACCAATATCTAGAATGTCCATTTTTTTGTAAATCAACTCATCTTCTTTAAAGGGCCCATCTTACTCCTTTGGGAATAAAACATGTCAGGTATATTACCCCCTAAAAAGTCAAATTATGCTCAGTCTAGAAAATAATATTGGAAGGCCACATTCATTTAATGTAGCATGATATTACAACCTATGGTAAGCATTCACCTTTATTAGTACAGCTAAATATTTTACTCTTTATGATTTCTGTGTGTTTAATACAGCGCTTCCTCTTAGATTAAATTTCTTTACAATCAGTAACACTGTTTTTATAGTACTTCATTCAGTAGGAGCAATCTCCACATTAGCATCTAACACATAGTGAATGTACAAACATATTAATATTCCCAGATCAGATACATTTTTAAATTCATTGCCAGTGACACATGTCCATTTATTCTAGATGACCGTTTCCATGTTACTGTTTCTACTCTAATTGCCTGTAGGAGTGCAGTGTCTCTGTTGCTCTTCTAGTTAAAAGAGGTTCCTATGTTGGGGGTTGGCATAATGATTAAGGTATTTACCTTACAGACAGAAGGTACAGGGTTTGATTCTCACCTTTGGGGGGCATGGCTAAACTTAAAAAGGCCCCCTGTGGTCATTAACCTAGTAATAACCTATGTGGCACCTAGCACTCAATAAAAGATAAACCTAGTTTCTCAGGCCTTAAACACCCCTGCCTTAGTACTTTGGGTTGCAAGCATATTACATGCAACAAACATGATCACATCATACTCAACCAATCTGAGGCATCTTACACACAATAATAAAATAATGCTAGAAAGTTTCTCTCACTTCATGTGATGCAATGATTTCAGTTATAGTAAAACTTCAGTCACTTTAATATAACGCATGCTTTTATACTTTATAAATTCAGTTAATATAAGACAATATTGTGATTAAAATGTTTTTTCTGTACTCGATTCTACTGGAGTAATTTCATAATTGTTGTTCAGTGTGTAAAATAAATGCTCAAAAACAGAACATAGTTAAATAAGGTACATTTATAAATATTCAGTGTCAATAAAACAACATATATTTCATGTGTATTAGTCATGATTTTTACTTAACTTATGTATCACAGCTTGCAATTTCTTAAAGGGATTTACTGAAAGAAAAATTTCTCTCAACACTATGATCTGGTGCAGAAAGTGTCAAAGAAATGTTTTTCCCCACCACCATAGGTCTTAGAACTTGCTTGTCCCTAAAAAAAGACTTTCAAATATGCATTTTCATCAGCTTGATGCCTTAGAGTGCAAACCTCAAACTTTCACCTTCATGCCATCAGGCTAGGGAAAATGTTGGATGCATCCACATACTTTAATGGATGCAACATTGCTCATGCGGGATGTCCCATCCATTAAAGTCTGTGGATGTACCTCCACATGCATGTTTTAGAGCTCTGTACTTCTTTTAGCAGCCGAAGTAGGCCGTCAGAATGCATACTCAAAACATTTTCCATGTCTTTACTTCACTGCTCAGTGTTACAGATGTGGTTATCAAATTCATCTTCAATTTCGTTTAATTTGTCCACTGTTTTGTCAAAGAAGGAATTATCACCCAAGCCTAGCTCTCAAATTTATTGTTTAAAGCTGAGTTCTCGTGTGCTACAAAGTACCTCCTTTTTCCAGTTTTATTATATCCTTCGTGAATTACTGCCTGCACTTTGGAGACCCCAATGGATGAGACAATAAACATGATCGATACTGTGCAGAAGACAAGAACCATAATGGCATGCTGCCTACAGTAGAGGGTGTATGAAGGCAGACTAAGACAAGAACCAGAACGGCATGCTGCCTACAGTAGTAGGTATATGAAGGCAGACTAAGATAAGAACCAGAATGGCATGCTGCCTACACTAGAGGGTATATGAAGGCAGACTAAGACAAGAACCAGAATGGCATGCTGCTTACAGTAGAGGGTATATGAAGGCAGACTAAGACAAGAACCAGAACGGCATGCTGCCTACACTAGAGGGTATATGAAGGCAGACTAAGACAAGAACCAGAATGGCATGCTGCCTACAGTAGAGGGTATATGAAGGCAGACTAAGACAAGAACCAGAATGGCATGGTGCCTACACTAGAGGGTACATGAAGGCAGACTAAGACAAGAACCAGAACAGCATGCTGCCTACAGTAGAGGGTATATGAAGGCAGACTAAGACAAGAACCAGAACAGCATGCTGCCTACAGTAGAGGGTATATGAAGGCAGACTAAGACAAGAACCAGAACAGCATGCTGCCTACAGTAGAGGGTATATGAAGGCAGACTAAGACAAGAACCAGAACAGCATGCTGCCTACAGTAGAGAGTATGTGAAGGCAGACTAAGACAAGAACCAGAATGGCATGCTGCCTACATTAGAGGGTATATGAAGGCAGACTAAGACAAGAACCAATACAGCATGCTGCCTACAGTAGAGGGTATATGAAGGCAGACTAAGACAAGAACCAGAATGGCATGCTGCCGACACTAGAGGGTATATGAAGGCAGACTAAGACAAGAACCAGAATGGCATGCTGCCTACACTAGAGGGTATATGAAGGCAGACTAAGACAAGAACTAGAACAGCATGCTGCCTACACTAGAGGGTATATGAAGGCAGACTAAGACAAGAACCAGAATGGCATGCTGCCTACACTAGAGGGTAAACAGACTGCTGGTATCCAGCTGCCTTTACTTAGTTAACCCCAAAATATACAAATAAACAGGTAGCTGTAGCAGAGAGTAAAGTAATAATTTTAAAGCAAAGAAAAATAAAACAGAGAAGACGTTGCAGCTTTTGCAGCCATCATAAGAGTTGTAGAAGGAGCTAGCTAATTGCAGACAGATGTACAATCATGTAATGTACATATAAACACATACAGGTAGATAAAGAAAGGGCATATTGTAGGCATTCTGGGACAGTGACATAATGTGAATTTATTTTTTTAACTTGTTACAGGTTGCACCCTCCCCCTTCAGCCCTTTCAAATGACGGTATGTGCAGCCACAGCTTAACTTCAAAATGACGGATTTAGATGCTCTCTGGTTGCCATGGTGGCTGCAGGCAGGAAGCTAGCATCTCACAGATTGTTACATTTAGTGTAAAATGTACTGAATCTTTTTTTTTTTAACTGCATGTAACGTGTGGGTTTTAACTTTCCGTTTAGAACCAACCTCATTTAATTTGTTGGTGTTAATTCCTGTAGGTATTTCAGTCTTCCAGGTTATAGAAAAAAGGCTTACAGAGTGGGATGTATTTTGTGTTGTACTAAGATATTAAACAAACACTTTTTTAGAGCATTTTGCAGACTGGAATATAGGCAATAGATCTCATTGCTTAAATGCCTCTGTGAAGGTCACATTAAAAGTGCAGGGGTAGGACTAAAATGATAATCTACGGCTGTGAGAAGGGATTTATTTTCAATACTGTGAGTTACAAGGGCATGAGCGATTGCCAGTAACATTCCTTCTGTCCCTTCATCCCATTTTACTGTCATGTGACAGTGCGGAGGGAAAGAAAATACAGACAGGTACAGTAGTCCTTAGTAGGCATTAAACAGTTGCTGGGCGGTGGGTTGTTGTATGACCACCAGCACAGCTCTGCCTTTGAAAAATGAAAGGCATGATGTGACATACTTTGTGTTCTGTTAAAGGCACGATGTGACATACTTTGTGTTCTGTTAAAGGCACGATGTGACATACTTTGTGTTCTGTTAAAGGCACGATGTGACATACTTTGTGTTCTGTTAAAGGCATGATGTGACATACTTTGTGTTCTGTTAAAGGCACGACATGACACACTTTGTGTTCTGTTAAAGGCACGATGTGACATACTTTGTGTTCTGTTAAAGGCATGATGTGACATACTTTGTGTTCTGTTAAAGGCACAATGTGACATACTTTGTGTTCTGTTAAAGGCACAGTGTGACATACTTTGTGTTCTGTTAAAGGCACGATGTGACATACTTTGTGTTCTGTTAAAGGCACGATGTGACATACTTTGTGTTCTGTTATAGGCACGATGTGACATACTTTGTGTGACATACTTTGTGTTCTGTTAAAGGCACAATGTGACATACTTTGTGTTCTGTTAAAGGCACGATGTGACATACTTTGTGTTCTGTTAAAGGCACAATGTATCATACTTTGTGTTCTGTTAAAGGCACGATGTGGCATACTTTGTGTTCTGTTAAAGGCACGATATGACATACTTTGTGTTCTGTTAAAGGCACGATGTGACATACTTTGTGTTCTGTTAAAGGCACAATGTGACATACTTTGTGTTCTGTTAAAGGCATGATGTGACATACTTTGTGTTCTGTTAAAGGTATGATGTGACATACTTTGTGTTCTGTTAAAGGCACGATGTGACATACTTTGTGTTCTGTTAAAGGCACAATGTGACATACTTTGTGTTCTGTTAAAGGCACGATGTGACATACTTTGTGTTCTGTTAAAGGTATGATGTGACATACTTTGTGTTCTGTTAAAGGCACGATGTGACATACTTTGTGTTCTGTTAAAGGCACGATGTGACATACTTTGTGTTCTGTTATAGGCACGATGTGACATACTTTGTGTGACATACTTTGTGTTCTGTTAAAGGCACGATGTGACATACTTTGTGTTCTGTTAAAGGCACGATGTGACATACTTTGTGTTCTGTTAAAGGCACGATGTGACATACTTTGTGTTCTGTTAAAGGCATGATGTGACATACTTTGTGTTCTGTTAAAGGTATGATGTGACATACTTTGTGTTCTGTTAAAGGCACGATGTGACATACTTTGTGTTCTGTTAAAGGCATGATGTGACATACTTTGTGTTCTGCTGTTCACTTTGCTGTCCACTGCTACATTTTAAAGCAACACACTATTATGGGATGTACCATATTTTAGCATGTCAGCAGTAAGTGGATCCTACCATGACCTTTTTTCGGTCATTTATCATAGGTGTGACAGTATAGATCAGTAGTAATAAAATTAGTCAATAAGAAACCTTTTTTAGCTACACAGCTATGCAGCTGCTGTGGTGTGTGTGTGCGTGTGTGTGTGTGTGTGTGTGTGTGTGTGTGTGTGTGTGTGTGTGTGTGTGTGTGTGTCTGTTGGAGAGGGGGTGAAACACTGCTTCCCTGAAATCTGTCCTTGGAATGCCTGACATTTTGCGTACCCTAGTGAGATAGGATACACTGTGTCCTTGGTTCACTGCTGCAGTTTACGTGAATCTCTTACATAGCACAGTGGCAGTTTCAAGTTGGCATGCACATAATGGACTTTATGTACCCTGCTGTAAGCTCCAGAATGTATTTTTGTAGTTTCCTTTTACAATACTTTTTTTCAGTCTTACTTTCCTTAACTCAAGAACTTAACACATCTGATTCTTCATTAATCTTTTGAGTGCCCAATTTAATATACTTGGTGTGTTGTGTAGGTGTACTTGGGTGTCTATACAAAATTAGTTTTTTCTAATGATCAACCTTATTAATTAAGTAGAAAACCTGAGACCTTCCATATCTAGTATCATTAATACTAAAAAGTGCTTAATAAAAAAATAATAGAATATAGAAAAAAAAAAGAACAATCACTGCTAACTTTGTTAGATTGTATCAGTTTCATTATAAATATATTCTTTTATGGTTTTATGGTTAGTTGGGATGTTAATGAATTAGTAAACATGTACCACAGCTGTCAATATTTCTGATTCTCCTGAGATGACTGTAAATGCAGTTTCTATGTTCTAGAAAAAAATGCAGGTTTCTGTTTTCTAGGAAGAGCTTTAAGATGGAAAGTGAAGTAAGTAAGAGCACAAAGTGGCAATATTATCATCACAGTCAAACAACCGGCACTTAGACATGAGAGGAACTGGAGAGTCGGTACTTCATTAACGTTACTAACAGAGGATGATCAACTGTAAAATGGGGTGCTTTTCTGAATAAGTAGAGCACGCTGAGCTGTAATCCCTGACAAACAGAACATAATGCTGGCTATAGATTGTCAGATTATTCTGTGCACTGTTTTGGCCATTACCTGAGATGGATTATTTACATTATAACTGGTAATCCACAGCTGAGCTTTGTGGCCAAACAAGATTCTTTGTAGCAATCTGGATCCCCTCACATTCTGGACTCAGCGTTTGCATCCCTAATTTCAGGTAGCAAGTATGAGTTATTTCCATGGTTCTGTTAGGTTCATACATAGGTGTATATCAGGCTAACAACCACTAGGGCCTTTTTAAGCCTAGTCATGCATCCCAAATCTCCAACAAGTTCTGGTACATTTGGTAGTGTAAGCATGAGCTTTAGAGATGAAACATTTACAAGCAGGGGCCTAGGAAATTAACCATTTACAGACTGCTTGTGTTCTGAATTAATTTCCAGTTCCCCATGCAGTTATCAAACTTACAGCTGAATTGGATTAGGGAGGAACCCTGCTTCACATGGATGAGAATTCTGTTGCAGAGAAGGGTTCTGATGATACCTTGTATGTCAGGCAAGGATATCCCCTCAATAACCTGCAGGAGACAGAATAGATGAGGCTTTGAAGTGGTCTGCATAGGACATGTTATTTACACCCTGTATTCTTTTAGTGTGAAACTTCTGTGTACATTCATTTGTTGGATGTGCCTGGTGAGATGCATACCAAATGTGGCATTATACTCGATGATAGGTCTGATGAGTGCCAGATGTAGTGGAACAATTACTTCCTTGGACCTAGATGCCAATCATTTGTTTATAAATTGCTCAAAGTAGAATGATTTCCTAACTGCCATAGACACATGATGGTCAAAACCCAGATTACTGTCTACATGTGTTCCCAAGTCCCTGACTACTGGGTTGACTATTAGGGGTGTTTTGCCAATATGGTAGTTACCGGGGGTGGCTGCCTTCCTGAAGGATACTATTATGCATTTCATGGCATTTAGTTTTAGTCCATGGCTCTGACTCCAGTTATTTGTCTGTGTCAGCCCTATTTGGAGAACATAGTGTTGGTAGGGTATTATATAACTACTTTTGATTTACAATTTTCTGCAGATTTGGTCACCCAGAGGCCCTTGATGTTGGCCTTGACCTTCAGAGAAGTAGATGCTAAAAAGGAGCGGGTCCAGGACCAGTCTCAAAGGACTTCACTAGTAACTGGCTCTTCACAGAGGTGGACTCCCCAGTTTTAAATTTCTGGGTCCTTCCTGTGAGCCAGATGGCTACCCTAGGTGGTGACATACATTTTTATGGTTAAACTCTTGAGTTTGTCAACAATACCCAAGTGGAGTATTGTGTCAAGTCCCTTTGCTAGGTCAAGGTAAGCAGTGTAAAGTGTAATCCATTGCTTTGGTGACCTTTTCAAAGTTGTCTACCAGGTTGAGTAGGCATAACTTGCCCTTGATGGAACCAAACTGGGTTGAGTCCAGTGTTTGGAGGTTTCCTGTGTCATTATTGATCATTTCCATGAAGTCTTTCCATGGCTTTGCATATGAGAAAAGTGAGACTTATGGTTCTATAGTTTCCAAGGTCTGTAAATGGCTTGTGTTTGTGCAGAAGGATGACAGCTGCCATTTTCCATTCATGAGGCATGAAGACCGTTCAGAGACCATCGTTAAACAGTGATTCCAGAAGGCCTGATAGGTTGTGTTTTATGCTATCTAGAAGGCAGCCTGAGATAGTGCCAGGGGCCCATCAATGCAGTGTTCATGACCTTAGAGAGAGCATTGAGGACCTGTTCCCTAGTGGTAGTTGGTGGAGTTATATTTGATGGCATTTCCTGATGGGAGGCTGGGGGAGAGAGGGGGGAAAGCTGGAGCTGAATTTGTCTGCCAGTAGATTTGCTATATCTTCTAGCTCAGTGTAGGTGGTTCCATTAACAATGAGTTCTGCACACAACTGTGCATTGCCTTTGAGGTTGTGGACATAGTTAAAGAATGCCTTGCGGTTTTCCATGGCCTGGGAAACCAGATTCACCTCATCATTTGGGATGATCCAGCATTTAGCTGAGAATCTCAACCTGGCCATCTTTGTTTCCAGATGTTGTTGCTGTTTATCGAAAAATCTATTAATTTAAATCATAATACATTGTTTGTATATGTACTTTGTCACTTTACTAGGAAAATAATTCTGTATACTGCGCCGCTTAGTCAAGACATGAAATATAAAACATTTGGCTCAGCAAAGTCACATTAAGAAAGCCAGTGTCACACAAATACTAAAAATAATGTCTTTAGCCAAAAAAATATACTTTTTTTTGTAGGTAGCAAGTCTTCCTGCACCCCCCCCCCCACCTTAGTGCCTAAAAATACTGACTCTGAAGTGACTTTAACATTTGAGTTAAGAGAAGTACTCCTTCACCCTAAACATTCAATACCCACAAACTTGGTATTCTAGCAGTTGTTGATGTTACTGCAGTCAAGAGTTTTTCCAGTGATGTGTCAGCACAAGATAAAAGTGCCTTTGGATTGAACCACTTTCCCCCATTCTGCCCTTCTTTTTAGTTTGAGTGTAACATATAAAGGTAAGTGTCAACAGTAAACGTAGCTACATAATTCAAGAGGTTTGTGGGACCCGTATATCCTGCTTTCATATTTTCTCCAGACACTCTTATTCTAGACAGCTACATGTGGAATGATCAGAGTTCCATACCTCTGAAGCAAAAACAGTCATGTTTCTCTAGTCCAATTTATAAAACATTTTACAAGTGGATCGCGGTTATTGCAAAGTCTTTTGAGCTTCCTACATAAAATTATTGAGTGGAATCAAGCAACCCACTCACCTCACTTTCTTGTCTTTGTTGCACTAGGCATGATGTCCTTCAGGTTACTGTACCAGTAAAGTAAAAAAATTGCCAGTCCATAGATAACATTTTAGTTTCCACAATGCCCTCTCACACTTTGTCACATGTGGAGGCCAAATGCAAATGTTATGAGATACTTAAAGGTCTCTGTAAGAGGACTGACAATAGCCGTTCAGCATAGCTTCCATTGTTTCTGAAAGAAAAAAACATTCAAGAGCAAACAATAATGACACAAGAAGCATTTGGGAGCATGTCTGTTTTTTCAAAACCTTCAGCCACTACATAACCTTTAGGCAGAACACCTGCAGATATCCCTTTTATGATACATAATCACCTCATGGAAGCACATGACTTATTCACTAACTCAGTTTTTAATTTACCTAATTCCTGCTGTTTTGCATTTTGAAAAGAGATGTCGTCTGAAGGAAATCTTTGCTCATTAACACAGGTAAACAAGTTGTTGTTGTTGTTGTGTCTTTCGGCTTATCCAGTAAAATCTGGAATTTTACTACATGAAGTTAATTGTGAGTAATAAATACAGTTTACTTTTACAAACACTCTTATATGGCCTGTGTAGGCATTGCGCTCACTTGAGATACAGAAGTCTATGATTAAATAGCCTAATGTAAGACACTACCTACTGTTTAAATACTAGTCTAAGATATATGCAGTAAAGTAATGGTTCTAATGCTCCAAAGTGAATGAAAAGCTCATTTCTTACCAACTAATTTCCCCAATTCCTTACTACCTAATTCACCTCTGTGCAGACGGTTGTGTTTTTTTCACTTCTCCTAGTTTGCCTCTCTGGTAATGTGTCTATCTCTGTTGCCAGGCAGATATTCAGCACAAACATCTTTTCAGCAGAAATTGTTCCTTCTCTATTCCTTGCAGTTTAATTTTTAAGAATATTCAGTGTTAGCATCTCTATAAAAGCAATCATATAACAGTCACTGCAGTTTGTTTTTCTTTTTAAGAATCATTTAAACTTCAGTTTCTGTCGTTCAAAAAGACAGATACACATCACATGCTCAGAGAAAATAATTACATATCTCCAGATATCCCGCCCAACATTATTCTTTCATTGTCGATTTCAAGCACACTGTTATCTAGAATTGGGTTCTTCTGTCCACCACCTACAGGAGCAGTGCAAAGATTTTAACAAATCAGGTGCTGTTAAAAGTCCCAGCAGTTACGTCTGGTTTGACGTACTTAATATTATACCAGCTTCATTGCTTACCTTTTTGTTTTTCCTGACCACCTAAATTTTTCTGCTTTGTGGGAGATACTGCTTTTTCTACTCACACATTGTGCCCTAATTTCAGACGGGTTGCATTCCTTTCTTTGAGAAGTTGTTTCCTCGAAAGTGGGAAAACCTGGTGCAGCTGATCAAAAAATCAGATGAGAAAAAAAGAGTGTCAGCTTTTCCTGAGTGAAATCGCGGAACAGTATGGACTGGGAAATTTTCCCTTTTCCCACAGTAGCACAATTTCTGAGTTGGAGTATATACTTAGCCTCACATAATTGGTGCAGGTGAGCAGCATTGCCTCTGCCCCAAAAAAACAGATTTGATTTTCTTTTAGGTTTTCAATGTTTGATGATTGAACATTTTGTGTTCAGCCTTTTGTGGTTTGGTGTTTTGACATAGTGATGAAATATCACACACCCCTTCAGACAAAACCTTTTATGCACTCACTGTAGAGCGATGTCAGTCAGATGCTTCTTCAGTAGTACATTCTATATCACTGTTAGTTGGTTTGGCCAAATTGTCAATGACTGTTAAATATCATTGGCTACAAAATCTATACCTTGTTTAATGTACATTGTGAAGCACTGACCTCTAGACAAATCTGTGGCACTATCTTGTGTACTTAGTTTCCCAAGTCTTGAATGGTGCACAGAAACACACACACACACACACACACACACACACACACACACACACACACACACACACACACACACACACACCTCTGTGTCTACAGGGACCATTATGCTAACATACCCAGTGATCACTACAGAACCTTTCAACTCTGTGCAGTTTGCTCATTTACAGAATGCCTTCTCATCAGTCCCATATCTTTCATCTGCAGTCCATACTGCTTTAATAGTCCTCCCCCATCTGAGTATTCTGCTTTAGTAAATGCTCTGCATGCAGTACGTACTGCAAATATATACACTGTCCTACTCAAACAGGTATTAAAGTGGTGTCAGCTTCAGGTAGTTTGTTGGTTAATGCAGATGGAAGATATGGATTATGTCCCTATACCAGGTCATGTGGATTGTAACCATGTACCTTTTGCACTGAGTTCTTCACTGGAAGAGTCCAGTTTATAGCAGTTAACCACACTAATACACTGCTTTGTTTTATCGTTAATAAAAGTCCTGTTGTTTGATTAACCTTTCTGAAATGTCTTACTCTGTGAGATATAGGCAGCTGTTGTTTTAATGGCAACCTGGGTGGGAATTCCCAGATATGCTCAGAATTAGTCCAAAATGACAAAATAATACACCAAATCCACAGACATTTCCAACATCCTAGCTGACAGGTTCAGCGCAAACCCCCCCCCCCCCACCAAAAGGGAAAATATCTATCCCAGTAGAGTGCTGCCCCCCTGACATCTCAGATGCTCAGGTAAGAGCCACCCTCTCCAAAGCAAAAAACACAGCATCAATGGGACCAGATAGTGTCCTGGGCTGCGTCCTACATGAACTCCAAGAAAAGCTAAACCCAAACATAAAACTACTGTTCAATCTCAGCCTTACTACAGGATATGTACGCAAAGAGTGGCGTACAGCAACAGTGGTCCCTCTCCACAAAGGTGGTGCCTCAACGGATCCTGGAAACTATCGCCCCATAAGTCTGACTAGCTTGGTCTGCAAAGCTATGGAAAGGATCATCATGGACCTCATAAATAAAGATATTGGGGACCTACAGACACTGGATCCTACCCAGTTCGGCTTTGTTAAGGGCAGATCCTGCCTCTTAAACCTGGTCGATTTCTTTGAAACAGTCACCAAGGCCATTGACGAGGGGAAGGTGGTCCACACAGCCTTCCTGGACCTCGCAAAAGCCTTTGATACAATACCCCACTTGGGCATTATAGATAAGCTTACCTGCTTAAATATAAACCCCTATGTCACTAGATGGGTTGCAAACTGGCTCAAGGACAGAACCCACATGGTTAGAATTGCTTGAGCCATGTCAGACTCCAAACCAGTTACAAGTGGCGTCCCACAAGGCTCAGTCCTGGGACCTCTCTTGTTCGGTATATATTTCTCGAAGGTACAGGCCAACACGGAAGGACTGTGGCTGACCAAGTTCGCAGATGACTGCAAACTGGGTGCCATAATCGACTTCCAGTCAACACAAGCATCCTCCAAAAGGGCCTCATAGGAACAGACAACTGGTGCCAGAGCCATGGTCTCAAGCTAAATGCCAAAAAGTGTATAGTCATCCCCTTTGGCAAAAACAAAGTGCCCACAAATTACCACATAGGTGGTAATCCATTAAGTACAGAAGAAGTAATTAGGGACCTGGGGACCCAAGTTGATAGCAATCTCTCATTTGATAACCACGTGGCCAAAGTGGGTAGAAAAACATTTTATATAGCCCACCTAGTCATGAAGGGATTTACATCTAGATCAGGGGAGGTCATCGTGCCTCTTTACTCATCCCTTATCAGGCCCATAATTGAGTACAATGCCCCTTTTGGGATGTACCTTACCAGACACCTGCAGCAACTGGAAAGACCCCAAAAGTACCTCACCAAGAGGATCAAAGGGCTCAAACAGATGCCATATGCTGCCCGGTTAAAGAAACTCCAGCTCTACTCAGTGGCATACCGCCTGCTCAGAGGCGATCTGTGCCTGACATATAAAGCCATGTCCAACCTGGAATTAATGGACATGCTGCACCTCAGAAAATCCAAATCCCATCGAACTACGCGCTCGAGACTTGAACCTCAGCACTGAAATAAATAGGACATGCTGGAGGGACAGATTCATAACCCAGAGGCTCCCTTCACTCTGGAATAAAATCCCAGTCCAGGTTAGGCAGAGTCCCTCACTGACTCTCTTCAAGAGGAATCTTGATGAGTGGATGGGAGATCATAGGTTTACCCCAGGTATCACTTCTGTGTCACTGTTAGACAGAGGCACAGTATACTAACCTCGAAAAAGGGCATAGCAAAATTAATTTAAAATGGGTGGCGAAAGCCAAACACACTCTGGCTAGGCTTATAAATGCCCTAGGGCAGATAGCCTAGTATGAACCTATGAACCTATTAACCTATGAACTTATTGGAATTTCAATATCCAGTACTGCTAGTCCCAAATCTATAACAAATTGTTTGCAATATTCAGACTAACGAAGTTCAAAACCCACCATTAAACATTGAAAACATTTTTGCTGGGGTGCATCCCCCTATGAGAGGGTAGGGGTGGCATCTCCCACACCCCCAGTACTTATATATACTAACTCTGAGATCACTGTACCTCAGAGAAGAGGGAAGAGGGAATACTCTGAGCTATAACAATTTTGGTCCTGGTATATATTTCTCTATAACTTATTTGTTTCCATTTGTTTACCATACTAGTTTCTCTGGGCAAGAAACCCCTTATCAGTCGAGGCCTGCAAAGAAAAGCCATGAGAGATAGAATGAAAAATTAATATAAAAGTATTGTTATACCAGCTTATACAATACAGTGAACAGGAAAAGACACATAACCTGAAGTAGAAAACAGGGTTACAATATACAGTTTAGATACAGTCCAAAAACTGCTACAGAATTCAGAAAGTAAATAGTTGTAATGAGATAGTAATATATGTATGTGGTAGTTTTTCCAAACTTAAGTTCTCAAAGTTCTAAGGGTTGCAAATTATGGTCCATGAATATGCAGTGAGAATCCTGTCTTAATTTTAGAGTTGAAATTTTATGGAATATCTCGCATGTCTTCATTTTTTAATTCCTTGCTGTTGTAACTATATAACCTTTAAGATGATCCCTACAAACTTATCCATGACTGAATATATTTATTTACAATTTGATAGGGTCCAGCATCTCCTGATTGTGCTCCCTAACACCTTGCTCCTTGGATGGCTGCCCCCTTCACCCCACCCTAGCTATGCCACTCTTTGTTTCAAGTTGACATTCTGTTTAGATTTCAAAGGAATATTTGCTTTCTTTATAAACTGTACAACTCTTCCATGAATATTCTGCACCTTAGGGAGTTTAGGAGTGGGTAAATGACATGAGGTTTGGCATAGAGGCTTAAGGTGTTTACTTCACACACAAGCAGTATAGGTTTTTTTCATCACTAAAGGAACATTTGCTAGGCTTAAAATAGCCCACAAAGACACCTAGCCTAGTACTTACCTATGCACTTGTTTGTGAATTCCATCACACTTGTCAGCCTTCTTAGTTCACTGATGTACATTTGCTATTCTTAATATAGCCCACAAGGATAGCTAGCCTAGTACATACCTATGCACTTGTTTGTGAATTCCACCACACTTGTCAGCCTTCTTAGTTCACTGATGTACATTTGCTATTCTTAATATAGCCCATAAGGATAGCTAGCCTAGTACTTACCTATGCACTTGTTTGTGAATTCCATCACACTTGTCAGCCTTTTTAGTTCATTGATACAGTTATCTAAGTATTTTTTCACCCACATGTTCATGTGCATAAACTGTCATTGATGGTAGACACCACGGGATTCAACAACAAAATGTATGTCTCTGTGAAAAGGCTGCTTGAACAACAATATCATATCTACATCTGTCAACATCTTCCCCATTTTCCTTTATTAACGTCTTTTGTACATTCCTGATTAAGTAATCTCTTGTCCAGCGAGCATGAGCAACCTTAGGTCAACTGGTGCCCTAGGCAAAAGGGCTCCATGGCACCCCCCACCATACTAACCTGTGCCCCCATCCTGGTCTACCTACACCAAATAAATACTGGAAAAGTGCCCCTGCTAGATCGGCGCCCTTGGCGGCCGCCTAGTTGGCCTATGCCTAAGGCCGGCTATGCCAGCAAGATGTGCTTTGGCAAACAGTACACTTAGAGCATCTTCTGAAGCAGTCCAGGGGATTGGCAGCAGTTGTAGGTTCCTTTAGATGGTTCTTGTGAAGATATACTGCACCTCTTTTGAGGTTGCCACTTGTCCAAGTTTATTCAAAACAGCCCTATTTTTGACCTGTGCAGTCTATATCCCACATCAGCCAAAGGTGGAACATTAAATGTCTTGGTTTAGGCTTTGAGGCGTTTTCCAACCTGTGTTCATTAGACTGTGCGATCAGAAAAGGTGTGTCAAGAATAAGTAACAGGAGCTACAGTATTATCATTGCATTTTGCTGCAGAACAAGCAAGATGAACAAGAGAGGCTACCTTGATCAGTTTATTTGTATTGCAGTTAAACTTCATTTATTTAGTTGATCAGCTTGTTGACGCCTTTAGCTTTAGATCACTGTCTGTGAACAGGTAGGTGAGATGTGAAGGGGAAGGGAAAACGTGATTGAGCCCAGTTCCAAAAAAATTGACTCTCATTGTAAGTGACCACTTATACTGAGAGCAGGTCTTTTGGATCTAGCCCCTGGCTTAAGTTTGTTTATAGATGGGCCTTACACTGAAATAAGTCAGTTGCACTGAAACCAACTGTTTTGGAATCTGGCCCATTAAGAAAATAAATTGCTGATGGAGCTTGTATTGTGCTTGTAGATTGCATGTCTTTAAAAATATGCCTTTATACAGCCAATGTGTTTACCTTCATTGCCTTGTTTATGATGCATTTTCTGTTATTCAGTTAGGTAAAAAAAAAAAAATGTAATGAAATGAAAAAAAAAAGCAATAAAATAGCATTAGATAGGGTTTAACGCCTCAGTAATACTACACATTTCATGTGATAACTGTCAAAACTTAAATGTTCCTTTTTCTTCTTCTTTCGGCTTTTCCCGGTTAGGGGTCGCCACAGCAGATCATCTGTCCACTCATGACTGACAGTGGAGTTTTACGGTGTTGAGTTGCCAGCCAGGCAACCAACCTTCCACAGAAGGCACACACATGCACACACTCACACTCAGGGCCAATTTAAACTGTCCAATCCACCTGCTGCATGCCTTTGGGATGTGGGAGGAAACCGGAGCACCCTGAAGAAACCCACGCAACCACAGGGAGGACATGCAGACTCCGCATAGAAAGGCACCGCAGCCGGGAATCGAACTGGAGAACCTCTTGCTGTGATGCGGCAATGCTAACTGCTGCACCACCGTGACCGCCCTATAAGTAGGGCGCTCAACTAGTAATCTCCCCACTGCCTTCTCTTTTTCTCCTGTACCTACCTCCAACATAAAAAAACTCTCAACTAAACTTAAACCCACCAAATTAGCAGCAGACAACCTCCCAAGTGAATACCTACAAATCGCAGCTGATGCTCTGGCCTACCCAGTATCCATCTTGATTAACCGATCTCTGTCAGAAAGTTACGTTCCCACATTGTGGAAAGTCTCACATATAATTCCCCTCCACAAAGGCAGACCCTCTGCAGAACTAACCAATTACCGCCCCATAGCTATTCTCTCTCTACTCTCCAAAATACTAGAGAGATGCATACACTCTCAGGTATCACACTACCTCCTTACTAACAACCTCCTTTCCTGTACTCAGCATGGTTTCCGACCAAACCATAGCACCACCACTGCCTTACTCTCCTTTACTAACACTATCCTTCAGCATAAAAACAGTGGCTATCTCTCCTCTGCTACTTTCCTATACCTATCTAAAGCATTTGACATGGTCCCACACAAATAACTTATCTCTGTCCTCAATAACCTATCCTTCTCACAATCAGTCACCAACTGGTTTCAGAGTTACCTGTCTGACCGCCAACAATCCGTTGTATGGCAGAATGACATATCTCCCCAACTACCTGTCTCCATAGGGATTCCCCAAGGATCCATCCTTGGACCCCTACTTTTCTCTGTTTACACCAATAATCTAGTCTCTGCCACCAAACATGGCACACTCATCCAATACGCAGATGACTCTATCATCATCTGCTCAGCCCAGTCCCTACCCAAACTGCAAAAGTCACACAGGAAGCCTTTTCCTCTGTTGAAACATGGTTATCCAATGCCCAATTAATACTCAACCCAAACAAAACTAAACTACTCATCTTCCAACCCACCAAACATACTCAAAACAACTCTCACTTTAACATCACAGCAAAAGACAACACCACTATATACCCAACTGAACACACCAAATTGCTAGGAGTGGAAATAGACAATAAACTAAAATTTGACATTCACATATCCATGACCATAAAAAAGTCCACAAAAACTAGGAGCATTATACAGAAATAAACAATTTCTCACCAAAGCAGCAAAGATTTCAATAGCAAATTCCCACCTTATCTCCACCCTACTTTATGCCTCTCCAGTATATACCAACCTAAGGCAATGTGATCTAAACAAGCTAGAGACCTGCTACAACAAAATCGCAAAATTCGCCACAGGGGCATCCTACCGTAGTCACAACTGTCTCTCACTTGCTGAACTGGGCTGGCTTGAACTCCCTCACCTCCTTCAGTGGTATCAACTCTCACTCACCCTCAAACTAGTAAACCATCCACTAAATGTCCCATCCCTCCAGAATCTACTCCAACCCTATCGCACCACCAGACCACTAAGATCCAGCAACAAAAATCACTTGCAGATCACTAAAGCCAATAACTCTCCTGGTGAAGCACTATTCTCTTGCGCCATAGCCAAATTATGGAACTCACTCCCACCCACAATTACCTCCGTACCATCATGCACCAACTTCAAAACTTTATTAAAAGCGCACCTAAAAACATGCTGGCTATGCCCTTGCAACTCCCACTCTAATATCATCCACCCCATCCAACTACTACCTTTCTTTCACCTCCACTAACTACCTTGATGATAGCAAGCTCAGATGCTCATAAGCCTAGTACTTATTATACAGCAGGAACTTCTCATTGTTACATTTGTTAATGCCTGTTATGTACTTCACAGATAAAGATTCTAGTTGTCTACTGATGTACTATGTTCTTCATCTGTAAATATGTTGTAAGTAATTTCTATGTTAAATTGTTAATCACTATGTAATCCAATGTAACTACTGTCTGTTTATTTTACTGTGGAGCTTTTCTCCCTGGGCCTCCGCTGAAAATGGACCCACGTCCAGTCGGACACTCCCGGTCAACAAATTTAAATAAATAAATAAATAAATAAAATAAGCACACATTTTTACATGAACTAAAATTATTACAATCTAAAGAGAAGGCAGGAAATGTTTAAAGTTGTACAAAATTATTTACATGTAGTTACTATTACAATTTAGTAAAGGCAAAAATTATATAATTATATTACAGTCTAAAATTTCTACTAATACATACATTCATGTATGTGTATATATATATATATATATATATATATATATATATATATATATATATATTAATTACACACACACACACACACACTATATACATACATACATACATACACATAAACTGGGAAGAGTGTTAAAGTGTACTTACTAGATGCTGAAGCAGGCAGAAAGTGGTAGCATCACAGGATAAAAAGAAAAACAGGAGAGAGTTAGAAAAGAAGAGAAAAGAAAAATTCTATCAGGGTGACTAGAGAGGACTGATTGGGATTGATCTGGGAGTATTAAGCAAGACATTAAGAATAGGATCTAAAAACAATGGGGATGCTTATATGATTGCCCCATTGAGGTAGCAGTTTCATTGTGCTGACTGGAAGCGATATATTTATAATTCACACTGGAATTTTTTGAGAGAAATTAGGAATGTTATTTGTTCTGGGATGGCTCCTCAAATTTTGGGAATGGGGACAGAGAAGGCATATTTGTACAATTTAGTCTGTTGTGTCTGCAGGTTTGAGGTAGATATTGAGAGGATCTTTCACAATAAACTACAAGTCTTTCAGAAAGTCTGCATGCAAACTATGAAAAATCTCCACATTAGTAAACTTAAAGATCAGAGTCCCTAGTAGTAATGTATTTTTGTTTGGGATGGGTAGCCATTTGGCTTTTCATAATCTGATATACAAGGTGTTTTTTTCTTGGTGACAGACTTATGATATGATTAACTTGCAGATTTTGCTCCAAAACTGATTAGTAACTACAACTTACGATGCTGCTTTTTTAACTATTTATTCACCACAGCTTAATCACTGTAATACAGTGAGTGAAGCAACTTCTGAAGCATCTTACCTTGAACTAATAACCTGTATATATTATAATCCATTCAGCTCTTCACATTCGATGTAGCTAAGAAACATATGCAGACATCGATAAACAGTTGCAATATCAACTGTACTAAATATTATAACAGACAACAGTCGCTTTGCTTTGCAAGAGAAAGTCGATCATTTCTAGCAGACAATGTTGTGATTGGTACTTTAAACTCACCAGCAAATGTCAGCAGTGTAGGTCATGATGGAAGCAGGACAGTTTGAACCAGACAATTCGACCCTGGATGATTTGACCCCAATTTCAAATGTTTTATATATATATATATATATATATATATATATATATATATCTATAGGAGTGCTACAAAATCACAAAAGCCCTAAATCCTGAGAAAAAGTCAAAACTTGAATGTTCCATGGTATGCAAATGTGATACTTGTATTATATTACAGTCAAAATAAATAAACTTTTTTTTTTATTCTATTTCTTTTCTTATTTTTTTGCATAGGTTGCATGCGTTTTATTGTAGCTGTACCCCGTCTCCAAATGAGTACACCTGCATTTTTCCTGTTGTAGTAATGGGGCGAGCAGAGGGGGGGGGGTCTTGGTTTAATGGCTCCTTTTCAAGGATGACCTGTTAGGAATGCAGTGATATTTTAGCATTCAGATGCATATTTAGTTTTTTAAACATGAATACAAAAATGCGTCTGCATTCCTGAGGGGCTGTATGTTCTCTACATTTTGTTATTTCAGGCGGGTGTTGTACTTTATTGAGCTAGGTTATATATTGAGCTTATGAATATGCATAATGTAACAATCAGATAACCTTGGGAACAGGCCTATACTGGAAAACTAAAATCCATACCTTGCAGTCAGTGAAAAAAACAGTTGATATTGGTTGATAGAGTAATGAGCAATGTAAATTGCTTTAGTGTTTTGGACCTGTGGAGAAAAACTCTTAGCCTTGACAATCATTTTGTATGTAGAATATTTTTACTCTGGGTTCTTTTCTAAGTTTATATTTGGCCAGGAGATAAATGGTAGATTGTTTACTCTGAGTCAGGGATAACTCACAGAGAGACCATTTAAAGATGCCAGTCCTGCCAATGTTGTCTGTCCTCATTAAGGGGTTTGGGATATTGCTGGTAACAGTAGGCATCGGTCTTATTGTTTAAACATTATTAAAAGAGCAATGGATTTTGGTTTTAGTGTGTTAAATAGGGAAACTGTGCAAATCCTCTTTGACAGCTGCAGGCCTCTGGAAAGGTTGCTGTTGTAATATGAATTAAGACCATGTCAAGCTGTTGCAGTATAAGGCAGAGACATATACAAGTTAATTGCCTATCAGAGCTCCAGCTCATAGGCTCATATGTGTGTACTAGGCTAATGGCCTTTACAGGCCTTGCCCAAAGAAGTGCCCTGCCATCGTGCCACCCAGTGTTATTTCCCAGTGCATCTATCCAGTAGAGCCACTGGCGTGATCCCTGGGGTGAACTTTCTATTACTCATCCACTCATCAAGATTTCTCTTGAAGAGGGACAGCGAGGTGCTCTGCTTGACATGTATGGGAAGTCTATTCCAGAGCATGGGCAATCTCTGGGTGAGAAACCTGTCCCTCCAGCATGTTCTGTTGATTGTGGTAATGAAGTTGAGGTCTCTGGAGCATGTGGTGCGGAGGGATTGGGATTTTTTTAGATGTAACATTTCTAACAGAGCTGGGTCAGACATGGCTTTGTAAGTCAAGCAGAGATCGCCTCTAAGTAGGCTATATGAGACAGAGAATAGCTGGAGTCTTTTGAGTCTGTCCATGTAGGGCATGTGTTTAATGCCTAGGATCCGCGCCGTGAGGTACTTCTGTGGCCTGTCCAGCTGTTGCAGGTGTCTAGTGAGGTACATGCCAAATGGGGCATTATACACAATGATTGTTCTAATGAGGGAAGAGTAGAGAGAGACAATGACCTCTTTCTTCCTTGATGTAAAACTCTTGGTAATGAGATGTGCCACATAGAAGGACTTTCTGACCACAGTGGCAATGTGGTGGTCGAACGAGAGGTTGCTGTCAACCTGCATCCCCAGATCTCTTATAATGCCTTCAGTGTTCAGTGGACTCCCATCGATGTGGTAATTAGTGGAACTGAGTTTTACCAAAGGGGATAACGACACATTTTTTGACATTAAGCTTAAGACCATGGTTTCAACACCAGTCATTGGTCTCAGTGAGGCCTTTCTGTAGGATATACTAGTCATTGGTCTCACTGAGGCCTTTCTGTACTCCATACCTGCTGCCTGTAGGAGTACTGTCATACAGAACATAACCAAAAAAGTGAGATTTTGTAAGTACTGCCCATCATTTTTGCATTGCATCTCATATGATTTACCAGTTAGTATAGTGTGCAAGTTTGCATAAACCAGTAAATATTTCTGCAGACATTTTTTCCCCTTGACCATTGAGTGCCCTAATTACCCATCAGGTGCATTTTCCACTCAGTCCTTCCAGACATCTAATGACAGTGGTACTGGAAGGTCTGACCTGGATCATGGCCATCATCCTGCAGGAAAGATAGTTTTTTTCCCTTAGTCCCTAACACCTTTTCCCTTCAGCTAGTAGACTGACATGTGTACTACCTAAGCCATACCAGCAGTACCATTGTGGTAATTATTCAGCTTACATGCAGAAGTCTGGCTACAGTACTGTATACTGCTTTCTTGGCAGACAGCACCAAATGCACATTTCAGACAATTCTCCGCATTGCTTTCTCCCCGGGCTTATATGGGTGCTGGTAATGCAGTGAATTGGGCTGCTGCTCTCCCTAAAAGGGTGAACTGCCATTGACCACAAAGTGCCACCCCTCCATGGAGAGCTATTCCAGTGCCCGGGCTGCTAACTGAATTCTGATCATCTGAGTCATATTTTTTTTCCTACCCACTATATTATATATCTTGGTCTTTCTTTGCTGTCTACTGCTGTCATGTATGATGCAGATGTCCTGTCCAGCATTTTTCTTTGTTATCTGGAACTAGTGTTTTTTTTTCAGATTTGAACATGCAGCCTTTGACACAAAATATTTGTTCCTTGAAACGAAAAAAAATAAGACTGAATTTCTTCCATTACTCATTATTTTTGTTTTGGCCATCACTGAATCAAATATTTGGAAAAAGGCTCTCAAACATTAACATGTACTACAGAGCATATAGATCCGCATGACTTCAGATTAATTCAGTTATTTCTTCCAGAGTTATTCCAGCCCAGTCTCAGCCATGTCTGCTGTGATGTCATAAGTATGGCTACATCCCTAGTGTCCCACTTGGACATTTGCAAAGGTGTCAAGCTTATTTCCTGGCAAAGATGAAAGCATCAATTCTTGCTTGACTCTGGCATTGCTTAATAACTGAAATACCAGTACTGCATTAAAAAGAGTAGTGTTCTCCTTTCACATATGATTATAGCTTTGATGAGACTTAGTATAATCAGAGTCACATGACTATAGAAAGGACTAAACTGTGTTCTAGCCTGCACTGGTGATTTAGAGGAATAAATCCCTGACAACGGCCTAGGTAACCTAGGTTTGATTAGTTTGGGTGCTCAGTAGCAGAGGCAGGGAGGAAGCGCATGCCCATCTTGGTGGAGGGTGTGTGCTTGCCCAGGAGCATTTGCACATGGTCTGACTTCCCTAGTGAAGATGGGAAAGAAGTTGCATAGTGCCTATTGTGGGTGGCAGAGATATTCTGCTGACTTCAGCTCCTTGTGGAAGTCAGGCACAGTTCAGAGATGATGCCCATTGCACACTGTGGTTGTGGATTGTTGCAGGATAGACACAAGGAAGTGGGCTTAAATAAAGGGAAAATGAGCCATCTCTGATAGCTGCCTTAATGATGGCCTCTTATGGTTGACCCTAGCCCTTACTGAAGGGGGTAACAAGTGGGCCGAATGACTGGGAGTGGACTGATGACAGGTATGCAGTTGGAGCTGAGGTGCTTAAAAAATAAATACTCAGTTCTGACCTAAAGACCATCATGGAACAAAGACAACATAGTGACCTGAAAACAAACAGTAACTTCCTACCCAACAAAAATCAAAAAGTCGACAAAGCAGCTGAACAAAAAAATAGATCAAAAAACTGCTCAAGGCTTGGAAAATACGAAACCACGGACTAGCGTAACTTCCACTTTATTCAACGCTTTCGTAAAAAACTTCTTCAGAACCAAAAGGAATGTTACATCAAGCATTCATTTAAATACTGCACACAATTAAAATCAATTAATCAATTACATAGTGTAAAAACATAATTAAAGAGCCCTTTACAAAAAGCAAACTCTTTATTCATCGTTATGCACTATAGAATGGGCATAATTGAGTACATTACAATAACAAACATTATAAAACATATGCTTCACGATCTTTTAAGAAACATTTAATATTGATGGCTTCATTTAACCCAGGAAAATGATCCGCCTGTAGTTTAATTTGCCATCTAGCCTCTCTTTGAGCCAAAAAATTCCTGTAATCACACCCCTGATGTCAGGTTCACAGTGTTCCAGGATAGAAAACAAATTTTTTTTTAAAACCAATACAGTCAACACTATGTTTATAAAATATTTGTTTTTTGTCCGTTTTTCTAATATTATACATATGCTGCTTCATTCTAACATTTAATTTTCTAGTAGTCATACCAATATAAAATGATGAGCATTTGTCACACACTGCAATATAAACAACTCCTTTTGTTTTGCAACAAAAACTACCAGGGACCCCTATGGTATAAAGTATGTGAGGAAGCTGAATGTAGGGACCTTCGTGAAGCATATGTTTTATAATGTTTGTTATTGTAATGCACTCAATTATGCCTATTTTATAGTGCATAATGATGAATGAAGAGTTTGCTTTTTGTAAATAGCTCTTTAATTATGTTTTTACACTATGTAATTGATTAATTGATTTTAATTGGGACAGGGACTTTTTAATTGTGTGCAGTATTTAAATGAATGCTTGATGTAACATTCCTTTTGGTTCTGAAGAAGTTTTTTACGAAAGCGTTGAATAAAGTGGAAGTTACGCTAGTCCGTGGTTTCGTATTTTCCAAGCCTTGAGCAGTTTTTTGATCTAACTTCCTACCCAGTTGTCTAGCAGTGTTTCAAGGAGCTCATGGAGACTGTTTGTCTAATATGGTTAGGTAACGTATTCCAAAGAATGGATATAGAAATGTCATTCTTCTAGAGCCATTAAACTGAGAGAATGTGTGTGTTTATGTGTTTTAAGATTCAGATTTATTTCCATCCCTAGCACCACTGTCATATTTACATTATACTGTATTTTATAAACTAATCAAACTGCACCCCTTAAGTTTCTGTAGTTTGTATTGAAGAAATATTTGAGCTCTTCAATCTATTGAAATGTTCAAGAAACAAACACATAAACAAACAAAAAATATGTAAAAATAAGTGTAAATAAAATCAAGCATCATAGCTAAATACTGCTAACATAAAAAATGTGTGTGTGTGTGTGTGTGTTTGTATATATATATATATATATATATATATATATATATATATATATATATATATATAAAACACTATAAAAACAGAAAATATATGCATAAATAAATAATATATAAGGAGTATGCACATATATATAAGCAGACACATCTATCTAAGCATTTTTGTAGTAGTTCAAGTTTTTTATTGTAAACTTCATATAATCTGTATACTTAGTTAACTATGTGGATGGCAGGACTGTTTCAGCTTTTGTTGACACAGTTCTGCATTAAATTTTCCAAAACATCAGTATATTTGCAACAGCATGACCAAATGGTTTATGTATGATGCATATTATATTGTTTAGATATCTGCAATATATATCTTATTTATTATATCTGAAATCTATTATATACATTGTGGTTTGAACGTACTAAAATGTAAACTGTTAGGTTGCTTTAAATCACTTGGTTTCCACTAATTATTTAATTGGAGTGAAAAAGATTGCTAGCAGCGATTGGCTTAACAGTGTTTAAAATGTTTAGACTTGTGATAGAATTTTATGTCTGCTGAAGTGTAGGAGTACTATGCGAAAGCGCTTACATGTTTCTTACTAAATAAATTGTTTGGTTTTATGCCGTGCATGTCCTTTGCCTGCTTGGATTTCTTGCAAGATCTGTAACTGTTCATCTCCCCCAGGTAACAATTCCGTTCATGAACTTCACCACTCCTATTCTATCTCTCCACTAACACCCTTTACTACTTTTTCTCTCTCGGCTATACATTCTGCTTGTTTTACTGTTCTCACAATTCTCTTTCACTATCTCTCACTATGCCCATTCACTTTTTGTCTTGTCCTGCTTCTTGAATTCAGCCCGTCATCTTATTAAATTCTATTTTTTTTTATTAAAGTTTGTTATGTTCAATTATTTTTCAAACTATATTTGTACATTTATTTACTATTAGCGTGTTTTACATTCGCCAGTAAACTCTGATATTATTTTGAGGAGCTTTTATCCCCTAGGCTGCCACCGATGCCCATTTAGGCCTTCCCTGTTAACATATGCTGTAAATAAATAAATAAGTAAATAAATTTAACATTACTCACATGAAGTTACGATAGCTGAAGTGAGGTACAGAAGAGCAAAGAATTTCAACTCTACAATGTTGCTGCTATTTTCCCCCAAATCACACACATTCCTGACAAAGCAAATTTCAAAATGTTTTTGTAACTCGTCCCTCTCTAATAAAGATGACAAGCAGGCAGGGTAGTTTGTTTAAATGCTTTATTACATAGAAACACATTAGGACGGATAGCAGCATCATAAAATATAAATGACCTGACTAACAGACAGACCTTACAGACACACATGCTTACATCTCAACAGCTTACTACAAAGTGGCAGTCAGGCTCGCACGTGCTCAGTATTTATACATTTCTGCAAGGCCTTGGATAGCTTCTTAAAGGTACATACACACATTGATCTACATCCTCCGTTTTAAAAAGATTGCCCTTAGTAAAACAACATTGAGTTAGGCATGCATTATTGTAGACATTAGAAATAAACACAATGTTTATGTCCAAGTTGATGTGTATCTAAATGGTCTGGAGATACGACCGGATCTGGTAACATAACAATCTGGACTGGGTTTATCAACAGGGACAGTCTTCAGTGAACAATTCATATCAGGAACTTGTGGATTCATCACAGGAATGGGAATATTCTCTGGAACTTCCTCTGAAACTAGAACACTGGACAACTCACTCTGAGATAAAGAGTCTTTCTCACAGGCTGTGTGCTGTGGTATAGGCCCAGACACTGGCATCAAATGTTTCTGATTCTGTATAAACTCTACTCAGCTCTTTGAGAGGCAAATAGTGGTGACTCTTATGATGGTGGTTAGCTGCAAGTTTGGCTGTTTTGTTGTAACATAGGAACAATTGGAAATTATGTGTCAGTAAACGCGGCAAGGTGAGTTATTGGGCTTTTTTCCCACACAAAATAACATGAGTAGAATTCAGAAAGTCCTCCTATTGTCGTGTTGAAAGCCAGGAGAACCAAACTCAGACAAATGAAACTTAGGACATTTGGAAATTTGAATTAGGCTGGTAACATTGCATAAAACAAGACTTGGGATTGCATACATTGAGTACAGATGATATGGCACACCAAAGCATGCGTTGCCCTTCTTACTGTCTCTTAAGCAGGCATAGTAGAGCACTCTCTCCAACAGCAGGAGGATGGGCTGGCCAGAGCCTTTGTGGCTACAGAAGGTCTCGATGACCATATTACTCAGTAACTCAGTTGTTCTGGTCATAGTAAATAACTGACAGCAATGCATACTCAGGCCTCCCATGTTATGTTTACTGGCATCAGTATGTGTGCAGATTTGTGGTGATGATTCTGTATTATCAAGGGATCCAAGGCTCCTCCACATTACCTAGGTCTCATCCCTCCCTACATTGTAGAAGTGGTTTAAGCTCCATGGAGAAGCAGTTGTTTATTCTACCTCAGATCTAGTCAATTCTAGTAGAGATAATGTTAAATTAAAGTTTTTGTAGCATTAGAAACCAAAGCTCTAGAATTGTGGAGTGGATGCTGTGAGTTAGGTTTCTCTCAGTGCATTTGAAGGGTTGAGTCTCTTTATAGCAGAGCAGTCAAACAAAGTTGTAGTCTCAATTTACTGGTATTTCCATCCTCTGCCTTTGATCCTCAGCTAGGAATCCTCTGTGAGTACCATCTTCTTCACTTAATAATATAGATTATCAGATAATTACTCTGTGCTCCATTTCAAGACATCTGGCATCCTTCTAAACAAGCAACAGCTGTTAATGTTGCTCTGTGTTATTATCCCTCATATGCACATGGAAAGGGGACAGAGCAGGGACATTGTTTGGTCTCACATCTGAGTTTTGTGCCCAGTAGTCAGTAGGGCTATTGAAAAGAAAAGTCAGCATTACAGTTTTTTGCTCATCATGCTTGTATTTCTAATAACATATTATCTCCTCCATGGGAATACCTTCCTTCTTTGTCAGGGTTTGCCACTAATGTGCAAAAACTGCTGGCATGTGTGTAGAAGGTTAGCATTGCTTCTGACTATAGCTGATAGCTATTATTGGCACAACAATCTCACACACACACACACACACACACACACACACACACACACACACACACACACACACACACACACACACAATTTGAATATATCATGCATGTTTACTTTATAATACATTTGTTTTGCATACTGGTCTGTGCTCCTGTAATTCTGAGATGCGAGTCACATCTCCCTTTTGAATGCCTGTCATTTTACCCATTGGTTTTCTAGGCCTGCATTAAACAGAAAAGCAGCAGCAGCAGCACTTTATTATGCTGAAAGCCCTACCAGCAGTGCTGACAATGTCTTTCTAGTGGCATCACATCAGTCTGTATTAAGGTTTCCCAGCTGCATTACAAAAGTGGTACAAACTTCAGGAGACTGTTGCAGAGGCGGTCTGGTAATGCTTCATCTTGTTCATCTTCTTGTAATCCTTCTCACCTCAGAAAGGTTTCCGGGTGGCACTGAATATTGCGATTGATGTCAAAAACCTTGCAAGTTACAGTGCACACGTATCTGGATGTAATGACAAATATCTTAATGGAAATAGAATAAGCCTAACTTAAAAGGATTGGAACATGTGCAGCTTTTTATTTTTTTTTCATTTTTATTTTTATTTAACATTTGTTGACTGGGGAAGTCCGACTAGGTTCCATAGAGCCTGTTTTCAGCGGAGGCCCGGGGAGAAATGCTCCAGATAGCTTGATAGAGTAAAGGGATAGTGGTGTAATTGAATTAGTTAGCAGAACATAAAAGAATGAATGGAAACTTGGAGACATTTAAGTAGTTGCTGTATTGCTATAAACTAACAAAAACAGAAATGTGATTAACTGATAAAAATAGATAATTTATCATGCAGTTCTGTGCTGAACTTCAAACTTTGACATAAACAGATATTAAAAATATAGTCTGAACCAGTAAGAAAAATATAACTTGAGTCTTGATTCATTATGTGATTGCCCCTGTAATATATGTCAAGGTTAGCAGGGAGTGAGTAGCCTGCTTTGCTACTTTGTAAGCACAAGGCAGGGTACTTATCCAAGGTAAGATGCCAGTCTGTCACTGCATGATTACACACTTGGACATGCATGTACTCAGACACTGCATGCACTCCTACGGGCATGATTGTCAGTTATCCTATGACATGTGTTTGGAATGTGGGAGAAAGTGGGGCATCCAATGAAAACCTACATGGATGGTAGGAAGACATGCACAATCTGTACAGCAGGCATTCCTGCCAAGATCTGCACCATAGAAGCAAGCATTGTGAGACAGCAACACTAATCTGTGTGCCACTGAAGAAACTTGATATTAAGCATAATTGTGTCAAAGCAGATTTGTGTTTTAGTGGTACTGCATTATTTCTAAGTAATTAATATAAAATGTTGCATGTTGTAACTAAGATTCCTAAATACAATGAACAGATCATGAAACCATCACTCATTTGAGGATGTTTGCACTTCATTTCTATCATCATTAAAAAGAAGTGCGAAAACTCAGTTCCTGCTGGAAGTAAAATTGCAGGAAAGCAGTTCTTATGAACTTCTACTTAGCACTGCCAGTGCTGAAACTAGTAGAAATGAGGTGTGACATTGAGGTGCTTTTCTCTCCTATATTGGTTGTGGGAGATCTGCCATGTTTTGATTAGCCTTTAGTGTCTGACTCCTGAGGGTAACCTTACACTGGCCTTCCTACTAATGAATGATGTGGCTGTGATGGCACCAAACCATTGGAGGATGCACACATTTACAGAGCATACACCCCTGTAGGCAGCTTGGACAAATACCAGTTCACCTACTATGTGGGAGAAATCCAGGTCACCCAGCAATAACCCATATGGGCACAGTGACAACATACAGACTCTGCTCAGAAGGCACCCCTTCCAAGGATCAAAGGTGGAGCACCAAGCTGTACACACCAGCAATGCTTGCAGCTGTGGCTCTGTTTCACCAGTAATGTGAGATGGAAGATTTTTTATAGTGTGTGTAGCTGGTTATGTGATACACATTTGGAGTTATGCATGTGATTTTTGGAAGTACAAATACCAGTACTGAAAATATTTTAAGGTGTTTGGTGTCTTGATGTAGTGCTGTCTGTCCTGTTTTAATGTATGTTTTGTTTGATTTAGATATTTTGGCTCTTAGTTATTGTGGGATATTGATATGCAGGATAATAATTGGTCTTATTAAACTGTTTTTGAAAAATTTTTTTAATCTTTTGTTTGAGTTAATATATTATAGTACTCTGTACATGATTTACATCTTACATTCTTATTTTTGTGGTTGATATAGTTTAATAAAAAAAAAACTAATTAAAAAAAACAGCCTCGGTGACCACAATCCAGCATTCCTTCTGAGACACCACTTAAATTGTGCTAAACCCATTATCTATAGGCAAATCCAAATTAGGGTAAACTTTAACCCTCTCTCCTTTATCTCATCCCTTCAAAAATCTGATTGGACACCACTGAAGTACCTCAATCTGGATGAAGCCGTCCACTTCTTCAACAGCACCTTCCTAAACATCCTAAACACACCTGCCCCTATAAGAAATGCCAGAATCAAAACACAGTACTCCCCTTGGCTACAAAAAAGCACCAGGGTAGTAATGAAAATCAGAGATAAGGCCTGGGGGCACTGGCACTTAACAAACCCTCCCTCCTCTAGACAGACATTCCTAGAGTTGCGCAATAAGGTCAAAAAACAAATAAAAGAAGATAAAACCCAATATTATCAGTCTGCCCTAAACTCTTCCCATCACAACCCTAAGCAGTTCTGGTCCACAATAAATTCCATTCTCCACCGAGGTAAAGTACCTACTACTCCCCCTTCCTCCAGCAGTATTGCTGACTCATTCAATAAACACTTTACTGAAACCATTCTGTCTTTGACTAAACAGCACAACCCTGTACCCACCATCCCTACATCAAAACCAAATACTCTGCCAACAGTATTTTCTTTTTCGTCAGTACCTACTACCTATATAAAAAAAGTCTATTGAAACTTAAGCCTACAAACCTTGCAGCTGACAATCTCCCCTCTGAATACCTAAAAATAGCAGCAGAAGCCCTAGCTTATCCAGTCTCTATCTTAATTAATCGGTCCTTATCAGAAAGCTATGTCCCCACACTCTGGAAAATATCCCACATCATTCTCCTCCATAAAGGTGGCTCCTCCATTGAACTTTCCAATTACCGCCCCATAGCCATCCTTTCTCCACTTTCCAAGATACTTGAGAAATGCATCCATTCTCAAGTCTTAAACTACCTCTTAGCTAATAACCTCCTCTCCAGCACCCAGCATGGCTTCAGGCCATACCACAGCACTACTACCACCTTGCTCTGTTTCACTAATGCTATCCTTCATCATAGAAATGATGGCCTGTTCTCCTCTGCTATATTTCTGGATCTATCTATGGCTTTTGACATGGTCTCACACAAACTACTAATCTCTGTTCTGACTAACCTATCCTTTTCCCAATCAGCTACTAAATGGTTTCACAGCTATCTAACTGGTCGCCAACAATTAGTTATATGGCATAATGACCTTTCTCCTCAATTTCCCGTAACACTCGGTGTTCCCCAAGGCTCCATCCTTGGTACCCTACTATTGTCACTCTTCACCAATAATCTATTCACAGCCGACAAGCATGCTTCTCTTATACAGTATGCAGATGACTCCACCGTCATCTGCTCAGCCCCAACTGTACCTGAACTTCACAAGATCACACAGGAAGCCTTTTCATCTGTAAAAAACTGGTTGCCTAGTTATTACTCAACCCAAGCAAGTCTAAACTCCTTATCTTCCAACCAACTAAATCTAACCTAATTATCCCCACTTTAATATTCTAGCCAAACACAATGCCATCATCTCCCCAACAGAACGTACCAAACTACTTGGTGTTGAGATTGATGATAATCTCAGATTTAACACTCACATTTCTCTTACCATAAAAAAGGTTCACAAAAAACTAGGTGCATTGTACAGAAACAAACAAGTCCTCACCAAGACAGCCAGAATTTCTGCTGCCAATTCCCACCTAATCTCCACTTTACTCTACGCCTCTGCTATACTTACCTACCTTATAAAAACAGACCTAAACAAGCTCAAGGCTGTGTGCAATAAAATTGCTAAGTTTGCCACTGGTGTATCTTATTGCAGCCACCACATTATCTCAGAGAACTTGACTGTCTTGAACTCCCTCAATTTCAACTCTCCCTTGCCCACAAGTTAGTAAACCATCCTCTTAAAGTCCCATCCCTTCAAAACCTTCTCCAGCCCTACTGCTCCACTAGACCTCTACGCTGCAGTAGCAAAAATCTACTTCTAGTGACCAAACTCAAGAACTCGGCGGGAGAAGCACTATTCTCCTGCATCATATCCAGATTATGGAACAATCTCCCCCATTCTATAACCAGATTACCTTCTTGCAATCACTTCAAGACTGCACTAAAAACTCACTTAAAAAGTCTCTGGTTATGCCCATGCACCAATCCCGAATAGTAACCCTCCTTTTACCTCTCCTTCCTTTCCTCTCCCCTAGCCACCATGCCTCACACCATCTGATCATTGCATTCCTTCCTCTGCAGGCTCTGGCTCACCCTTGACCCTCCCCTTCCTTCCTCACTCAATCTCTCAGACCTGTTATAACATGCTTAACTACCCCACTTCATCTCAACTCCAAATACATATCCAACTGACTTACACCTAGCTTCCTCTCACTACCACGTATACTACTCACTCAGTCTCCTCTCTTACTCCTCTGTCTTCCCCTTCCATCCCATTAGCCCTTCTAGCTTGTTCCACCTTCATGTGGAGCTTCTGCTTTATATCTGTTTGAGTTTAGTTCAATATTTGTATATAAGATTTAGGTATATGAGTTTAGAACAGTATCTGTTTGAGCTTAGTACTATCTGTATATACATCCTACCTTTTTCTTAACCTCTAGCTAGATATTGGTATGTCTGTTCATTACTATGTTTCATATTGTATGTATAGCTAATGTTTGCTGCACTATGTATTATTTGCTATTGTATGAATATTCAATTGTTCTTCATGTACTCTGCTGCTCATTTATTGTTCTGTGGAGCTTTTCTCCCCGGGCCTCTACTGAAAAAGGACCTGTATCCAGTTGGAATTTCCCGGAAAACAAGTGTAAATAAAAAAATAAATAAATAAAATAAAAATAAATAATTGATTCAGTTGCCTTTAATTATTATTTTTATTTATTCTTTATTGACCGGTTTAATTCCACTACACTAATAGTCTCTTGTCAGGGGAGACCCAAAGTGATATTTATACAAGTAGGGAAAGTTTGACCACGGTGTCATGGAACTTCCCATACCGTTTTTGATAGGTGCCATGGATCTTTTACATCCACCTGAGCTACCACCTACTTGGGCAGATGGGGCCTCAGCTTAGCGTCTCATGCAAAGGATGGACTCAGGAGTGCAGCAATCCTCTTATGTCACAGTGCAATGTCAGCAACCCATCTCTGTGGTGTGGGAATAGAACCCACAGCCTTATGCATCAAAAGTAGGTGTGCTACCTGTTGTGCCACTGACAGTAACTGTGTCTGAAGTGGATTTTTGGTTTGTTTTTCTTGTTTATTGGTTAAGTTCATACTGTACTGGCATGTGCTTATTTCACATGGCCCAACAGTATCGCTTTGGTAAAGTGAATTAATGGAGGTTGCTCACCATGCAGGCTGAAATGGGAAAATAAGCTCTGAGCACAGAGGATGGAGGGTATTTGCAGCTCATAACAAGTATTATGAGTTGTGTTTTGGGCACATGTTTGTGTAACTACTGTAAGTCAGTTAATAAATGTTATATCAGTAGGGCTGCCATTTTCTTATCAGAGATATACACCCAGTGCTGAGCAGCAATTATTTCTAGTATTGGCAGTTTTTAATTAAACTAGCCCCTTCAGCTAGTTTACTGCTTCTGCAAAATAAACTTTTATGCATTTGTGTCTTGTGGAGTAAATTAGTTCTTTTAAGCAGGGCTGTTTCCAGGATTTTTTTTTGCCCAGAGCAAAGCTAGATCTCCACTCACAAAGTAATACTGTATGAGGAACAGGTTAAGACTGTTAGCAAAGTCATGACGGCTCCTAGGAGTTCAGTGATATCCTGGCAGTGACTTAAGTGTGACACATTTGTATGTTACAACAAAACAACTGCTTGCTGTAATTCAAAGACAGTGACATATCAGAAATGGGAATCCTGCTCTTCACTTTTGTCACTTTTACTAATTTAAATTTTTTTGGTTATGACTTTTTATTCATGATTGAAATATACTTCAGTAGTTTTCCAGATATTTGTCTTAGAAAATGTTTCATTGTTCATGCCAAAAGTATATACTCTGGACTTTTTCTAAACAACTGAAGGTGTGCCTCATAGATTGGTCCTGGGCTGTTTATTATTCTTGCTTATTAATGTCCTCCCTCATTCATACATTCCATCCTATAGGCTGACAAAAGTGAAATCAACAAAACTCACAAATCAACTGCCACCTTAAATAAACAATACCAGAAAGATTTTTCTGTACTGTGAAACTAGATTATCAGTAATAAAGTAACCACAGATACCACAAAATGTACAGTAGTGATGCTAGGATCGCACGAAAGACATGTCTCTTTACAGCCAGTTGCATCAAAAGCCCTTGTAGAATATTTCTCCCAAGTACCACATAAAATAAATGCATAAATATTCTACTAGGTCAAATGATGTTATTCAGTAAGCTTACAGAACAACAAATGGATAAAGTGAAAACAAATATCACACAAGATATCCCTTCTAAACCCAAATGTGATGCAGTCAATAGCCATAAATATCCCTCTCTCTAGTTTAGAATATGCCAAACTATTTATTACATTCCCAAAAAGCCTGTCAGTTACATGCAGCAATAAATAAATAAAATAAAATAAAAAGATATGTGTTTTTCAGCTAGCCCACAGTAATACAGCTAGCTCCATTGTGCAAGACTGTTTAGAAGGCTAAGTGATTACTATTCAGAAGGCTAAGTGATTACTATTCAGAAGGCTAAGTGATTACTATTCAGAAAGGTAAGGTAAGATAGGTAGGTACTAGGCTATTGGCCCTAGGGCCTATATAACCCAGGCCAAAAAGATACCCTGGCTTTCGCCATCCAAGAAAATTATTTTCCTGTGTCACTGTCAATGAGAGCCACAGAAGTGATCCCCGGGGTGAATTTCCTATTTCCCATCCAATTATCAAGATTTTTCTTGAAGAGTGCTTTGTTTGATATAGATAGGTAGTTTGTTCCAGAGTATGGGAAGTCTCTGGGACAGGAATCTATCTCTCCAGCATGTTCTGTTTATTGTGGTGACGAGATTTAGGTCCCTAGAGTGTTTTGCTCATAGGGAATTGGGATTTCTTTAAGTGGAGTATGTCCAAAAGCTCTGTGATTGACATAGCTTTGTGTGTTAGGCAGAGATCGCCTTTGAGTAGGCGATATGCGACGGAGTAAAGCTAAAGTTTTTTTAGATCGTCTGTGTACGGCATCTGTTTGAGGCCGATAATCCTCTTTGAGAGGTATTTCTGCGGCCATTCCAGTTGTTGTAGATGTCTTGTGAGGTACATACCAAAAGGGGCGTTGTACTCCATAACAGGTCTAATGAGTGATGAGTAGAGGAGAACAATGACCTCTTTTTTCCTGGATGAGAAACCTTTTGTGATGAGGTGTGCCACATAGAAGGATTTCCCGACTACTGTGGCGATGTGATTATCAAAGGAGAGTCTACTGTCCACCTGTGTCCCAAGGTCTAGTATCACACTTTTGGTGTTAAGTAGACTACCGCCTATGCAGTAGTTCATGGGTATAGAGTTTTTACAAAAAATGCACTTTTTGGTATTGAGCTTGAGGCCATGGCTTTGACACCAGGCATCTGTCTCAGAAAGGCCCTTTTGTAGGATGTCCACATCTTTTGGAGTTTTGATTTTGGCTCCTAGTTTGCAGTTATCTGCGAACTTCGTTAGCCAAAGACCTTCTGTGTTAGCCTGTACCTCAGAGAAGTAGATACCAAATAGGAGAGGACCCAGGACTGAACCGTGTGGTACTCCACTTATCACTGGTCTGAAGTTGGATTTGGAGTCTGCTACTTTCACAGTGTGGGTTCTGTCAGTAAGCCAGTTGGCAACCCATCTTGTGACATAGGGATTTATACCTAGTCTAGTGAGTTTATGTATAATTCTAGAGTGGGGGATGGTGTCAAAAGCCTCGGCAAGATCTAGATAGGCTGTGTGAACCACCTTACCCTCATCTACGGCTTTGGTGACTGCTTCAAAAAAATCTATCAGGTTTAGGAGATATGATCTGCCTTTTACAAACCTGAACTGGGTGGGGTCCTGAGTTTGGAGATTACCAATGTCATTGTTTATAAGTTCCATGATGATGCATTCCATAGCCTTGCAGACCAGGCTCATCAGGCTAATGGGGCGGTAGTTTACGGGGTCCGTGGTGGCTCCCCCTTTGTGGAGTGGGATAACCGTCGCTGTGCGCCATTCAGTGGGCATAAAGCCTGAGGTGAGGCTATGATTGAACATGGTACTTAGGTGGGGTGCCAGTTCATTCTGTAGTTCATGTAGAACGCAGCCTGGGATGTTGTCATTTCCCATGGATGCTGTGTTCTTGGCTTTGGAGAGCATGTTTTTTACCTGTGCAGCCGTGCTTACAGGAACTTTGCATTCTTCCGGTATAGAGATGGGTCCTTTAGGGGGTGAGAGGGGGGTAAAGGTAGCAGTGAACCTATCTGCCAGGATGTTGGCAATATCAGTTGGTTCTGTATATTTAGTGCCATTGTGCTGTAACTCAGAGCAGATCTGAGTGTTACCATTGAGATTCTTGACATAGCTATAGAATGCTTTGTGGTTGTCTTTACAGTCAGTGGTGATTTTGTTTTCGTAACTAGCTTTGGAGGATTTTATGAGGGATCCCAGTTTCTTACTGAGGCTGACCAGGGAGTTTCTCCAATCATGGGATTTTTACTCTTTTTTACAACAGTTTCTTTCTTCTGTTGTAGAATTTGTTTATGGCAGGGAACCACCAGATTGGCTTCCTTTTTTTGGAGGATAGCATCTTGGTTCTGTTAGGGATTGCATGAGACATGCACTCGTGTAAGTACTTTTAAAGTGCATTTGTATAGGATTCAGCAGTCATACCTCTATTGTCCATTAACATGGGTGTCGTGAAGTTTGCCACTTCTGTCTTAAGAAGCGTGAAGTTGGCTTTGGAGACATTTTTTACTGTGGTTTCCCTAAATGGGGGTGGGGGAGGGATGTGGATGTCTAGGGTGATAAGTTTGTAGTCGGATCTGACCAACGAGAAATTGACCTCTGGTGTGGAGCACCAGTTGCCCATGTTGGTAATAACCAGGTCTAGGATATCGCTGCCCCTGGTGGGGGTGTGGATAAGTTGATCCAAGGCATTGGAATTTATGAATTCCAGAAAACGTTGAGCAAAAGAGTTGGTACATGAGTAGTTTTCCCAGTTAATGGTGGGGTAGTTGAAATCACCCATTATTAGGGTGTTAGGTTGTACCCTAATATTTTCCAATGTATCAAGAAATGAGGAGTGGGAATCCTGGGGCATGGTGGGGGATCTGTAGCAAGCTACAATTTGGATTGCAGTCTTGCTCAGAATTAGTTGCACTTGGATAATCTCGGATGCATTATGTTGAGCATCTAGCCTGGAGGTGTGGATATCCTTAATGAATATGGACATGCTTCCACCTTTCGTGTTCGGTCCAGGTTAGGTGGCCGAAAGGTGTGGTATGAATTATAGCCTGGTAATGTAGGGGTACTCTCTGGAGCCTTGAACCAGGTCTCTGTCACTGCACAGATGTCGATGTTCTCCATTTTAAGGAGTGCCTCAAGTGAGTGCATTTTGAGGTTTAGACTTCTAGCATTGAGTAGCAATACCCTCAGATTCTTCTTACTTGTACCTGTTATGGTGGTGAATTTGTCATTTGAACCTTGCCTAAAAAAGGCACTATAGGGGTGGCTAGAGCGTTAGCCAGTATCCGGAATCCCAGGGGCAACAGGTGCAGGCTATCTCTGGCAAAGTATCATGGTTTGTCGATCATGTCATCCCAGGCAGACAGATACTGGATCCCCTTAGAATGACACCAGAAGCTTAGCCAATTGTTGAAGTCAATCATTTTGTCCTTGTACTGTGGTATCATTCTGGGTGATGGCAGGATGCTACTCAGGGCTGGGGTCTTACCTGCCTGGGCTACAAGATCAGACAGCTCCTCCATGTCCCTTTTCATGTAGTCCAGGGAGGTATGTCTCAGGTCATTCACACCAACATGGACAAAGACAGAGTCATATTTGTACTTGTTGTGGAGTGACCTGAGTGCATGCATTATGTGGTGGATCCTGGCACCCGACAGGCAGCTGACAGTAACTTTCTCCTTGTTTAGCCTGGTGAGTGGAACATCAGTGTGCCTGACTATAGAGTCACCTATTACTAGAGTGTTGGGTACGTTGTTAAGCCTTATGGGCTGTGGTTGAGTGGTACACTGAGTTTGTGTGCTATGTGTCATTTGGGTTGTATTGGGGGGGTGGAGGTTGCTTGTGTTTCTGCTTTGGAAGTCCCTATTGCTTGGGCAGGTTTTTATTGAGAGCCTCTTCGAATGTAGTTGTGTGTTTTGTGTTTCTATGTGTGTGTTTTGGTGGTGTAGGTTTTGAGGGACTATGTGCTGAGTGTGGTGTGGTGCAAGTGTTTGCCTTTTCATCTTGACTGTCTAGTCCAGTCTTAGGTGAAGAGAGCTTTGCTTCCAGTTTGGCTATATAAGTGCATCTCTCACAGGTTGTAGTGTTGGGTGGTAGGAGGAGATGGTTGTCTGTGTACATTAGGCAATTGCTGCATTGCCCTAAGATGCCCAGATTCATCAGGTAGACAGGAGAAAACACTGGGAGCTGACCCTTAGACGTGCCTGGATAGGTGCTTATTTGTTAAGTACTAGAAACTGTTTTCCTTCTAGACAAGTGAGGAAAGTTGAGTGCTGTAGTAATTTGTAGCTTATTTAGTGCTTACAATAAGTTCTGAACAAGTGCTGAGCTCAAAGAAACAGACGAGTGCTGAAACTAAAAAACTGGCTAGTTATAAGAAACAAAATAAGGCTTCCCTCCAATGCAGAAAGGCTTGGGGGCTCAAGAAACCCACAAATAGTCCTGGACACAGCAAATCTGTATCCAGACTAGACTACCCACAGGAAAGGCAGGAAACAAGCTTAGAATTTTTTTTTCTGCCATGCCAGAGGTAACTAGACAGATTTATTTATTTTTTCATCTTAATGATACTGTTTAGTATCTCTGATGTACTAATTGTTATAAATAATTAAGAGAATGAAGTGCCTAAGTATACTTATTTATTTATATTTGTTTACCAGGGTAGTGTGCTGATTCATATTGACCAGTTACAGGCTCAGCCCTGGTGAAATACAAAACATTTCATAAACAAAAAATGCAGACATGTAAGCAGTAACAGATTAGCTCAGATTAGTTACACAGAAAACTGTATATGTACATTCTAGTAAAAGTTAGAGTGCGATATACAATACATGCAGTTAATGTCTAACGAAACACCTGTGTATCTGTTTTCATAAGGTCGAGCTCACTAGGCTGTGCACGGTGGATGCAGTTTCTTGGCATGTAAAGGTCACTTAGAATGTGGCTTTAGCCAATTTGTTGTTTTCTCTTCATCTCTCCTGTCTATCCTGTACCATCCTGTGTTTTAACTCATAACACAACACTGAAAAGTATGGGTGTGTGGGCTGAGGGAGGAAAGAACAAGATTGTAAAATAAGGCAAATTGGATCCAGGAGACAATAAAGTGCATTGATGTTCCTCTTTAGAAAGCCTAAGTGGGTTTTATTGACACTTGCAGTTTATAGCAGTGTAAAACAACTCCCTCAGCAGTAATTTGTTCAGTCATTTTTATTGTTTTCTTTCAGGCCTTTTTGAAAAAAATATTTGAATTATTGTTCTGCTACTGAAAAATGAACAGTGACAGTTTACATTTTTTATGTACTTAATTGCCTCAGAGATGGTCTGTTCATTTTTCATTTGCTTGGCCAGATTTATTTTCTATTTTTGTGCATTTTACTTATTTCTTGATGCTGGTTTGAGACTTACTGTTCATTTTTGGAGCGCAGGTTCTTCATCTGATTTGAATATGACAAAAGGTAGCTGATTTGACACAATGGCAGAATACCGTTAGACCTTATGAAGAAATCTTGGTTAAGTCTGGGCAAATGTTAACTGAACTAGAGCACCCCCCCCCCCCTACACACACACACACACACACACACACACACACAATGCTTACATTGCTCTAAAAAATAAATGAATAATTAAATAAATGGGAAAAATGTGCTCATATATACACTTCACCCTAGGCAATTGTCTGGTTCACCCATGTTTAAGGCTGGCCCTGCTTCTATGATATACTGCCCTTTGCAAGGTAATAAAACTTTTGTTAAGAGTTTGATTCCTGTACTTGTTGTGAGAGTATGACCTGTCTTTACAGACACACACACACACACACACACACACACACACACACACACACACACACACACACACACACACACACTTAATATGTTGTAGAATCTGGGATTTTTTTTGCAACCATCACATAGGCAGAATCTCTGAAACAGAAACACCTTGCGCTGCATAATATCTTCCTGGTTGTACTAGGTCACATTTGAGTGTTTATTTTTTAGGGATCCTGTTGACCGATTGTCAGCACTTTAATCGAGTGCTACCTGATCGACAGAAAAAGAGTGAAACAAGTTTCACAGACGATGAAATTTCCTTTTCTCTCCACAGTTGTGTGACCTAAGAGTAGGTATATTTAAATTCAGGGGATGTTCCCTCACATGGGGGTGCAAGGGAGCTTGTCCCCTGCAAAAATACTTACCTCCTAGGTTTGGAGAAACTCATTTTGCTCTTTTTCCATCAATCAGACAGCACTCAAAGTGCTGCCAATGGCTTGACCTGTATTTGTGTTTTTAATTCACAAGGCTTCTTCTTAAAACAGGATGATGGTTGATTGTTGTCCTGATTTGGCAGATCATTTGAGATGGTATATTGAGCATGATGTGTAGAGGAGAGGAGAAGAAGAAAAATAAAAAAAGGAAAAAAATGGAGACCTGGAATTTCTCCAAGCACAGAGACAAAACATTTAAAGGTCTTTGTGATGTTCACCTTCAAAAGAGAGGTCATTTAAGTGTTCTGTACATTTTAACAATGAAAAAAGGTATTGCTACATTGTATGAACTTTTATAAAAGTTTACATTGAAGATGGTACTTACACTTCATACAGGGTTTGGATACTACAGTTTTAGAGGACTTTGATACTGAAAAAAATACCAATTTCATCAGCTTTAGAAAAAAAATAGGAAGATTCAGTGCAATACTGTGTAGTGAGTTTCAACACTGGAAACAAGGCACTGCGGGCCAGGCTTTTGATTTAAATAGTCAGAGGGAGGTGTGTATGTAAATTTTGAAGCAATCTGTAACTTGAAAGAGGGTGAAATGACCAACATAATTATTTATTTAATTGCTGTAGGTAGATTGCAGCAGCTTAAGTCACTGTATCAATGTTTTTATGGATGCTCAATAGTGATTTATTAAATTTGAGGGAGTTAGGCAATGTAGATATATAGCGGAAGCAGCAAACGAAACAAGTTAGGAATGGATAGTATGAAAGTGGTGTTACAAGCCTAGCAGGTGCAGAAACTGGAAAACTTCCATACAAGAATTTGGACAAGCCATCAAGTCTCACCAAGACATTAAGTGGTACTAAGAGTGGGGGTTACTGAAACTCTTACCTCTCAACCTGCATGAAAAATAGGTACAAAGGCCCTTGAAAAATAGATGCATCTGGTGAAAAATCTGGACATCTGATTAGCATAAAAGTTGAATACCACATAACTCTTCCCTGTTCCAGTAGGAATGTGGAATCATTTTCATAATCAAATGTTTACAAAACATAGAGTGACAAAAATATTGGAATAAATAAGCTTCAGTGTAATAATTGTAAACTTAATGGACTGGATTGCAGATCTACCTCATATCATTTATTTTTGCTTCTGAAAAAGGGAAATGTAAGATGTCTGCCCTCTTTCTTTAAATTATTGGTGCCGCTAGTAGGTTGGTTATATGGTGGTATTTTCTGTGGGTTAGACAGCTTCCGAAATCATCTGTGATGAGGGGGCAATTGAGAAAATTGTGTGAAGGGATAAATCAACCGTAAAATAAGGACACACCTCCAAAAATAAGTACATCATGTGCAATGGTAAATCAGGCATGAAAAGAGGTTTGTTTGTCCAAAATAGGGACAGCTGAGTGGTCAGCCTGACCTAGTTATATAGTTACAAACTGCCTTTCACTTTTCTAATCAATGTATCACTTTCCTTTGAACTTCCACTCTATCTGCTATCAACTGTTCCCACCCACCCTTTTTAGAAAGTAGAGTTCAGGTAAAAGGGCATCACTTAGAATTCCTTGGTCTGTTTTTGACACCTGCACATTCTCATCATACACAGGCCACATTATATACAGTTATTTTTTCATCTGTTCTGCTAGGTTAGATGGGAAAAAACAAAAACCCAGTGGTGAGTACAGCTTGGGTTTAATATGACCAACTGTTTGAGTTCCTGAAATTTAAATTGTCATCCATAATATTCAGAACCCTGTAGAGAATGTATTAGTCTTGATCTTATTGTGAAAAATGACTAGTTAAGTCACAACAGATTTTGTCACCTTGTTTGTTATTATATGCCAGTGTGATATTTGTATGTATACTATAAATGGAGTCCCTGACTTCCATGGGGGCTCGAGAGTTTAGTTGTTTTCAAAGTCTGCACCTGTTGGCTGTCACAAACCAAATCTCTTTATGTATTTATTTATTAGCAGGGTGAGCAGTGATCAGTTTGCAAGCTCAGCCCAGGTTGTATAAAACCGCAGTTAACAGATTAGAGCAGACTACAGAGGAAGTGACAAGTGGAGTACCTCAGGGTTCAGCCCTGGGACCACTCTTGTTTGGCATCTACTTCTCTGAAGTACAGGCCAACACTAAGGGACTCTGGCTAACAAAGTTTGCAGATGACTGCAAATTGGGAGCCATTATTGAATCCCCAAATGATGTGGATATTCTACAAAAGGGCCTTACAGAAGCAGATGCCTAGTGCCAGAGCCATGGGCTCAAGCTTAATGCCAAGAAATATATAGTTATCCCCTTTGGAAAAAAACATGTACCCATGAATTACCACATAAGTGGCAGGACACTAAACATCGAAAGTGTGATGAGAGACTTAGGGACACAGGTGGACAGTGGTCTCACTTTCGATAACCACATTGCCACAACAGTCAGGAAATCCTTCTATGTGGCACACCTCATCACTAAGGGCTTTTCATCCAGAAAAAAGGAGGTCATTGTCCCACTGTACTCATCCCTCATTAGACCCACTATCGAGCATAATGCTCCGTTTGGTATGTACCTCACAAGACATCTGCAACAGCTGGAAAGGCCACAGAAATACCTCACTAAAAGAATCACAGGCCTAAAGCAGATGCCATATACTGACCGCCTAAAAAAACTCCAGCTATACTCTGTGGCATATTGTCTACTCAGAGGCGATCTCTGCTTAACATACAAGGCCATGTCAAACCCTTAGCTGTTGGACATGCTCCACTTAAAGAAATCCCAATCCCTCAGAGTCACACGCTCCAGGGATCTAAACCTTGTCATCACAATGAACAAAACATGCTGGAGGGATAGGTTCCTGACCCAGAGACTCCCCATACTCTGGAATAGACTGCCCATACATATCAAGAAGAGTGCCTCATTGGCCCTCTTCAAAAGGAACCTTGATGATTGGTTGGGAGATAGGAAATTCACCCCGGGGATCATGTAAGTCGCTCTGCTAGACAGGGGCCTGGAGAAGTAAATATTGTGGGAAGAAATATCCAGGGAATTGTTATGGCTAGGCTTGCATAGGTCCTAGGGCTGATAGCCTAGTACCAACCTATGAACCTATGAATATATAAGCTATGTTCTAGTGAAATGAGTACGAGGCAACATACTGTAGCAGTTCAGCTGATCAGTGCACACTGCTTGACGTAAGGCTGTGTACACATTTACAGTTAGTGCAGATCAGAGATTGTTGGAGGTCAGCAGAGGAGTTGCAGCAGTTTAAGAGCCATAAGTTGTCTCTGGTGAAGAGCGAAACACTCTCCAGTCTCTAGCTTTCTTCCAAACTATTTTGCTACCAACAACTTACAATGAGAATTCCTGTTCTTGTTTTATACTTTGAATATATTACAATTTCTGACTGTATTACTGTGTAAGTTTGTCTTACTGTTGCTGGTTTATGACGATGAATAATTATTAGCTGTGCAGTTGTGTGTAAAGACTGGAACAGGAGCAGAAGCAGGCATGATATGACCTATGTTACTGCATTTGCATTTACATTTGCTTTCTTTGTACAGGAGTGTTTGAAGAGGGGTCTAATAAAGTCAAGTACGTTCTGATGGAAAATCTTGCCACAGAAGCTGCTGTCTGTGTGGACAGATTTTAAAATGCTCTCATATTTGTAGAATGCTGCAGAAAAATAGGTTTTACATTAGTGTGCATTCTCTTTAGGATATGGAGTTTGTATTTAAAAGTATGTAGTTATTTAGTGGCTGTACTCCATAATGCTTTGACAGAACACCACGCTGTTTTATGAGGAACAGAGTAAACATGTAGGGCAAATTCTGGGCTGTAAGATGACATCAGGGACAGTTGAAATCTGTGGATCACCTCATTTAACAATGTTGTGAACTACCTATTGCTATCCTGCGATTACAGTGTTGCCAGGCTGACAGCATGTGTGGTAGCAGATCTGCAATGTCTGTCATTAGTTAGGGACTACATTCCTGACTGATGTGCTGAACAAGCACACTTGTGATGCAGAACCACCTGAATCTGCATGGCTAACCACTGTCTTCACTTTTGCTGGGATTCATTGTGCAAATGTGCATACTGGGGTGGATCCATGTCCTGTGTACATTCAGCTCCCTGAATCCCTGTGAGTTCCTGCGCACATTCACCTCCATGAATCTCTGTGAGTTCCTGCGCACATTCACCTCCATGAATCTCTGTGAGTTCCTGTGCACATTCATCTCCCTGAATCCTTGTGTGTTTAAGTGCCATGTAATAGACTTTTATTTTCTCTTTGCTGGCTCCTCCGTTTTAATTTTGCACCTTGTTCTCCTTTTTGTGCTCCGCAGTTTAACTTATTGCTGCTCGACTGCATTATTCGGCCAGTACAGCTCAAGTTCTAAGTTGCATGGCTAATTATCATTCAGCAAGACATAGACCAGTCAACAGTAAGACAAACTTGCACATTAATAGAGCCAGAAATGGTAATATAAAAGTAGAAAACAAGGACAGGAATTCCCAGTGCAAGTTGTTGCTGGTAGCAAAATAGTTTGGAAGAAAGCCAGATACTAGACAATGTTTTGCACTAAATTTTGACATAGATTAACTAGGAAGAGAAAAGAGTATTACAGATGGCTTGAGACGAAAAATAGGTGAAGAAGAGAAGGTTTTGCATTAAACCGTGCAGATAATTAACAGTAAAGAAAATAAAATGAGTATTATGTCAGTTGTGCTCTTAGTAAAGTGTAAGATGCTGAAATGTGGGGTATTATGGGTAAATTATAAGATGCTAGTTTTGGGCCAGTGACTAGTTTGTCATTCAGTATTCATTTTTTTAGTGTTTTGAATTTACACCTGTTAACAGTCAAATGTATAATCTTTGGGAAATAAAACTCCATAGGGAAACAGTGAGCACTCTTTCAGGAATTCTGTATCCTCTTGCGCTACCATCTCATAAGGGGACAGAAAAAAGTAACATAAAGGAAATCAAAATAGGGGAAGTTAATTCCACAAACACACCAGTCACCCATGGAGTCCCCCAGAGTTCAATGCTAGGACCTCTCCTGTTTGACATTTACTTTTCTGAAGTAAAACCCAATACCAAGGGGCTCTGGCTGACTGAGTTTACAAATAACTGTAAGCTATGAGCAATCATCGAATACCCAAATGACTTAGCCATCCTGCAGGAAGGTTTGCTTTAAATAAATAACCGGTGCTAAAATCATGGACTAAAATTAAATGCCAAAAAAATGCATTATTGCATCCTTTGGGAAGTCATGTATCCCAGGAAACTGCAACATTAACAATACATGCCTAAGAGTTGACCAGTTTGTTTGGGATTAGGGAATTTATGTAGACAGTGGCCTAAGTTTTGACAAGCATGTGCCCATTGTTATAATAATGTTATTTTGAATTGCACAGCTTATAAACAAAGGGATTGTGTCTAGATCTATGAGTGTCATTCTCCCCCGTTACTCCGCCCTCATTAGGCCCATCATTGAATATAATGCCCCCCTTTGACATGTATCTGTCCAGACACATGCAACAACTGGAATGCCCACAGAGATATCTTACTGAAAGGATACAAGGCCTAAACAACATGTTCTACATGGAATGACTCAAAGCCCTGTCACTATAATCGTTATCCCATAGACTGCTAAAAAGTGACCTGTGTCTGGCATACAACACATCCTCCAACCCAATACTGATGGATTTGCTGAACATCAGCAAGTCAAATGGCATCAGAAATACTTGTTCTAGGGATCTAAACTCTTCTGCAACAACAATAAAATGGTTTAGAGAGACAAGTATACCTCTCAGAGGACACTGTTGTCCACATAAAACAATGTTCATCCCAGTCTACATTCAGGCACAACTTGAATTTATGGATGGGAAACAGAAAATTTTCCCATGCCCCCTGTGCTAATAATGGACAGAGATAGCTCCTAAATGCTTTATCCCATGCAAGGATCCCCCTCAAATTATCTGTGGTATAATCCCAGTTATTCTCATTGGAGTAATATATAATTATCAACCAAGGAATGAGTAATGTCAATCTCCAACCAAATGGGATAGAATAATTTGACCACAGAAAGAGACACTGGACAGACTTAAAATGGCCCACAAGGGCAGATAACCTAGTACCTGCTTATGAACCTATGAACCTATAAAGCATTGCTTTTCAAGGTGCTGCAAAACTAATTCAGGGTAAGATTTTGCAGAGCCTCTGACCTACTTTATACTAACTTAGAGACAAGATAGCTGTATTGGCATAGAGGGATAAGGCCCTGACAAAACCCAGTCAACCTGTATTTGACTAGCGGCTCTGGTGCCTATTGTAGTTGGTGTGGAGGAGGAAAGGAATGAAGAGGATTAAGCCTGAGCTCTTCTCTTCGGGGGAAAGGGTGTTTGTGAACACCCTGCCTATGGTACAATCCTTGGTGGAGACTGGGAGTAATGCTGAGGTGCTTGTGTGCAAGGGGGGGTGGGGGTGGGAGGGCTTAGCCAACTGATTATATCACCTGAAAATGTGGAGTGCATCATAAAAGCCCATTATATACCTGACACTTAGACGGGAATGATCATGTGCAAATATTAGGGCTAAAAAGAAGACCTGAATCTCATTTGATGGCTGCCTCAGTGATGTCTCTTCGTGATCAGTTTTTGCCATACTGATGGGGAGTGAATGGGTCAGATGACTGGGAGAGGGTCTGATAGCCTGTAAGCAGTATGGGCATAAATTAGCAAAAAAAAAAAAAAAAGATCCATGTGTATATATACATAAACACACACACACACACATATATATATATATATATATATATATATATATATATATATATATATATATATATACACGCACACACACACACACACATATATATATATATATATATATATATATATATATACACACACACACACACACACACACACACACACACACACACACACACACACACACACACAGAGATAGATATAGATAGACATAGATATATAGGTATGTATGTATTTGTATATAAAATAAAATAAGTTCTGGGCAGTGATTAATATACTCAGCCATTTGCTATTAATAAATGTACATGGAACTTGAGCTGTCAGTGGCTACAAACAACCAGAATGAGAAAAACAACATTGATTTTTGCTAAGTAATATATTTATAAACCCTAACTATACCAGGAGCCTTGAGACTGTTTCAGAACCCCTGTTTACTCTCACCATTCTAGCATTCCTAGATGGAAGTTCCTGGGAGATGGCTGTCTCATCTATTCTCTTACTTTCTTTACACAGTTGAATAGTCGTACCATGTCTGACGTTCAGTACTGCGGATTCCTGAATTCCATGCTTAAATGTATTATTTCTCATATACTTATCAGATCTGCTTTAAACATAGTGTCTTGGAAATTGTTGTATTACATATCTGTCTCAGCTTTGAGTCTTATTATGTTTCAGTTTTATAAGTCGGTCCACTTTCTCTTATACCTTGTAATGGTATGACTAAATCCAATCACAGCTGAGTTCTTAAAAATCATTGTCAGTTATTGCTTTAAAGGCCAGGCACAATTTCCGTCCGACCAATCTGTAAAGACCACTATATAAACCTAGACATTATAATCTTTTTGTGTATGGCAGAAATGTAATTATATATAAAAGCCTTTTTACAAACTTTAGACATTCTTAGGTGCAAACCAGAAAATGTACTGTATAGAGAAACATGGCAATGACTGCTTTTATAACCTACTGTTAGCTATGTTTCATGTTGTTTATTAACTTAATAATAGAGTAGGTTAAGAAATGCCTTGGAACATGCTTGAACATGTATGTTATGTGCCACGGGGAACTGTTATGTATCTAGGGCAGTCCATGAACACGCAAGAAGAATTTTATAGATGATTGGAAAGTAGCCTTGTAGTGAAGAGAGTGATGCTTTCCCCAAGCTGTGGGGTAATGGCACTATGTCACAAATGACCCAGGACAAACTCATTTCCTGGAGACGCATTCAGCAAACATGCATAAAAAGGCAGCTCTTCTGAGGATAGAGTGTACTGCTGCTGTTTCATTTCCATATATGATTCTGTTAAAGCCTGAGGTGACAATTTGACAAGTGTTTCATTTGTTATAAACGTTTACTATAAACATGATTTAAAAAGCAGGCAGAAACGCAGTCATTGTGAGCTTTCATTCAGCTGCCACTTCACCAGACCTGGACTGAACTGCCCTTTTACTGTTAAGTTCTTACTCTAAGCCAGTGGAAAGGAAAAATATTTTCTTTACCTCCTGCATACCTGTAGATGTTGAACAACTCCATTAATTAACTATCATTAGAAAATGACCATCAAAAATGCAGGAACAGTTTAGCTATTCAGAATAATTTCAGTCTGTCTTTTATGAAAAGTCACTACTAAGGGCACAGACATATAGAGCTGTATGTAGGAGGCATGCATTTTTCTTAGATACTCTGATACTTCTTCTAGGGACAAAAAATATGTTATATTTAAATAAAGTATTCCCTTTCAGTTTTACCGTTACCTTATGCGCCACTGCATGTAGCGTTTCCAGCTCTGTCCTCTGTTTTGTGCTTATTGTTACTTCTTTTATGGTGCCAGATTTAAAGTACAATCCTTAGTAAAAAAAATAATTTCCCAATGTGATATCACGGATGTGTTCTTTGAACTTTACCCTCGGTGATATCACTGTAGGAAGTGCATTCCAACACATCCATAGATGTTAATGGATGTACTACAACCCTTGCATGGGTTCCTGTTCATTAAAGTATGTGGCTGCACCCAACACTATCCCTCAACTGATGTCAGCAAGGGATTCAGTAAAATTATGTGGGGGTATTCCAAATAAAAAGTTTACATAGCTTTTTATGAAGAAACCATCCACATAATGTTGGTGAGATGGGGTGGAAAATGCATTGCAGCACTTCAGTTACAGTGTTATGATGTATATTAAAACTGCAATGAATCACTTTAAGAACATGTTACAGAAAATGTCCAGTCAAGCAGGGTATGTCGGAAGGAGATGAGCTTCAGACTAGCTTAGTAGAAAGAAAACTTGGAGTGTAATAATGACAGAACACATTCAAATGCATTGTCTTATGATTTGTGAAGCAGGAAGATCAAGAGTTTAGAGAAAATCTGAGAACACAAAAAGATTGTATTATATGTGCACATTACTGGATCACAGTAAAAGAAATAAGGACACCAGCTGCTTAACATACTGCAGACAGTGTACTTAAACACAAAATTAAAAAAAGACCCAGAATGCTCGATTTTCTAGATAAAAATAAGAAGAAATTATTACATCACCAGCATGTCTTGTAAGAAATCTTTCTTGGTGTTATTACATCAAGAGGTTAGCCAGGCCCTGTACAGACACAAATGCCTAGAAAATAAATTTTATTCATAAAACTTCCCTTAGAGCTGAAACCCATAACTTAGTGTGTCTAACACAAAGCCATTGAGCAGAGAAAAGCCTTAAAGCTGTTAGTTTGCACATTAAACAGTGCTACTATCAAAAATTTGCACAATCTAACACAGTCTAGTGTCAAACCTAGACACCACCCAAGGAGACCTGTGTATAAATAACCCAGTCCACAACCTACAGTAGCCCACCCAAATGTAGGTCTGGACAACATGGAAATGCAATTTGTAAATGTTGCTGTAGCCAGCTTGGTCGATATGGGCATCCTGAGACAATGTAGCAATTGTCTTATGTTCACAGACAGCCATTTAGTCCTTAGAAAAACAAACAAAGTATGCTCATACACAATTTCACTGGGGCAAAAAATTCCACATGCAGATAAGGTTGTCACACACACACTGCATCCACCACACACATATAGATGTGCTGAGGAATGAAAAAGCAATCTTCCCATGTCTCAAAGAACTTCTAAGCCTATAAACGACAATGCTTATCCTCAGCAATCTCTAAAGCACTCACCAAAAGCAACACTAAACACCTCACGTATGCCTACACCCAGTGGAGGCCCAAGACCAAAGCCCATAAGGCAGGCCAACACATTACCCAGGACTCTTGTCATAGGGGACTCCACTGTACAACAGACAAGTGTCCCACTCACCAAACTGAAAAAGGAGAAGATACTGCTTAGTTGCTTATCTGGAGCCGGGATCCATCAAGTTACTCATAAACTTAAGTCACTATACCACATGTACCAGAATGATTTTATCACAGTCTATGTGGGCATTAACAATCTGACACATACCTCCCTGGACTAAATGAAGACAGACATTGTTGATCTCTCTGAATATGTGACTCAGGCATGTATATGCATTGCATTGAGCAGAATTATATCTTCACCAAGGATAATGCCACAGTACAAACAAAGCATGATTGACTTTAGTAAGTTTCTGGTGTCTTTCCAGGAGGGTTCAGTATTTGTCAGAATGGTAGGGCATGGTTAACAGACAATGTTGCGTTGCAAAGGACAGTCTGCACCTGTCTCTGCTAGACTTCTGAATATTAGCTAAAACTTTATCCACCCCCTCAGAACCTTTTTTTAGATAATGTGAAATTGACAAACCTACCAACTTAGCAAATAAAACCCAAAGAAATCTAAAGGTGCTACTGCTCAATGCTAAGAGCCTAAAGAAAGAAACTCCACACCCTGCAAGCTGTCCTCTCTCTGGAGAATATAGACATCCGTGCCATTATTGAGATATGGTTTAAATCCACAGAAAGTATTCCGGCAGTGCAAGGCTTTAGTGCTTTCCACATATTTAGACCATCAGCTGCACAAAAAGGGACAAAAGGTGGAGGAGGCTCAGTCTGTATTAGCAATAAGCATAGCTCTGCATTGTTTAAACAGGACGATGCCCTGTAATTTATTCATGTGCAAATCACCATAAACAAGTCCCATATCATATCATATCGTAGCAAGCTATAGGTCACCTTCTATGTCCCTAGAATCCCACAGTGCATACATAGATCTACTGGAAACATTCAGCATTAAATCAAATACCCTATTCATAGGAGACTTTTAAGTACCCCTGTATAGACTGGGAAACATACACTGTCTCATACTTGCAAGCACAATGTTTCTTGGATGTTATTAACACAAATACCCATGACCTATAGCGTACACACCTACCAGAGGTGCTGCCCCCCAGGGAGATCAACTCCCATAATGATAGGAGCTCCCTTATTAAACTGAATAGGAAACTAAGATTACTAATTAGGTCCAAAAAGGCTATTTACAAGGTTAAGACAGCCTCACAGACTAAAGATAACCACAAATCCTTCTACACCTTTGTCTGAAACCCAAAAAGCAGCACACATCAATGTGTCGAACTGGTTGTCAATGGTGCCACCATCACTGAGCAGAGTGACATAGCGAATTTGCTGCTTGATAAATTCAGCTCAGACTTCACCCCCCACTCCCCCCGCCTCTCCCCATGAAATACCTACTAGCATAACCTTGTCAACTATTAACAGAGAGCAGGTCTTGGCTGTACTGACTAAGGCCAAAAACACAGCCTCAGTGACAAAATCCCGGGATGCCTGCTAAATAGGTTTAAACATGACCAATCAGGATCACTTGAGTTATTTTTCAACTATTGCCTCAAACAGGGTTTGTAACAGAAGAAAGGAGGACTGCAATGCTTATCCCACTTCATAAGGGTGGATCATCAACCAACCCTGGAAACTAGAGACAAATTAGTCTGACTAGTCTAATATGCAAAGCCATGGAACAGTTTATCATGGAAGTGATTAATGAAGACATAGACAACATTCAGACTCAGAACCCAGCCTAATGTGGCTTTGTCATTCAAAGGTCATGCCTACTAAACCTGGTGGACTTCTTTGAGAAGGTCACAAGAAAATGGATTAGGGGAAGATGGTGCATACTGCCTACCTGGACCTGGCTAAGGTGTTTAATGCAATACCTCACTTGGGTATAGTTGACAAACTCATTGAACTGGGCATAACCCCCTAGATAACTAATTGGATTGCCAGCTGGCTCACAGACAGGACCCAGGAAGTCTGGATTGGTTATACCACCTCCACTAAGAGACCAGTCACCAGCAGGATACCTCAGTGCTACATGCTGGGACCGTTCCTATTTGGCATCTACTTCTCAGAAGTAAAAGCTAATGTCAAGGACCTTTGGCTGACAACATTCACAGATGACTACAAATTGAGAGCTGTCATAGTTTCCCCATGACAAAAACATCTTGCAAGAGAGTCTAACACAGACCAATGACTGGTGCCAAATTCACAGATTAAAACTCTATGCCAAAAATTGCATTATAGTGCCTTTTTGGAAAACTGCCAGCAGGCTAATTACTCCATCAATAAGACATCTCTAAGAAGTGTCAGGGAGCTTGGAACATACGGAGTCAGTAATCTGGCCTTTGACCAACATGTGGCCAAGGTAGTAAAAAAGTCATTCTATGACACCCACCGTATAAGTAAGGGCATGGCATCCAGGTGCAAGGAAGTCAAAATGCTACTTTATTTGTCCTTTAAATCCTTCATTGAACATACTGCTCCCTATGCAACAGCTGGAATACCTGCAGAGGTTCCTTACCAGGAGAATCCAGGGTATAAATACATTGTCCTATATGGATCACCTTAAAGCTCTTTCTTTATACCCTGTCTGTTACAGATTACTGAGAGGCAATCTATGCCTGGCATGCAAGGCATACTCAGATCCCGCTCTGATGGACCTTTTGCACATTCACAAAATGAACAGTGTCAGAACCACCAGATCCAAGGATTTAAATTTTGCTTGTGACATAAGTAAGACATGTTGCCATGGCAAATACATGTCTCAGAAGATTCCCATGCTCTGGAACAGGCTCCCCATACATGTGAAGCAGAGTCTATTCCTAACCCTATTGAGAGTAACCTTGACCAATGGATGAAAAATCAGAAATTCACCCTGCATCTGTCCCCCATGTCTCTGATAGAGTGAGACAGACAGTAATGCCCAAACTGACGTACCCTCCCTCATAATCTGTAGAAGCTTCTCAACATACCTCTCCTAATAAACGCCCATGATACAAAGGGGCACATTTAGGTTGGATTGCATGGTTAGACTTATAAAGGCCCTGGTGGTCATTAGCATAATATATACCTATGAACCTATGAATCAAGCAGTTTGGACCTTAAGGTTTGCATATGGAATATTTTTTTTAATGTTGGAGGGAGAGTATACTTTGTACCCAAATAAAGGAATTTCTGGGGATTTTTGTGGGACTGAATAACGTATATTATGCCCTGTTCTGTCCAGTAATAGACCAAGTGGTGGTACAGCATGTCTGAACCAGAGTTACTACAAGTGTCTGTGCCTTTCTGACCATTGAGGGGAGAAATCACTACATACAGAAAAAGAAAGTTGATGGATAAGAAGTAACAAAAGCCATAATAACTTAGGGAGGGAATATTTTACAGCTGTAATTTCAGTACCTGACACTTTATTTGCTATGAAAATGAAAATGAGAAAGGAAGGCTGTCCCTACATGCAACAATTGTGTGGTACCAATGTTTGCATTTATCTGTATAGTCCAGAGTGGCGTAGAACCTGTTTGTATTTTCAGCTGTTGTGTAGCACCTGTCTGTCAAAAGTTATATAGCAACCATCTTTTCATTCTGCACTGGCATTGTATCTCTCTGTTTAGTCTTAAGTGGTAGCAACTGTCTGTACCCTCCACAGTGATGTAATGTGTAGCACCTCTGTGCTCCCTTCAATAATGATGTAGCACATGTCTGCTCCTTCCACAGTGGGATATAGCATGTAGCATCTCCCTGCTCCCTCCACAGTGGTGTAGCATGTAGCACCTGTCTGCTGTCTCCAAAGTGGTTAAGTATATAACACCCACCTGCTCCCTGTACAGTGGTGTGGCATATATCACCTGTCTACTCCTTCCACAGTGGTGTAGCATGGTAGCACCTGTTTACTTCCTCCACATTGGGGTGGATCATATCAGTGGTGTAGCATGTAGCAACTGTCTGCTTTCTCCAAAATAATTTAGCATGTAACACCTGCCTGCTCCCTCTCCAGTGGTGTAGCATGTATCTCCTGTCTACTCCTTCCACAGTGGTGCAGTGTGTAACACTTGTTTACTTCTACCACAGAGGGATGTAGCATGTAGCACCTGTCTGCTCCCTGTACAGTGGTGTAGCATGTTGCACATGTCTGCTCCTTCGGTGTAGTATGTAACACCTGTCTGCTCCCTCCACATTGGTGTAGCATGTAGCACATATCTATTCCTTCTACTCAGCTTCAGTACATAGTGCTGTATGCTCCCTTCACTATGGTGTAGCATTTAGCACCTGTCTACACCTTCCATGATTAGGCAGCATGAAGTACCTGTCTACTCTTTCAACAGTGGTGTAGCCGGTAGTACATGTATACTCCTTCAACAGTGGTGTAGCCTGTAGTACTTGTATACTCCTTCAACAGTGGTGTAGCCTGTAGTACTTGTATACTCCTTCACAGTGATATAGTATGTAACATTTGTTTGCTGTCTTCACAGTAATGTAGTATGTAACACCTATGTACTCCTTCTATAGTGGTGTGGTGTATGGCACCTGTCTGCTTCCACTGCAGTGGTATAGTATGTAGCACCTGTTTGCATCCTTCACAGTAGTGTAGTATGTAGAACCTATCTGCTGCCTTCACAGTGGCTTGGTATGTAGCACCTGTCTGCTTCCTTCAGAGAACTGTAATATGTAGAACCTGTCTTTTCCCTCAATGGTGGTCAACAGGGCCAAATGTAGGTGAACTGAAGTCTTAGATAAAGGACAGCATGAGAACCCCCTGTGTTGCAGACTGATCCCCTTTACACCCCTCCATCATCCCTTCCCCTGGTTTCCCCCATTCTGGCCCAATATCATCCAGAAGGTTTACTTTTTTCTTGTCTTTTCTACACATCTTACTTTTTAGCTTTTTCCTTCATCCTTTCAACACACCATAACTGACTAAGACTACATTGTAACAAATAAGGAAGAAGCAAGTGAATTAAAACTAGAGTCTACTCCCCCCAAGAAGTAATATGGTTCCATCTAATGTGTTTCTTAGAGTTTTTTCCAACCTTTTGATTCAACGATGGCCTGAACAATTATCACGAGTAAAGAAAGAAATTTAGTCTTATTTTTTTCTGTCAAGGAAAAATAAGTTCTGTCAGGAACATGATATTCAAAGCTGACAGAAAAGTATTTTCTGAAAAAAAAAAGAGAATTCTTGCAGGGACATAAATATCATATGTGGAACCAGTACCTGTCTCTCCACCCCCCCCCCCACAAAAATATAGTAACCTTCTTTCTGCCTCTCTGGTATTATTAAAACAAAACCTTAAATGGACTCAGGCATGCATTATATAGCTGAGGATTTGAGGGAGGAAACCAGAGCACTTGGATAAAACCCACAAAGAGACAGGAAGAATATGCAGATGCTACACCAAAGGAATCTCAGCCCAAAATAAACCAGAGAACCAAATGTTGTGAGATGACAAAACTATTCACCGCATCACTCAGCCAATGATCAATTAGGGTTATGCACATCTTGCCCAGACTGTTGCAGACTTCCATTTATTGTGTATATTGCCACTTGTATCACTGTGTAAACTTGAGATATTAGTTGTGATCAAATGAATGGATAACTGTTTAACAAAGACTGTATTTAAACTTACTGCTGTCAAAATCTTGTAATGCAGCCCATTGCAAAACACACACACACACACACACACACACACACACACACACACACACACACACACACACACACACACACACACACACACACACACACACACACACACACACACACACACACACACACACACACACACACACACAGATGTAAGCTTAATTACAGCCACTTTTATGACTGTGTACACCTCAGATCTCTGTGATCAAAGAATGTATAAATACATAAATAATGGCTTAGGCATTTATTTCAGCTGGCTGTTGTCAGACTCATACAGTGCAACACATTGCAGCTCCCCTCTGCTCATACACACACACATACACACAAATGTGACCTCAGCCATAGCCACTTTTGTACATATGTACACCTTAAATTTCTGCTTGTGTCAAATGAATGACTAAATACATTTAATAATAGCAAAAGAATTTGTATCAGCTTTCTGAACTGCTTTGGTGTTGTAGAGGGATAAAGCCCTGACTATGGCCCAGATGACCTAGGTTCAGTTAATTGCTCTCAGGTAACTTAACAAAGGGGCAGTGGAGGATAGGTGTGCCTGTCCTGGGAGGGGGGGTATGTTCATTGATGAAGCTCCCTGGGGGAGGTGTTGCCCAAAGAAGGGAGTTGCCCTCTGATGTGTGTTGATGATCACAGGGAGGGGTTGGGAATACTGTTTAGAACATATATAACCCTCCCGGCTAGAACATAGCCAGCAATCCCCCAGGACACCCGCAGCTTCTTTGGTGGCCCCATCTTAAATTTAGTTATTGGACTGAGGGGTGAAATGGAGTGCCAATAGACCCTACGTAGTAAATGGGGCACTAGGATGGCTGACAGAATGACAGTAAGGTAGGGAGAAGAAAATTTATATCAGCTTTCTGCTGTGAGAACCATACAGTTCAACTCACTGCAACCCTCTCCACACACACACACACACACACACACACATACACACACACACACACACACACACACACACACACACACACACACACACACGCACGCACACACACACACACACACACACACACACACACACACACACACACACACACACACAGCATCTCTTACCTGTCCCTGATTTTGGTTCAAAATCTTGCTCTGCCCCTCTTAATCCCTCCTCAAACTGTCAATTTGGGTGAAAAGGTAGATTGCATTTAATAAATAATGACAGCTGTTACATTTATAGACTTTTTTTACCACAGAAAGTATATGCTAATTCACATGGTCTTATTCTCTCAACTTTTCAAGTTAATAGTACTAATATTTTCAAAGATGTCCTTAATTTATCCGTTATTATTTCTGTATTGGAAGAGTACTTAATGGCCCTGGGACTCCTGTCTGACATACATAGTCCTAAGAAGTTTGGAAATTTGTCTAAATGAAACTGCTAGCAATAAATGGTACTTACGTATTATCGCAACCAGATTTGGAAGTTGTCCTACTTCCTAATGTTATGCTGAAAGGTGTTTATCCTGCACTGGCAAGGTTTATTTACTGCCATAACAGAGACTAAGAATTGGTTAAGGCATACAGTTCCAGCTTGTCTCTAACACCAGGTACTCAGGCTTTTCATTAATGTGTTTATTTATGTGTGCATTTGTAAAGCTTTTATTTTTATGTGACTCTATGTAGGGCTGAAATAAGGCACGGACGCTATTTATCTTCTGTGCTTTCATGTCTTATTTTTAAAGGTTTTTTGTTTGTTTTTTTTGTGGTTTTATAGCACTGCAGTCCAGACTAAGAGGCTTTGGCTCAACACAGGCTAGAATCCCCTTGTTTTATCATGCCCTGTGAAATGTAATTCATTACATTACTTGCTTCTGTCCTGTGCTGCATGTTATCCAGAAACGAACTGTAATGGACACATTTGACAGGGCTACGATTTCCCGTTAAGTGACACAAACATGCTTTCAAAAGATGTGTTTCCATAGCTGGTTTGTATTCAAAAGAAAGGTACAGGAAAACGTTGAATAAAGTGCCATGAGCGTGCCCTGTTCCTATCTGACATCAAATCAATGTAGTTTGCGTTACACCGCGCTGAGATTAAATAAACAAGAGCAGCAGAAAAAGTAAAGGGACTGCTGTCTTTTGAACTCATCAGCCTCCGCTCTTCAATAATTTTTTTTGTAGAAGTGTACAAATTTAAAATTTGAGTAGTGATCTTAGAATAACACGTTACAGTATCCTGCACTCATTTAGATTCTAGGATGCAAATTTTGCAACCGTGAAAATCTGGTTGCAATAATGCATAACTACCCAATAAACTATCCTGCTTGAAGGTACTTCAGCTACTTCGTTTCTGTGTTTGTTACTAGTCTATTGGTCTTGCGGTTTTTCTGACATACATAGTTCTGTTAAATAAATAAATAAATAAACAAATAAAACTGTAACTAAAAACAATTATTCCTGGATTCATAACCCATGTCACCTGAGGCAGACTGAATGAATAGGAAGTAGTCCTTCCTGCATCATACAGCAGCCCGGTTAACCTCCTCTAAAGTGGCGTTCCATGATTCTAAAATGCAGGAAGACCTGTGTCAACACAGGGCTGTTTTTTAAAACAGTCCTGCAGAGAAGCTGATATGTTTATTAACAGAATGGGTATTCCAGCCATGCAACGTTCTCATTTCCTTAAATGGGAAAATTATTTTTTTCAAGTTTAAATGAAATTTAAGTGAAAAAAAATTACTTATTCATTCCCTTTTGTTTATTGCCTTTTGTTTACCAGGATGGTCTGACTGGGCACTCAGGCTCATTTTCAATGGAGGCCTGGGGAGAAAAGCTACATTAGAGAGACAAAAATTACAAAGAATTGCAGAGAAAAAAGAATCAGTTTCTTAACAGTAGAAATGGGATTTTAGGATAATCCAATGGGTAATACAATCAAGGCAGAGGTGAATACAATTTAATTTCTGTAGGACTGTTATACAATAATAAACAGGTTGCATTTACATATAGAGCAATATACAAATTGTATTTACATAGCATTGATGAAAAGCATTATCCAGTTAAAAGGATTTATTTACATTTACAGGAAAAGGTTGAAGAGTTGGTGAGTTAGGGATTGGTGATAGTCTAAAGATCTGTGTGAGAGAGAGAGAGAGAGAGAGAGAGAGAGAAACCCTGGGGGAGTGTGTTTTTTGATGAAACTGCCTAAGGGGAGGTGTGGTCCAAAGAGGGGAGTTGCCCTTGGATATGTTTTGATGACTGCAGAGGAGGGGTTTGGGATAGTGTGTAGGTCATAAAAAATAATAACAATAATAAAATATATGTGATACTTTTTCTGGAGTGTTGCAACCCAGCAGGCAGTACCAAGAGTTCCCCTGGAGCTTCTGAGTTAAAAATGATGGGTCAAACTTCAGCTTGGGCATGATCCAGTATTCTTTCAATAAGTAGGTAGTAAGCAGATTGGATGGGCTCCTGGATTGGGTACAACACAATAAAAACGGATTTTTATGGATTTTTTAATTAACTGGGTCAACCCACAAAATACAAGTGCAATGTTGTCTTGGTGACATGTTAGCACATTCTGATTAAATTATTTACTCAGAGCCATTTTCAAGTGAAGACTGAATTTTCACTACACGTACTACTGTAGTCTCTGTGCAAAACTGCCAGGCCTTCAACAAATTACAAAACAGGAAGGGAAGGAGGAGGCGATGAAATTACAGGGTGAAAACTGCAGCACTTGGACATTTAAGGGGGCATGTCTTCTGCCAGTTTAGCATGCATACGTGCATAAATAGTGCAATGCCTGCCTGTGCTCTGCAGCATCTGTTTGTGTAGTAAGATGCAGTATGGCCATTTGGCTTTTCATTCAGATGTGGCGTAGCCCCTTTTCGTTGAGACAGAACCAGTGCGGTCTCTGCATTCCTGAGAGATATGTATATCCCCAGATTCTGAAGCAGTGTGGCAGTCTCAGTGAGTCTGTGTGTTGAAGAACAATATAGCCTGTGTCTGTTTAACCAGGAGTGATATAACACCTGCTTTTCTATGTTTGTATCAATGTAGCTCCTTACCTTTTATTCAGGATCAGTGCATCATGTTTCTTTAGAGTCAGAAATGATGTGACATGTGCATGTAGTCATGACTAGTGTTGCACCTGTATTTGTTGTCAAGAGAGGTGATACCTGTTTGTGTAGTCCAGAGTAGTTTCTGTACAATCAGGAGCATGGCAAGGCCTCTCTTTTATTCAGGAAGCACGTAGATCCTGGCTGTGCATTCAGGTATGGTAGAATCTTAACTGTACTGTTAGGATTCGTGTGCTAGCTGTCTGTATGACAAGTTCATTGATTAATTGTCAAGATTTCATTCTACAAGCAATCAAGAAGCTTAATTTCTGAAACCCCATATTCATATTTTTTACTTCCAAACTGTATATCCAGATTATTTTTGAAGGAAGTTAGTGACTGAGTCCTGATTGTAAGTAGAAGTTTATTCTACACTCTTGGAATGTATTTTGTAATTATCTGTCATGCCTTTTTTCTGTTATCGATATTTATTCTTACTCTTAGGACCCTGATCTTATGTTAGCTCCACTGGCAGTATGTTCCAGACATAGACTTTCAAATTGAATCAGATTTACAGACCAGGCATAGGACAACTCTAAGTAGCCAACAAAAACAGAATATAATGAGAATTCCTGAAGCCTTTCTGAGTAGTTCAAGTTTGCCAACCCCATGATTATTCTGTTAGGGAAATCAATGTATATTTTCACAGTGACTTGTTTGAAGGCTACAAAATAATTTTCTTCAGTATTGGACAGATCAATGACATACGGCATAGCATAGTAATCACCGTTAAGTGATGAGACATGCATTTTAGAATTAGATAGGCTTACAGAATGTTCTTTTTGACTTTGGTGGTTAGGCACTTGTCAAGAGTTTAAATTTTCTACTTATCGTTTAGTGATAGTGTTTTTTATGATTTGGAAATTTATTGTTTAATTATAATGTATGCTCTTCTTGTGATTACTGCTTGGTTTGTTTTGTCTTTCGTCTTTTTCCCGGTAAGGGGCCACCACAGCGGAACTCTGGTCCGCTAATGATTGGCCGTAGATTTTTACGAAACTGCTTGGTACATCTGTTTATTTTTTTGCAGAATGTCTTTGACAAGTTTGTGTCATTTATTAAAGTAATGATATTACCCAGTTTGCAGTCATCAATGCATCTGGTTATCCTGAGTCTATTTCTCTTTATATGTTAAGAGGCATTGCCCAGAAGTAGCCTCTGTACACAGCCCTGTGGGGCACCATTGGTCAAGCCCATCAGGATAGACAGGTAATCATATACCCTGACTTATGTCCTGTTGCTTAACCAGTGTCTCAAATATTTATTTACATATGGATTATTACTAATGCCTTTTAATTTGTCAGTTTATGTGGAACAGAGTTGAATGCCTTAGCCAAGTCAAAATGAGCACTACACACTGTCTTTCATCAAAGTGCCATTGTTGGCTTCTTAATGACTCATTGAGTCACAAATCATTATATCCCAACTCATCGCACTGATAAGTTTAAAAATATATTTTTTCTCCTAAAAAAATTCTGCCTTGGGTATTGTGGAGGGTTGCACCTCTCGCCCACCCAGCTTTTACAAATCAATTTCAGGTTGCACAAACTAGTGGAAAATGAGAACAATTTTCAGTGATGTACTTATTTAAATAGTTGCAGCTGCATTAAGTTTTTCTGTAATGACCTATTAGGTTTCCACCAGAGCTTCCTCTTCAAAAATGATACAAGATTCAAAAGTAAATATTTCCTGTTAACAAACCAATACTGTCTTATATGTAACATAAATAAGCCAATTCCATCATTTTAGATCAGCTGTATTATGGCTCTCCATGATTTTACATAGAACTCTGGTGTTGCTAATTGGTGTAAAATTCTTTGAGTCTGATGTGACCCCCTTTTTGTAAATTAGTACTACTGCATCCTGCTGCAATAGGTCAACTATGTGTCCACATGCTGACATTTTGTTTAAAATGGTAGATAAATGTTTAGTTAGGTTTTCCTATATTCGGTATAGGAGACCACCATTTATGTTTTCTGCTCATGTGGAGCTTCAGCTTCTAAATGTACTTGTAGCAACATTTATTGTAGCTTTAGTTATATAAGAAATGTTTCCTTTGTGTTTGTAGAAATGTCAAATAGTTATTTGTTTATTGTGAAGTTTGCAGAAGCTTTTTTTCTACAATTACATTTCCTATGTTTTTTGGCTGGGAGATTTTTTTTCACTTGGGACTCATGAGCCATGGTCCTTTTGAATTTCTGCATCCATATGATTTGTAGTCTTTTGGTGTCCTTGGTCTTATTTTGATTTTCATTCTGCAATTGTTTTGTCTTTCCCCCATCAAAAACAGGTAGGATAACCTAGATGGAAGACTGTACTGGTCTAATGCTTGCTGAGAAACTTCCATAGATATTAATATGTTTTATATGCATCTTAATAATGTCTGTGCTGGACAAGTTTGTTCCCAGCTTCTTGGAGACTGGGGTGTCTGTGAGCATCACAGAGGTTCTCCCCACAGTTTTCAGCATAAAACAATTTGTGGTATAACTGCTTCTGAAGCCAGGCCACCATCATGTCAATTACAGGAGTAAGGAAATGTTTTAAAAAGCAGCAGTGGTGTGTGGGTTGGAAATTAATGGAAAATAAAAAGAGATGGAGTAAATTATTAGGAGAGCTGAGCAGCATCTTTTGCATTATTAAATAAGGATGCTTTTATCTTATCCGTGTGCCAAGTGGCTAATTATTTAGATCTTCAGATAAGTCATACTTTTCATCATCAATCCACTGTGCCCTTTAATTAGCTGTGATGCCTCACACAGAAGGAAAAATTACTTCTGATAATAAGTCTATTTGCTATACATTTGCAGAATGTTATCTCCCCTCAATAGTGAATGAGTAAAATGATGCTGTGAATGCAGACATTCTGGAGTGTCCAGCCAGTACAGTCACTGAAGGAATGTTAGAATAGTGGCACGCAGTCTGCTGTTTATAGATAACTTACCCCGTGGCTTTCAGAAGGCTCTTCATTTACTAGCCCTAGATAGTCATAACAGAATGGGCAAATGGAGACAGCAGTAATGTTGCTGAAATCTTGTCTTTCGGCTTTTCCCGGTTAGGGGTCACCACAGCGGAACTCCGGTCCGCTAATGATTGGCAGTTGATTTTTACATGCCGAGTTACCAGCCCTGATACACAACCTTCAATAAAGGTACACGCCCCATTCACGTATGTCTCCACACAGAAGATGCTCTAGCTGAGAATCGAACTGGACAGCGTCTTAGTGTGAGGCGACAACGCTACCGCAGCACCACCCGTTGCTAAAATATAAAGCTGAAAAACAGAACAGAATGTTCTTTTGGGTAGAATAAACCAGAAAACATGCCAGGGCATGAATACCAAATCTTTAATACCAAATCTGTGATATTTGGGAGTTGGGAATACTGGGAGGGTTCCTACAGTTAGGTTTCCTTTCTCCCATGTAAAAGTCACTGCTGGTTCATTTTACTAGTTTTTGACATCAGTAAAAAAGGGCTGACTTATTGCTAACTTCTTGTACTCCCAGATGTAGGAGATCGAACAACTCACCCAGATTTCACGACAAGAATACACATCGGATGTAAGCACACTGGACCCACGACAAACTATGAACCTTTGGGGAGTATTTCTCTGGTCACAAAAACAAACTCTTTGTTTTGGGGTTAGTTAAGAGCAATTACTACTGTTAGTGTATCCACAACTGTCATTGTTCCCAGTGTTTTTAGAACTGTAGGTTGGAGTACATAAAATGTTACATGAGGCAGAATGGTATTTAATATTTATTAGAGGAGGTAGTATTCCAAAGGGCATGGGTGCTGGAAAATGCATTACCAACAAAGCTAATGCATCTAGTTACGAAAAATAAATTGTGCTTTTTATATATCAACAGGAGGATGGATACTTAGGCCTTCTTGTTACCAAAGTGTTTGACTTCACAGCTATTAGGCACAATGCATATGAGGGAGCAGGAGATAGACTGAGCATCCTGTAAAATAAAACAACTGGACTAAATTAGACAGTGGTTCAGGCTTTACATTATATAGACTGATACACTCACATTTTTCACTCATGAGGCATGTGGGAGGATTACCATATTAAGGCAGTTTTCATTGTTACAGGATAATTGAATTCTTACCACATCACTGAAGGTCATTGTTTATTTTTCACGTCTTAACTATCTCGTTACTTTCTGAATTCCTGACTAGAGATCCTAGGATGGGTTTTCCACCTGTGGGCTGTATGCCCTTTATCTACCGACAGGGGACTAGAAGCAGCTCATTATAATAGTCATTTTACCCAAAAAAGTAACAAAAAAATCTGATAGTGCAGTAGCAGGTTGTCATTTTCTTCCTTCAGGAAGTTTGTTGTGCCTCTGACCTACTGCCTAGCTGATATAACAAAGGGTATGTGCATGTTCTACCCAAAGGGGTGGCATACGTTCCTCACCCCGCAGCCATTACAGCATTCAGATCCACGTTTCCGGTGTCTGACTATGCAGGATTTCTCAGACAGACGTGAAAGGCAGCCAGCCATCTTGCGCTGTGCCACTGCTCTCCAATTGTATTGTTTGTGCATTTCTCTTTTGTTACCCTAAATCTGCAGATGTAACGCAGTTTCTTACTAGCATATGGACTTCCTCTCCAGATATAGAAAGAGCAGTTATGCAAAGCCTGTTCTTTACTAAACTTCAAAGGTCACTTTATGTGGTGGTGTTTTGAATGGTGATTTGCCAATAATACTTAGCATACTTGGGAAACATTTGTTCTCTGTGAGAGGGGAAATTGTCTGTGTTGGCAGCCTGTGTGTGTACATCCAGTAAATGTCAGAAGCGGATATACTAATAAAAATGAGGCTGTTGCTCAGGGTGTGAAAGTAAAAAGCTAATAAGTGTAGGAATAGTAGCAAAAATAATATATTGATCATACAAAGATTTTATCAACATAGAAAATGTGGGTAGTTCAGAAAGGAAGATTTTTTTTCCTGTTCTTCTTAACTTGCTGTTTGTCAGTCATCAGGTCCAACCAGTCAACTGGCCCATTTGCTGTCCATCACCTGGACGAAGGTCGACTAGTAGAGGCTATGATTTAGACAGCCATCAGGGTGGTTTGAGGTTTTTTTTTTTTAATTGTCGGCCTAACTTCTGTGCTCACCTGATGAAATGCCAGAGAGAGGCATGCATAACAAGGACGGATGGCCCTTCACTTCTACAAGGGTCATTCTCTCAAAGCAGCCCTGAAGAAGTACAAGTGGTGGTTTTTCAACTTTCTACCAGGGAAATCATATCATCCAATTTGCTCCTCAGTGTGCAGACCCCTCTAAAACACCCCCAAGTGAGGGGGACAGGCCATGCCCATTCACTATTCTCCTTTCTTCCCTGACTCCTCCAGGTGCTAAGGTTGCTAATTGAACTCTGGGCATCTGGGTTGCAGTAAGGATTCTAGCCCTCTGCACCACAGAACCAGTCTGAAATAATGATATTTTACCAGAGGCAAATGTTGAGCCCATTCCAGTTTTGCAAAATAGCTGCCATTTTCTTCATGCATCACAGAAAGATCACAGGCACCTGAGTGACTCAATGCTTGTGGTTTTATTTGTGCCTTAGTTTTGTGATTCTTTCCTGACCCTGGTTGCCTTGTGTTGTGCTGTGCATATTCTACCTAGCCTGTTTTTGTTCCCAGTCATTCTGGTTTCCTCCCACTTACCAGAAACACAATGGTTAATTGGCTACTGTAAATTGTCCATCTGTATTATATTTACCTTTGCCTAATATAGCAAAAATTAATTCACAGAACATCAGTTCTCCTACCCACTGAACAAACTGACAAGTAACCAGCAACAAGATATGGACAGGTTATAAGGCAACAGTCTTAGAAGCTACTGCCAGGAACATAAATTAATTGGAAACAGAACAAATATGAATTGCTACAGTCATGCAACATAACTTGATGTATGTGGAAATTGCAACGATATAATGGATGAGTCCAGAGTTTGCCAAGCAGGCATCAGACATGCTTATCTTAAGTGTTGAAAGTCTGAATTTAAGAGACTCAGTAGCCTGGGCTAGTAAAGGCTTCTGCCATGTGATATAGGAGGTCATGGTTTGTAGATGTTGTGGCTGGGTCATGTGACATGAACTGTAGGTATACAAACCATTCCTTACTAAAGTGTTGTAATACAAGAGCATAGTGTGTACATACACTTGGAACTGAACTGTGTGAATAACAATTGTTACTGTGCAGGTTTGTACCAGCCATTGAGCAGAAGGATGCTGGACAGAATATATGGCATTAATTATAAATGGACTTATTTATAACCTGCTGAGAATAATTTTTGCATGGACTTAATGAATTTGCTTAACCTGTTCTTCATTAATAACCAAGTTTGTTAGAAAAACAATATTTCTTCAAGCAAAGCCTTTACAGTTTGGTTTCTGTCTGCCTGAACAAACAGATTAAGTGGTTTGGCATTGTGACAGATACTTATTAAGAGAAAGCACAAGATCTACTATCACCCAAGTCTTTCCAACAGCAGGAGTACTTTATTATTTTGTTTTTATTGCTTTGCCACAGTTCCAGCTACTTAAAGTCACCTCCTTGGACTATTTTGTTAACACGGGGTCTCCAATTTGTTGGTTACTTGGTATTTACAGCTAGGTTTGGGACAAGAATCAAAGTATTAAAAATCCAAATCATCAATGTAGACAATGTGAGCACATCAGATTTAACACTGCAGAGCTCAGCAGTTAATTCTTACTGTGACACGTCTTATCCAGGTTCTGCTTTGTGAAGGAAGTGGAATGTCTCATTCATTATGTACACTGCAGTAGTAGATATGTGGCTGCATACATCTAATGTGGTAAGTGTGGTGAACTTCAACATGAGTACAAGATAAAAACATACTAGTCTAATGGGTCAAGCCTCTTCCCCTGAATCATCAGTTGTAAAATCTGGAATAATTAAAAAAAATAATAAGAATTGGAATCTTCTTAATTATGTGCAGTCTTTTATCACTGTGAGCATAGCTCTGTAGGCAATTTGTATCACTTTAAGAGACTGCAAACTGAAATACATTTTCTCTTACTGTGACATGAAACATCAGCTAAGAAGGGGAAAACTGTGAACAGAATATTGTAGCATAGTACATCACCTAGGATCACAGCGGAGTATGTACAGAATGTTGTATCCTAGTACATCACCTAGGACCACAGGTGGCTAAAGAATGCTGTAATAGAGTATGTCACTTAGAAGCACAGCTGACTATATACAGAATGCTGTAGCATAGTACATCACCTAGGACCACAGGGGGGTTATGTACAAATTTCCCTAACATAGTACATCACCTACCACCACAGGGGGCTATGTACATAATGCTGTAATGTAGTAAGTCACCTAGGACCACTGGGGACTATGTACAGAATGCTGCAGCATAGTACATCACCTAGGGTCATAGGGGGCTATGTACAGAATGCTGCAGTATAGTATATCACTTAGGACCACAGGGGGTTACGTACCGATTGCTGTAACATAGTACATCACCTACCACCACAGGGAGCTATGTACAGAATGATTTATAGTAAGTCACCTAGAATCACTGGGGACTATGTACAGAATGCTGCAGTATAGTATATCACCTAGGACCACAGGGAGTAATGTAGAGAATGTTGTATCCTAGTACATCACCTAGGACCACAGGGAGCTATGTAAATAATGCTGTAATGTAGTCAATCACCTAGGACCACTGGGGACTATGTACAAAATGCTGCAGTATAGTACATCACCTAGGGTCATATGGGGCTATGTATAGAACCCTGTAACATAACACATCACCTAGGAGCACAGTACACGGTGAACAGAATACTGTAACATAGTACATCAGCAAGGATCACAGGGAACTATCAACAGAATATTGTAACATAGCACATCATCTAGGATCACAGGGAACTGTCAACAGAATACTGTAACATAGTACATCACCTAGAGTAACAGTGATCAGAATACTGAAACATAGTACATCACCTAGAGTCACAGTGATCAGAATACTGTAACATAGTACATCACCAAGGATCACAGGGAACTGTCAACAGAATACTGTAACATAGTACATCACCTAGGACCACAGGGGGCTATGCACAGATTGCTGTAACATAATATATCACTTAGGACCATACCTCTCAATTGTCCAGATTTTGATTCATGTTTTTGCGCTGTTCCTCATAAAATTTGTAGATTTCTGGCAGATTACTGAAGACTGAAGTCACTAATAATGACACACATTCGAGTTGTAGGCTTCATATGATTCAGAAAATGCATGACAACACAAATCCTGTTACTCTAGCAACTTTCTAGATTTATAAGAGCAATGCTTAAAATCTGTCCATATTTTTGGACCTTTGTCCCCCCATTATTTCAGGCTTTGTGCAGCTTTCTTGCATTAAGAGGTTGAGAAGTATGCCTAGGACCACAGTGTATAGTGAACAGAACACTGTAATATATTACATCACCTAGGAGCATTGGGCATAATGAACAGAACACTGTAACGTACTGCATTACCAAGGACAACAGGGCATTTTGAACAGAATACTGTAACATATTACATCAGCTAGCTGCAGAAGGCATGGTGAAAAGAATACTGTAACATGGTACATCACCTAATAGCACAGGGTATGTCAGTGAATGGAATACTGTAGCACACTACATCACTTAGGACCACAGTTCTTGGTGACCAGACAACTGTAACACAGTATACCACAAAGGATCACAGGAACTGTGAACAGAATACTGTAACACAGTACATCACCTAGGATCACAGTAAACAAAATACTGTAGCATAGTACATCACCAAGGATCACACGGAACTGCCAACAGAATACTATAGCATAGTATATCACCTAGGACCACAGGACATGACGAATGAAAAACTGTAACATAGTACATCACCAAGGACCTTAGCACATGGTAAATAGGCTATTGCAAAATAGTAAGTCACCAAGGACCACAGTGCATGGTAAATAGACAAGTGTAACATAGTACATCACCTAGGATCACAGTGATCAGAATACTGTAACATAATACATCAAGTAGGATCACAGGGAACAGTCAACAGAATACTGTAGCATAGTACATCACCTAAGACCACAGTACACAGTGAAAAGAACACTGCAATATAGTACATCACCAAGAACCATAGGGGGCTATGTACAGAATGCATTAGTATAGTACATCACCTAGGACCTCAGTGCATGGTGAACAGAGTACTGTAACATATTACATCATCTAGGAGCACTGGGCATGGTGAACAGGATGCTGCAACAGTGCATCACCTAGGACCATGGGAGACTATCAACAGAATGCTGTAAGCATAGTACATTATCTAGAGGCACAGGGCATGGTGAACAGAATACCACAGCACATTACATAATCTAGGAACACAGGTGACTGTCATAAGAATACTGTAGCATAGTACACCACCTAGGAACACAGAGGACTCATAAGAATACTGTAGCATGGTATACCACCTAGGAACACAGAGGACTCATATGAATGCTGTAACATGGTATACCACCTAGGAACACAGAGGACTCATAAGAATACTGTAGCGTAGTACACCACCTAGAAACACAGAAGACTCATAAGAATACTGTAGCATGGTATACCACCTAGGAATACAGAGGACTCATAAGAATACTGTGGCATGGTATACCACCTAGGAACACAGAGGACTCATAAGAATACTGTAGCATGGTATACCACCTAGGAGCAGCAGGACTGTGAACAGAATATTGTAATGTAGCACATCACCTGGGGACACCAGATAATACGAAGATAAATATGTTTCCTCTTACTGCAGCATGGTACATCTTCTAGGCTAGTCAGTGGGACTGTGGATTTAAATGGATGGTAAATTGTTAAAACTATTCACTTCACTAATAGTATGTGGTGCCTGCCCATTACCTGTCTCACACTGAGTAGTTGGGAACCAACCTGCTGCACCAAGGGTTGCAGTATGCTAGCTACCATCTTAAACAGGATAGTGCTGCTGTGTATTACTGGTCATTCATACCATAATCATTTTGTTGGGACATGTGTGTAGCTTTGTCGATTCCGATTGCAGTGCATAAATCAGGATGTGTTTGCATAAGTATTTTTACACCCCAAGCGGACTTTATAGAGTTTTTCCTCAGGTAGCTAGCAAATATCAGAGGTGTGATGGGAAAGAAGGAGGTAATTTGGGAACTTGTTTTTGGGGAATGTATTGAATTTTTTAAAATTCCATGCGGTATGCTTTGTCAGAAGTGGGCGGCCACAGTGGTGCAGCGGTTAGCATTGTCGCCTCACAGCAAGAGGTGCCCCGGTTCGATCCTCGGCTGGGATGCCTTCTGTGCGGAGTCTGCATGTCCTCCCTGTGGTCGCATGGGTTTCCTCCGGGTGATCCGGTTTCCTCCCACATCCCAAAGACATGCTGTAGGTGGATTGGACACTCTAAATTGGACCTAGGTATGAATGTGTGCATGCGTGTGCCTTCTGCGGAAGGTTGGGCACTGGTCTGCCAACTCGACACCGTAAAACTCTACTGCCAATGCTGTGGTGACCCATAACCGGGAAAAAGCCGAAAGAAGAAGAAGATACTTTGTCAGAAGAGTTGGGAGGGGACATCATTGCATCTAAGGAAATTATTCTTTTGAGCTGTGAAATAGGATCTGAATTGCCTAGACATAGTAAGGTCTTGCTAAGTTTAATGCTACTGGCTGAAAAAAAAAACAATTACTACAAAACAGAAATCAAAATTTAAACCAGCTATAACCGAAGCATTGAATTTTGTAAAGGAAATAAAAAAAAAAATAAAACTGGAGCTGCAGTCTTTAGAAAAGAGAAAGGACAGATCACATGGAAATAAATCAAATTTGTGGGAACAACACGTGCAGAATAATGTTCAGGAGGGTAAATGAGGTTTAAGGGAAAGCAGAAAATGAGCTGTTTATGTAATGTTGGAGTTTATTATAATTGTTTAAAAGAAAATGGGCCGGATTCACGAAGGCTTGCACAGAGTCTAAGAGTAGTGTAAGACTCCATGCAGCCTTCGCGATCCTGGAACAGCCCAAAGTCCGTGTAAGAGTCAAGCTAAAACGGTTCTTACACGGAGTGGGTGTGGATAAGCTAATCACCTCACTTGCAGCTGAATAGCATGCAAATGAGGCTGATTAGCGATCCAGGAAGCCAAGAACAGCCCGTGTAAGAGCCGTGTTAGCTGCAGAAATGTACTCAGTTGACAACTGAGTAAGTTTCTGCAAACACGGCAATGGAGCCATGTCAGCTCCAAATAAAGGGTGCATATGTTATAGGCAGCATGCCAATGGCCAAATATGTGGCCATTGGCAAGGTAACCCCATGCAAATATATGAAAAATATATATATTTTTTTCGGCAATTGCCGATGTGTAAATCCAGCGCAGCCCAGCAAACGGGCTGCTGCATAAACATAAAACGAAGGTTGTAAACCTACAAATGTAGGTTTTATGCAATACATGGAATGTCAATGGAGGGACCAGCAGAGGAAAACCAACATGGCCACCGTGTAGTGGTTGCTAAGGGGGGAAGCTGAGTCTAAGAGATGTAACTAAGCATTAGTAGGCAATCTGATGCAAATGAGTGTAAGGATACTGAATTCCACTGTCACATAGCAAATGAGCACATTCTGAGTAGTGTAAGAGTTACATACAGGGGAGGAACAGAGTAGGAGATAGGTGACATCACAGGGGTGAATGGTAGAAAGAGATGGAGTTCATTGGAGGGTAGAGCTACATGACAGATGTCAGACAGATATCAAGGAAAGAGGTGTGCCACTAAGTAAACATGAGAAAGTCAAGAAATGGAAGGTGTACACTGTTGCCTACACCAAAGTTTCTTGCTGGACGCAAGATCTTGCGTGCGCGCCACAAAGCGCGAGTAAGGCGGTGTGCACGCGTGTAAGACAGTGTGCGCGCGTGTAAGGCAGACTGAGCATGTGGGAGCGTGTTGGGAGATGTTTAACACCGTTTACGCGGGCATGCACGCGTTTTAATCCGAATAAGCAGATCCAAAACTGTGTAAGTATGTGTGCGTTTGTGTAAGCCACTGTGAGCGTGTTTCTGCTGGTTTGCACACGGCTCCACCCTGAGGAAACAGAAAGGAAAAAGGAAGCAACAGATGTACTAGGAAGTTAGCAGGGAATGCTGCTGGAGCTAGCAGGTGAAAACAATTAGATGCAAGCAATTACACAGGCAGAATACTAGGCCAGCCCAGCACAAAACTCTGCAAACAGCAGAGCAGAATGTTTCTCTCAAGAGACACTGCAAGACAGGAGTTAAGTTATCAGAAGTGAAAACTGAAAAAGCTGAACTCAGAGCAGAAATGTTAGGGGCTGCCATAGCTGTCATAATGAGACATAGGCGACTTGTTGAGGGTGGTGACAATGCAGATGGTGCCAGACAACCCGCAGTGAGGAGACGGAGAAGAGTGTACAGGCCCAGGGTCACCTACCACGGGTTACATGAGCTGGAGATAGTAGAGTGCTATAGAGTGGACAGAGACCTCCTGCAGCAAATAGTGGAGCTGTGCAGGCCACGCCTCACACACAGAACCAACAGAGGGGAACCCATCCCAGTGGAAACCAAGGTATGTGTTGGCCTAAGAATACTAGCAACAGGTACCTTCCAGAGACCAACTGGCGATATGATGGGGATATCACAGGCATCAGCTTCCAGGGTACTGCACCAGTTCCTGGATGCCATGTCAGCACATGTCGGTGATCATGTATACTTCCCCAATGCCCCTGAGGTATTGGCCAGCAACATGCGTCTCATCCAGCAAATAGCGGAATACCCTGAGGTAGTGGGTGCAATAGACTGCACGCACATACGCATCAAAGCACCAGCCGGTGAGCGGGGTAGGGCATACATCAACCGCAAGGGCTTCCCCTCCATCAACTGCCAGGTCGTGTGTGATGCCCAGGGCATAATAATGAATGTGTGTGCTGGCTGTCCTGGGAGCTACCACGATTCCCACATCTGGCATTTGACGCAGCTGTACCAGACATTTGCCAATGGGGACATCCCACACGGACACCTAGTGGGGGATGCAGGATATGCACTGGAGCTGTGGCTGATGACACCCATCAGAAACGCACACACACCTGAACAGGAACGCCATAATGAGGCACACGCACAAACACGTAATGTAATAGAGCGTGTGTTTGGGCTGCTCAAGTCACGGTTCCGGTGTCTGGACACATCTGGTGGAGCCTTGCAGTACACACCAACTACATGTACCCAAATTGTCATATTATGTGCTACATAATATGATCTTGCGAAAACAGCTGCAGCAGGACCAGCATAGGGCTGGGCCAAACAGCCCCCCACCATCGCCAAGGCCACCACAGGCACAGCGTGACTCGGAGGAGGAACAACCTGAGCCTGCCCCAGTAGGCAGAAGGAGGCATGCCCAGTATGCCCTGGCCTTGGCAAAGAGGCAACGCATAGCACATACATTGGCTCAGTAGGAACCTTGGGAATGATACCCCTCTCTGACTCACTCATATAGTAACAGGGATGCCTAACGTGACACAACCTGCTCACAAACATGTACAGGGAAGTGTAATATGTGCATCTGACAGAGGCAGCCCTGCAGCACCACCTGAGGCATGAATGCTATGTGTTAAGTAATGTAACACCAAGTACCATATGCACACCTGAGGACCCTGACCAACATCCTACCCTCAACAAGCAGCATGCCACAACATGACAATGAGATGATGAAGTGCAACAATTGACTGAAGTATTGCAGTTAGGCAAAGGGGACCCAATGTGTGCCAGTCTGGGATGACATGCTGAGCATGACATGATGCACCACCTGCTAGGACTGGCGTGCACCTATCAGTGCAGGCCGTATGGATACTGGCAAAGGCTGTTGTCACGCACAGTGTGCCCTGAATAGGTAAGGCTCAAAACACAAACCTATCTCCATAGGTACCAGAAGGGATAAGAATAAGATAAGGGATAAGTTCAAACAGCAAGATGCATGCAGTCTAAGCCCACCCAGTATGGAGAATGTTGATAACTGTGCTGTAACAGAAATCTGAGGCAAGGCTCACAAGAGCACCCTAACACTACCAGGTTACACCTCATACTGTGCTGTACATCCTCAAAACATGGAACAAGCTACAAAAGGAGGGTGACTAGCAAGAATTGTCAAGGATAACCACACCCCCAATGTTGGTACCACCACAAAAAGCAGCATGGACTAGCCATGCTCAAGTAACAGTGGCTAAATCTGCCCCCCAGTGTATAGCCTGCTACAGACTACTGGCCCAACACCAGGAACTGCATCCGGCCCATGCTGGAATACATGAATATATCAAGTCCTCCAAACCACATTATATTGGGTGACTGCAAATACCCAGACACATAGACTGGGAGCATTATACCAGCTGCAACAGTGTAGGACAAAAGTTAATCGAATCCACAAACCAAAAGGCCCAGGAACAACGTACCACCCCACAAGAGGGTAAGCATACTGGATGTGATAATCAGCAACATGGGTACGGGATGTCAAGATGAGAAGTGTATTGCTCACTGGTAAAACCAGACCATATAGTAATCACACTGGATATACAAATCCTGACTACAGTCCCTGGCCGGAAAACCACAGTGGAAAACATGTGCCAAGCAATATTTGCACATCTCCAAACTGATGTGGAATCCATTAAAGGTCCTGTGCAGGTGCAAAATATGGGCCACACCTCAGAACCTGTAATACAGCCATTCCATGAACACTGCCAGGAATGCATGGATTATGCAGTCCCAAATTAAAACAAGACACAGTGCCTAAATCTGGCATGGTGGACACCAGCCATAACCAAAACATGCAAGAGAATGAGGAAGCTACTACATGATAGAGCAAACATGAACAATGAAGTAATTACTGATCAGTAGTATGGCAATATAATCTGTCCACACATGCAATCCACTAAGGCCAGCCACAACAAGTGGAATCTGTGAATCCTGAGGCAATGTTACACCTGCCCCAAGTACACAGACAACCCCCAACTCCACCCAAGAAATACAAATATATGTGAGAGATGCAACCATCCATCCAAACCAGAGGCAGAGCTCCCCCAACTCAGTACACCCAAAACAAGTCAGTAGGAGAAGGTAACCACACACACCACAAACACATACCCACATAGACCTATCACAACTGCAAACCAAACACATAAACACAGACATACATTCCCGGAGGCAGAAATCACAAACACAGCACACCAACAGAGGCCACTAAAGCAGACACCCAATGAAACAGCCTCCAAACATAGCACATGCAACACATAGCACACAAAGCTGGTGTGCCAAACAGTCACAGGCCAGAAGGAGAAACAACATGCCTGATACAGTTGTAATAGGTGACTCCATAGTCAGACACACTGCTGTCCCGCACACCAGACTGAACAATGGAAAGGGTACAGTAAGCTGCCTGTAGGCTGCCTCAATATGCCACATAACAGAAATATGTAGGTCACTCCAAAGCAAATAGAAATATGATGCAGTCATAGTCCATGCTGGTGTGAATGACCTGAGATGTACTGCCCTAGACTACATGTAAAGAGACACAGATGAGCTATCTGATTATGTAGTCCAGGCCGGTATGACACTCACCGTTCGCAGCAACCTACCCTTACCAAGAATAATGCCACAGTACAAACACAGAATGATCAGTCATAGCAAGTAGCACACTTACTGGTGTCATTCCAAGGGGATCCAATGTCTGTCTGTTTGGGATGTCATGCTTGACAAGCCATGCAGCTGCCCTTGGGATGGCCTGCACCTGTTACCCCTGGGCGTCTGAATATTGGATAAGGCCTTTGCCACCTCCATACAGCCTTGTGTAGGCAAGGCTGAAAAGACTGACCCACCACCCGAGAAAACATAAGTGGGAAGAAACATAAGGGAAATGCTGACCAATGCCAGATGTGTACACCCCAATATGCATTATCCCGAGGCCATCCCCAGAATAGAGAACATCGATGTCTGTGCAGTGACAGAAACCTGCTGCAAGGCTCCTGACAGCACACCAGCACTACCAGGTTATACCACGTACCATGTGTCATGGCCCCAAAACCTGGAACACTACATAAAAGGAGGTGAGTATCCATAGGCAGCACAGACACCCATACGTCCAGGTAACTGACAATGCACAAGGCAGTGGAGTTCACCCATGTGCAACTAACCGTAGGCAAGACTGCTGTGTATGGAAGGAGTAACCAGGGACCTAGGGACACATGTGAACAGTAACCTGTTATGTGACACCCACATTGCCAATGTGGCTAGGAAGACTGTCTACATGTGACACCGTATCAGGAAAGGAGTCACATCTACGGCAACAGAGGTCACTGTTCCCCTGTACTTTACCCCAATCACACCCATAATCCAGTACAATGCCTCATATGGGATCTACCTTACCTGACACCTGCAGCAGTTAGAAAGACCTCAAAGGTACCTCACCAAGAGGATAAAGTGTCACACATATATGTCATATGCTGCCTGGCTGTAGACACCCCAGCTGACTCCAGTCACAGACTGCCCACACAGAGGCATTGCATGCGTGTTGTAGGAGGCCATGCCCAACACAGGAGTAATGGACATGCTCCACCCCAGACAACACATATCCATTGGAGCTGCGAGAGTGAGAGATGTCAACCTCAACAAATAATGAAATAGGATGTGCTGGTGGGACAGATACATAATCCAGAGGCTCCCCACACCCTGGACCAGAATCCCACTCCATGTTAGGCAGAGCCCCTCACTGACACTGTTCAACAGGAATCTTGCCAAGTGGATGGATGATTGTAGAGTTACAGTGGGGGTCTTCACTGTGTCATGTCCAGACAGAGGCACAGCAAAGCAAATCATAAATGGCCATAATATCCACATAGCAAGGGGTCTCAAAAGCCACACACACTCTGGCTAGGCTAACAAATGCCCAGGGTGGATAGCCTAGTATGAACCTATGAACCTATGTAGATACAAATTGTACAGGACACTAAGGATAATCCCAAGGCTTACACAACTGATGGTAGGAGCCATGTTGGGAATTCACAGATATGCCCTGAATCACACAAATACCACAAACACACACACATATTGCCAACATACATCCTGACAGGTGCAGTGCAAACCCCCACCCCTCGAATGCAGAATATCTATCCCAGCAGACTGCTGGCCCCCTGACATTGCAGATGCTGAGGTAACAGACAACATCTCCAAAGCAAAACACACAGCAGCAATGGTATGAGATGGTGTCCTGAGCTTAGTGCAACATGGAGTCTAAGATGAATGGAATGCCAAACCACACTACTGCTCAATGTCAGCCTTACCACAGAATATGTACCCAAAGAGCAGTGTACAACAACAGTGGTCCTTCTCAACAAAGGTGTTGCCTGAATGGATACTGAACAGTACTACCCCAGAAACCTGAGAAGCCCAGATTGCACAGTTATGGAAAGGATCAGCATGTACCACAGACATAAGGATGTCGGGGACCTACTGACACCGGACCCAACCAAGTGTGGCCTTCTCAAGTGCAGATCCTGCCCCTAACCATGTTTGACTCAATTGAAACAGTCATTAAGGTCATTGATGAGGGCAATGTGCTCCACACAGTGTATCTGGACCTTGCAAAGGCTTCTATACAATACCCTACATGTTTAGTATAGATAGGCTCACCAGCGTAAATATAAACCCACATGTCAGTAGAGGGGTTGCAAACCAGACCAAGGACAGAACAGACATGGTCAGACATGCTTCAGCCATGTCAGACTACAAACCAGATATAACTGGCATCCCACAAGGCTTTGTCCTGGTATCTCCCTCGTCTGGTATATATGTCCCATAGGTACAGGCAAACATGGAAGGACTGTGTCCTAACATGTTTGCAGAGGACTACAAACTGCCCACCACATATGATCCACCAGCTGACACATGCATCCCACAAAAGGGCCACATAGAAACAGACAACTGGTGCCATAGCTATGTCAGCAAGCTAAGTGCAGAAACATGTATAGTCAACCCCCATGGATATACAGTACGTGCCCACCAATTACCACATAGGTGTTAACCCATTATGTAGTTAACATGTAATGAGAGACCTGGGGACACAGGGTGATAGATATCCTGCATTGGACAAACATGTGCTGTAGTGTTTACAGAAACATACCATATACCCACCTAATCATGAAGGCTGTCAGATCTACATAAGGGGAGGTCATTGTGGCTCTGCAGTCATCCTGCATCAGTGGTACAATCAACTACAATAGCCCCTGTGGGATGTACCTCAGCAGACATCTCCATCAACTGTAAAGTCCCCAACAGTACCTCATCAGGAGTATCAAACAGCCTACACAGATGCCATGTGTTGCCTGTGTTGCTGGCATCAATAAACATGCTGCACCTAGTACAATCTGAATGACAGTGAGCTATGCACATGACAGACCTGAACCCCAGCACTGACTTACATAGGACAAGCTGTACTGTGTGATCCATAACACAGAAGCCACTCCCACCCATGAGTGAACCCTCAGCACAGGCTACCCATAGAGTCACTTATCAATCTTCCTCAATAGGAATCCTGATGGGTGGACGGGAGATGGTAGGTTTATCCTGGGTATCACTGTCATGTCACAGGTAGACAGAGGCACAGTATACTAACCATGACATATGTCATGGCAAACTCCTCTTACAATGTGTGTTGAAGGACAAACACACTCTCCAACTTGCATTAGACATGGACTAGGGCACATCGCTAGTGTTTGCAATTGTACACCTATGTTGTGGAATACACTAACAATGTCAGACAAGCCTGGTGTAAGTAGTTCATATCTGAACAGAATGCAACATGGTCAGATGTACACAACTGGCCCCAACCAGGCTGTTGTGCCCACTATCGAAATGTAAAGCAGTGATAGCAGTAAAGCTCAGGATACTGTCCACCACAGTCAAAGTACTACCAGTACACTATACAGTACTACAGTGTTAGGTCAGTGTGAAAGGATGTTGACAACTGTATGCAAAGTATCCCATGCAAACACTGCAGGCACAGTATAATCCTGTTGTGTTCACACACAAAGCAGTTGTACAGTAACTACACAACATGACACACAACCCACAACCATAAACGGGTGATAGTTTGTGAAGTTCACACACATCCACAAATGTGGTGGGCTGCAGAGTCCAACATATGGAATGCTCACACTGGGCATGCTCACACACTTTGACAACATGCCATGGGAAGGCTGAACTGGGCATGCTCACACACTTAGTCCAAATCTTGGTTTAGCAGTTGGACACACATATCTGGTATTGTTATGTGTTATGCCAGGAACCAACCACATTACAGCAGTCTGCCCAGTGCACACAGTTAAATGTCTACAGAGACATACGTGATATAGTGGATCCCTCCCATATGCAAACATTTTCCACAGATGCAGAAGTTGTTCATACCAACAGGGAATGCTATGGCAATAAAGATATGCAAACAGTCTATCAGCAACAAATAATGTGCATTTGACAATTAAACATAATGGTGTAGAGGTCAACACTAGGCTGTTTGCCCTAGGGAATGACAGCTTAGCCATAGTGTGCTTGGTGTCTGTCTCCCCACAGGATGCACATTCCCCTTTCCAAACACAGATGATGTCAGCACCCTACAAGTACAAAAGGAGAAAAGAAGCTTCCCAGTAATCCGAATAGCGCGCTCTGCTAATGCGTCCATCTCAAGTGTCGTTACATAGTTAGGTAGGGGTTTCAAGTGCTTAGTGTGTGTGTGTGAGTGGGGTTGGTGTGTGTGTAAGTCTGTGTGAGGGAAATGTCCCTTTTGGCAAATAGGAAAAGACACTACAGGATGCACATTCCCTTTCTAAACACCGATGATGTCAGCACCCTATAAGTACATCAGGAGAAAAGAAATCTCCCAGTAATGCGAATAGCGCGCTCTGCTAATGCATCTGTCTCAAGTGTCCTAACATAGTTAGGTAGGGGTTTGAATCCTGTGAATGGCAAGTGTGTGTGTTTGTCTAAGGGGGGTTAGTGTGTGAGGGAAATGTCCCTTTTGGCAAATAGGATAAGACACTACAGGATGCACATTCCCTTTCTAAACACCGATGATGTCAGCACCCTATAAGTATAGCAGGAGAAAAGAAACCTCTCAGTAATGCGACTAGCGCACTCTGCTAATGCGTCCGTCTCAAGTGTCATAACATAGTTAGGTAGGGGTTTGAATCCTGTGAATGGCAAGTGTGTGTGTTTGTCTAAGGGGGGTTAGTGTGTGAGAGAAATGTCCCTTTTGGCAAATAGGATAAGACACTACAGGATGCACATTCCCTTTCTAAACACCGATGATGTCAGCACCCTATAAGTATAGCAGGAGAAAAGAAACCTCCCAGTAATGCGAATAGCGCGCTCTGCTAATGCGTCCGTCTCAAGTGTCATAACATAGTTAGATAGGGGTTTGAATCCTGTGAATGACAAGTGTGTGTGTTTGTCTAAGGGGGGTTAGTGTGTGAGGAAAATGTCCCTTTTGGCAAATAGGATAAGACACTACAGGATGCACATTCCCTTTCTAAACACCGATGATGTCAGCACCCTATAAGTATAGCAGGAGAAAAGAAACCTCCCAGTAGTGCGAATAGCGCGCTCTGCTAATGTGTCCGTTTCAAGTGTCATAACATAGTTAGGTAGGGGTTTGAATCCTGTGAATGGCAAGTGTGTGTGTTTGTCTGAGGGGGGTTAGTGTGTGAGGGAAATGTCCCTTTTGGCAACTAGGTGAACAGACGACAGGATGCCCATTCCCTTTTCTAAACACCGATGATGTCAGCACCCTATAAGTACAGCAGGAGAAAGGAAACCTCCCAGTAATCCGAATAGCGCTCTGCTAATGCGTCCGTCTCAAGTGTCATAACATAGTTAGGTAGGGGTTTGAATCCTGTGAATGGCAAGTGTGTGTTTGTCTGAGGGGGGTTAGTGTGTGAGGGAAATGTCCCTTTTGGCAACTAGGTGAACAGACTACAGGATGCCCATCCCCTTTTCTAAACACCGATGATGTCAGCACCCTATAAGTACATCAGGAGAAAAGAAACCTCCCAGTACTCCAAATAGCACGCTCTGTTAATGCGTCTGTTTCAAGTGTCATAACATAGTTAGGTAGAGGTTTGAATCCTGTGAATGGCAAGTGTGTGTGTCTGTCTGAGGGGGGTTAGTGTGTGAGGGAAATGTCCCTTTTGGCAACTAGGTGAACAGACTACAGGATGCCCATTCCCTTTTCTAAACACTGATGATGTCAGCACTCTATAAGTATAGCAGGGGAAGAGAAAACCCCCAGTAATGCAAATAGCGTGCTCTGCTAATGTGTCCGTCTCATGTGTCATAACAGTCAGATAGGGGTTTGAATCCTGCAATTGGCAAGTGTGTGTTTTTGGCTGAGGGGGGTTAGTGTGTGTGAGGACAATGTCCCTTTTGGCAACTAGGTGAACAGACTACAGGATGCACATTCCCCTTCTACACACTGTTCAGCAGACGGCCATGGCTCTGGCACAAGTTGTCTGTTGCTATGATGCCCCTTTGGAAGATGCTTGTGTCAGCTGGAGAGTCGATTATGGTGTCCAGTTTCCAGTCATCTGCATATTTGGACAGCCACAGTTCATCCGTGTTGGCCTGTACCTCCAATAAATATGTACCAAACAAGAGGGTCCCAGGACTGAGCCTTCTGGGACACAACCTGTAACTGTTATGGGGTCTGGCATGGCTCCAGCAATGCTAACCATGTGGGTTCTGTTCTTGAGCCACTGTGCAATCCATCTAGTGACATAGGGGCTTATATTTAAGCTGGTGAGCTTCCCTAGAATGCCCAAGTGGGGTATTGTTGTGAAGGCGTTTGCAAGGTCCAGGTAGGCTGTGTGAACCACCTTCCCCTCGGCAATGGCCTTGGTGACTGTAGAAAAGAAATCAACCGGTTACACCCGGTAGTGCTGGTGTGCTCTCAGTAGCCCTGAACCAGGCATCTGTTACTGCACAGATATCGATGTTTTCCATGCCAAAGAGTGCTTTGGGTGCATGCATCTGGAGGTTTAGACATCTGGCGTTGGGTAGCATTGCTCTTAGTGTCTTATCCCTTGTGATACCTATGAAGGTGGGTTTGTCATTTGAGCCCTGCCTAACATAGGCACTATGGTGGTAGCAAGAGCCTTTGCCAATATCTGATAGGCCAGGGGTGACAGGTGCAGGCTGTCCCTAGCAAAGCAGGTAGTTCAACAGAAGATGAATGTGTGAAGGTGTAGTGCCTGTGATTACTTAGCAGTAGCATATATGACTGCTCACGTGGACACATGCCAGGCAGGTCATATGCACTGTGTCACAGGCAATGTACATGTGAACAGGTCAAACAGTGGCAACCTGTCAAGTGGGACATGGCCATACATATAGAAGGCTATGCAGATGGCACTAGGAGTCCACAGAAGCTCTATAACTATGCATTGCAGGTGTGATCGGTATTCCAGGGTAATTGCAAGCAAACATGCATGCAAACAAAGATACAGTGAACAGGGCTCCATGTAGTCCATTGTACAACAAACAAGCTGTACCAGTTCCATAAGGTAACACTGCAAATATGCAGGCACTATGCACATGTACATGGAAATACACAGGTCAGATGGCTAGGGTCCAGTCTCAGTGCACACAAGTGTACGGAACATGCATGTACTGTCAGGATGTACAATAACTGGATAGAAACCCATGTGCTCATACCTGCAGTAATACACATGTCAAATAACAGACACTGAGCCTTCACTCAGTGGTTCCATACTTAGTAGGATGTATGCTCCCTGGCCTGCCACCACAGTATCCCTGACATATATGGGGACTCTCCCTCCTGTGACAGTTAGTTATGTGTGTTGGGGCTGTCTAGCATGGTATGAGATGTGAGCATGCAGTGCTAGAGTGCTCCTGTGTGTCCTCTACCAGTCGTGTAGTACTGCACACATATCAACATCCTCAAACATCTGCATTGCAGAGTCTAGTGTGGGCAACATGCCACTTGCAATTTACATGCCCATCATTGTGTATTACTACATTCATTACCCTATCCCCTGTGCTACCTATGTATGTAGCCTTCTGTTGACATCATCACCACCAGTATGCCAACATGTGCAGATGATACAGTATGGTATTTACCATGGGTGTAGACAACAGGACATGACAATCACACAACTACTGCATCAGGCATGCTGTGATATACCCACAATTAATTCAGCACACAGTACTGTTAACAACATGATACTATTACTACACATCTATGTGGTCACCCTGTGAATCAGCAACATGTTAACCTGTACCTGCACAGTTGTTACAGATTGCAGGGGGTGGCACAGTTTCATCATATGCACAGGGTGTGAACTTGGTATGCCTGATTCAGCCACCCATACCACCAATTGACATGTATTTGTATGTGTGTTGGTGAGGGACAGCAGTAGAAGGTGGGGCAATGTTGATGCAGTGTGTGCGTGTATGCAGTAGCCCTAGGTGTTGTCAATTTGCATGTGTGTATGGATGCACACAGTTCCATCTCATGGCTGCCATATACTGGTGTTTGTGGACAGCCACAGACTGTACCTGCCAGGTCATACAGATCAGAGTCTCTGGCCACGGACACGGTACCTGTGCCTTGCAGGGTGCTACGGACCATATCCGGTACCAACCCAGACTGGGTACTGTCATCAGAAGCAGGTGTTCGTTGACTGGACACAGATCCCTGTCGGGCCTATCCAGAGCCACGTGCACATGGTCTCCTGGGGCAGTCTGATGACAGCACAGACCCAGCATTGCTGGGGCTGCTGCTGGCACTACGGGGGCAGCCGCGGCCCTGTTGTTGTCCGCGCCGACTGCCAGCTGCTGCTGTTGCTGGCATACGGCCGACGCCTCAACCGCCCACCATCACCCTGGCTCATGGACATGTAGTTGTGGAACCGGTCTAATATGTCCCCACAACGTCTGTCTACGACATCGGTGAAATCATGGATGGCAGCCGCAATGTCACGCATACTGTCAGTCATGGCTGTGCGACATGCTGCCAGCTCCCTCAGACCCTGTCTGGTGTACCGTTCCATACGTGACTGTGCCTGCATGACAGTCGAAACATAGCTGAGGTTGTAAGACCTCTGTGGGCACGTCTGACAGGGGCAGTATGCCCATGGATGCTCCCATGAGAACCCCTGGACATCTGTCTGTGTGGTACCATCTCTGGGCCATGCCCATGGCTGCTGTGTGGGGAAGCATGTGCCACAGATACCACATTACCCTGGTCAATGCCCACTGTATGCTGTCCATCACCTAGGGACAGTGGTGACAAAGGGTGTATTGGCAGGATAACTGTGCGCATTGATGGGGTCGACAGCTGTGTACTGTCAATTGGCTGACCGATGGCGGACCCTGGCATACCTTCCTGTGCCATTACACCAATGTCATCAGTATCAGTACCCACGGCACCTGACTCAGGTTCCCTGCTACATGACACCAGAGCAGCAACAGAACCTGTGGGAAGGAAACAGGAAACACAGTTTACAATGTCTACACATTACCAGTGATGCACACATGCACAGGTGCACACATGCACACATGCACAGGTGCACACATGCACACATGCACAGGTGCACACATGCACACATGCACAGGTGCACACATGCACAGGTGCACACATGCACACATGCACACATGCACAGGTGCACACATGCACAGGTGCATACATGCACACATGCACAGGTGCACACATGCACACGTGCACACATGCACAGGTGCACACATGCACACATGCACAGGTGCACACGTGCACACATGCACACATGCACAGGTGCACACATGCACACATGCACACAGTTTCACACAATTGTACAGTACTCAGTATGCGTGATATCAACACACAGACACAGACACACCTACATGCATACAAAGAGCACTACTAAGTGAGCCAAATAGTACTTTTACTATCAACACTATTACAGGAATTGTTAATACACACTCACCAGCATGGATAGGCTGCATTGCAGTTATACCAGAGGGTCCTGCAGACATGAAGAAACTAATGTCAGTGGGCACAACTGTGCCATTGTTACTGAGTATGATACAGGTCAGGAGTACAACAGTCGCCTTTCACAGGTCGGCAGCTAATATTGAGGATATCACACTTGCACATTAAATACTATGGTGACAGCTACAAACCAAGGACACACCTCACACATGCATTAACTACCAGTGTACACAACAGTCAACTATACATATGACATATTACCTGCTCATTCACCGTCTTGCTGCTGTGTGGCTCCAGCCTCCATCATGATGCATGTCTGCTGCTGTTGTTGTTGCTGGTGGACTGGAGCCACTACACTCAGGAGTAGTCCCTCCAGTCTGGTGAGTGGGGGATGTGTAGCCACCCCACCACCTGTGGCGACCTGTTGCCTGTGGATATCTGACGCACGCTGACGGACATGTCTGATTAAATCACTGCAGTGATGTCGTACCTGCTCATATGTCCTATTATGCGTGCCTATATCATTTACCCGACGGACAAGGTCTTGCCACAGTGCAGCCCTCTCCTGCTGATTCTGGCTGGTGCGGGAAAAGAGTATTGCATAGTCCCGCACCAGGCTCTGGTGTATCTCCTCATCCTCAGCTGTGGAGTAGGTGGGGTTCCGTGGGTGGGCCATGTACCTGGGAAAGAAAATAACCTGGTATCAGCAATATATGTCAGCAGACTTTGGCACACATACTACACATGCTACTCGACTGTTATGATACAACATATCTCACATATGTAGCATCTGTCTGTCTATTGGTGGATACACATGTAGATGGCCAGGTATCAGTGCTCGGCCAGCAACTGTGCAACAGTACCTGGCAGACGCCATACGACATACTACCAAACACCAGCAGTCAGAACACAGATTCAGGTCAGAAGCACCTCCTCACTCTGGGGGTTTGTATCTAGGTACTGTATGGCCTACATCGGCAACTACTGTGGGCTGACCACACACTGATTGCCCTGGATATACATATCCCACCTCCACCACCAGCACAGATGACTATAGTGCATAACATTACAGATACAAACTTTACACTTTGTAACAGTGATATGGTATCCTTACAGCCCACTGCGCCAGTGGCAGATACAACCAACAATGGTGACCCCTACACAATTGCTTTCTACAGACATCTCCAAGAATGCATGGATCATGCAATCCCATATCTGACCAAGACACTCTCCACAAAGGGGCAGCATCCTGTCTGGAGGACCCCAGCCATAGACAGATTGTATTACAGAAGATGGAAGCTACTGCAAGACAGAGCATCATTCACTGAAGGGAGGGCATGTCTGAGCAGCACTGGTAAGGATCTATTTCCCATCATACTGACTACATGGGCAACGTTGAGAGGGAATTCAAGAGTGACACTACAGATGACTAGGAGGCCTTCCTCAGTTATGTTAGCAACCTGGTCAGGAGCCATCCTCTATGCCCATAGGTAGTACACAACACATATTTCACTGACACCACAGATATCGACAACATTGTGGCAGGTGTCACCCCGCCCTCTCCCTTGTAATAAGGCATAGTTATCCCAGCTGACTGTAACCTCCCCGTCATCACAGATGTCCAGGTGAGAGACACCCGCAGGACAGCAGAATACACAACATGGATGGGACCTGATGGTATCCCCAGTTGCATGCTACATAACCTCTGACAGGAGCTAAACACACATATAGGAGTGCTATGTAACACTAGCCTGACTACAGGATATGTACCTGTACACTGGTGCACAGCAGCAGTGGTTCCACTCCATGAAGGAGGCACCTCACCATACCAGTACAATACAACACAATACATTACATTACAATACAATACTATACAATATGCTATTGCCCCTGTGTCTACAGCAGCGTACTGTTCTGCTACCCTGACCATTGTGACACATGTGGTGTGCTGGTAACTGCTGCTGTCACACAGTTACACAGGGTGACTCATATGGCATATTACCTATCTGACTAACATTCAGCAGGGGTATGTGTGACATGTACTCATGGGGAGTCTCGCTTCTTAACACTGTGTGTTTTATTGCAGGGTGTGTCTTATCTGTGAGTAGGAACTCTTACCTCCACATGTGCACACTATTGCAGTGGCACGGACGACACACAGCAGACATGTAGGTTGTGGATGGTGGGAGGTGTTACTATGGTTGTTGGACATCTGTCATGGGTGTGACCTCCATATGTAAATCTGGGAGTGGTAACCTCTATGTGGGTAGCATATGTGTACTCTGTGGTGTTGTCAGTCACTGTGCATTGGTAATGTGTTTGAGTGCGTTGTCACAGTGTTGTACATGTCACTGTGTCCTTCTCCATATCTGTTGCTGTAATGTGAGGTCCATACCATGGCATCCATTATGTGGTGTGGGGGGTACACCGACCTACATGTCCATACCTGACTCACCATGTCTGCGGACCCATACCATGTGCAGGTATTCCAGGGATAGTGTGCCACTGTGACTATCATTGGGGCCACTATTCTACACATTTCTGACCCTGCTCACCCCTGACACATGCAGTGGTGGGCGGCCAATCACATATCTGGTGGTTACTGGTGTGGGTGATCTGGAATGTGGTATGATACTCCGGATTTGACACTGATGTTCACTCCATGCCTTTGTCACCAGGCACCTGTTGCAATACATCTGTACACATGTGCCTCACTCAGACTTTATATACATCTCTCTCTCTCTCTATATATATATATATATATATATGTATATAGATATATCTATATGTATATATATATATATATATATATATATATATATATATATATATATATATATATGTCCGTATACATATACACATATATATTGATGTACATATATTGCCATAGATGTGGAGGGGCACAGAGGGGTGTGAGTGACAGAGGGGGTGGGACAGGCTGTGTTGCAGGTCATCATATACAATCATACCTGTAGGTAGTCAGATCAGTCTGTCTATGTATATTTATCTACATATATCTATATCTGCATGTGTGCATTACATAGATATGTTGGTACAATATTCTATCAACATCTGTCTATGTATTCCTGCATCTCTATGTATGTATACATATATGCATATCATATATATATATATATATATATATATATATATATATATATATATATATACACATACATATGTTGACATACATACATATCCATATGTTAGACAGGTATATCAACATATTTGTCTACTATACTGTATACACACACTAACATACTGCTAAACATACATAGCTGTGTAACCTAATGTGTACATGGCACTACAACCTACAATCAAACAACATTGATATGTGCACATACATGCTCCCACATACAAATGTATGTACAGCCTTCACTGATAGTTGCTGTATGTCTCCTGCCCTTTACACATCTCCATATACATATGGATACAGACCAATGACACATATGGAGGGTTCACAGTATGTAGACCTTTATAGTATTACTTTACATTACCTGTGTTTGTCACAGCTGCTTCTGCTGCTGTCTGGTTCTCTGTCCTGCTGCTCCACTTCCCAATTGTCAGCTTTCAGGTTGCTGTTGCTGAACAATTCGTTTCTGTCTGCTTAATTGCAGTTTTCTGTCTCTCTCTCTCTCTCTCTCTCTGTCTGTCTCTCACGTCCTTCTCAGGGTGCAATGAAAGTATTGCATGTGGACATGGAGTACAGCATACTTTGTAGGTATCTGCATATGCCCATGTGATGGCCTCTGCACCAATTGTTAGCCAGCATTTGCTAATTGCATGCAGCCAGTTGTGTACTGATTGCAGTTCTCACTGTGATTTCAGAACAGTGCTATAAAAGGTGTGTGAGATAGGCGTAGCCCTTTCAGATGTTAAGGGCAGGGACCATGCTGTTATGCTGTGGACAATGTTCTGTGAGTGTAAAGGTTGGTATCTCTCTCATATTTCCAGGTGTGTTGTAGATTAACATTCCTCCATTCATTTCTCCAGTTTCCTGTACTAACTGTGTATGTACACTGACAACTACTACTACTACTATTGTTAATGTGTGTGTGTGTGTGTGTGTGTGTGTGCTTTCCTTTCACATTTGCTTGCACTCTGTTGCTAAGTCTTCAATAGTTGCCCTTTACAGTCACTACTTCTATGCCTGCTAGGTGTCTTGACTGTAGTGTGCTGCTGTAGCTTTCCTATTTCCCATGTACATTCACACCTTGGAATGCTTGCTATATCTGCTAGGGTGTTACAGCATGCAGTGTGGTCTGGCCATGGTGTGGGCCTTGACATCTATTAGGGTATTTGAGTATGCTGCTAAGCAGGCCCCAGAGACCTTCAGGTTTATCAGTTATGTGCCTCATGGAATGGTACATATCAGTGGGGTACACCCATTAAAATGTCTGGTATGCTGCAGTTGTGACTGTGGGTTAGCATGAGCATATGTATTACTACACTTTTTCTGCCATGCGAGTGGTGAATACTTTCTGGACTCCATAGTTACCATTGCATGTGTTACACCTTTCTGCCTACTGTTTGTACATTTCACATGGGGTCTGTGGGGCATCCCTGTAAGACATTCACTGTTGCTATGTCTAGGTTCTTAACTATTCAAATATGGTGGTGTTGGACCCGTCATGTGTACAGATATTTGCAGGCTGTCCACATTTCTGCCTCATAATTTGGTCAATATCTCATGCACACCTTTATCTGGCAAGTCAGTCTGGGCTCAAGTCAGAATATCGTGACAAACATTCAAGTTCCAGACTGCATACCCTTCCAAACATCCCACAAGGTGTAGACCCTGTTACTTTCTGAACTGTCTGCGTTTGTTGTAACTTTATTTGTAATGTGTCCCTGGTTTTGGGCCTTTGCTCCACATATTTTATTACTTGGTCCGGCTGTGTTCCTGTAAGAGGTTGTGGGGTATGGGCAGTGCTTATCCTGCTGTGAGTATGTGTGTGTCTTGCAAGGTACTATGGTGACATTATTACCTACTAGCTTCCAACTAGCATGGCTGTTTCTGTTCACACACTACTATTATGGAAATCCACCAGTTTTGTTTGTGATTCTAAATGTCATGCTTTGTGTACTACACATCTATATTCCCTTTACATTCATTCCTACTGTTAAATGATATATTTACTTTAGCACAATGTTTCTATATAAGAGTCATGGCTTAGTGGTAAGTCATGCAGACTATAGTTGCCAAGGTCCTGGGTTCGGGACTCACAGTGGGATTTTATTTTTCATTTGAACTGAGTACAAGACCTGTCAATCAAAGTGCCTAAGGCACTTTTAAGCAGTTGTAACCGGGTTAGTGCTGGTTTGCACGGAGCTCACGCATGCGCACTGGCGGTTAGCTCCGCGCACAAGCACACCCGCTTACAACCACTTAAATGTGCTTACTCTTGCACACCCGCTATTTTCCTTGAAAGAAAAGAAAATGGGCAGACAGCAAAGTGGTGAAACAGGCGTCACAAAGAGGGTAAGACAGTAGGGAAACAAGCTTGGGATGTGCAGGAGGGATGTAGGTAAGGCCCATAGCTGCCCATTTCTTCAGCAGCAACAGCTGTGCATATGTATGTAATGTGGTGTGACATTTGAAACCTTCCACCCCTGAAAGAGGTGTCAGGACAACAATAATACTTGTTGTACAGCCAATTGAAATTGATAGGTTCCATGTCCAGTAGACATGTGTGCGGAATGGGCAGCTATGTATGGGGCGTAATTTTTTTGTGGGTACAGAGTGCCCTTTTTTTTTTTTTTTTTCAGGTGGGAGTGGTATGTCAGGTGAAGGTAGTTGGTACAGCTGGGGAGGTAGGTTGGGTAGGTTAACAGACAAGACAAACAAGACGCATACAGGGGCGGTGTATGACACGTGTGGGGGGGTTACACAATTGACGGGGACGGAGGTTTGGATATCCAGAGCCCATGAGCCCACAGATGGCAACAGTGGAACTGATATCCCCACCAATAGGCAGTCGCCACTGTTCCTTCACTGCCCAGGATGGGGCTGTGCTGAGGGCTGTGTAGGCGGGGCAATGGGCATGCCCGTTAGTTGCGCCACCCGTGCCTCGAGCTGGCGTAGGGGCTCGAGGACAGAGTCCCGAATCTCCCTACGCACCACAGTCCGGACGCTACGGAGGGTGAGTGGTGGATCTCCTCCGGCCACACTTGCAGAGGGGGGGTGAGCCCCATCCCCTGCAGCGCTTCCACCCGCAGGTGGCACAGGGCCACCGGAGGAGGGTCCGGACTCGGCACTAGTGCCAGGTACACTCGCCAGCTGAGGTGGGAGAGGTGGATCCACTGGAACCCGCCTTCCCTGTCGTTCTATGTTTTGCATTATGTCATGACAGTTTGGGTTAGTGACATTTAATACCATTCACAATTAGTTGTAACAGCATGCATTAGTATTCCCATTAACCAAACACCCAGATATTCACACCATTGAACAGCGTGCATAACACATGCATAATTTGAACAGTAATACACAGTCCAACAACATGCAGGGTTGATTGATGGCAACAGGCCATCAGGTGTGGATGTATGAACAGGGCGGATGCATCAACAGACATGCAAATATATATGACCCAACAGGACAGACGTCCAGGGGTGGTAATTGTGATTGCACATACCATTTTCACGTGGAATGGGTTATAGGTGGTTAGAGGGTGGGGTAAATAAAGTAATATTAACACCTTGAATACAAATACATATGCTGTACATTTCTAATAGCTACAGTTATATACACACTACTGTTCTAACTACAGTGTCCTATATGTTAACTACTTAACCTTGCAGATGGAACTGTTACTGCAACATCAATCTACATTTTATTGCCGTTCATACACATTCATATCGAGCTTTGTTCAGATACATCATCCTGTTACCTGTGTTTGATATACTTGTGGACAAGTGTGGATGTTTGGTATATCAGACAATCATCCTATCTGCGTATTTCAGACTGGGAGAAGCATATCCAGATGTTGGTGTACACATTCCACATGCAGCAACACTTTGAACAGATTTTGCTGTTTGGTTCTGAGTCTCACATGCATTTAATTCTGTCCTAACTGCAGTATGGTTTATTCAGGGGTTATAAGTACTGTATTGCTGTATTCCTGACACTTTCTCACACTCTCTCACTTGCTTTCATGTTACTATTCAGACTGGTACTTCTAGGCTTTATTGACATGTTTTAACAACAGTTATTACAGTTCTTTCCAGCAGTCTCACTTCTGTCATGTTTCAGTATTTCCACAGGGATATATTTCACACATGTGATTTCATCCTCTTCTGCAGCTATACTTTACATGCTGCTGCAGGTTGTGTACTATTTTCTTACAGGCAGGGCAGTTTTACTCAAAAATATATGTTGGACAGTGTCATGTTTAGTTTACACTTACAGGCTGGGAACTGTTGTAATCAGGCAATACTTGCATACACTTTCACACTGTTACTTGCAGATTTAATTCCTTCCTGGCTACACTGCACTCTTTTGCTGACTGTCATACATTTATATATCTTTACAGTTACTAGTAGTGGATTACTGACCTGCCTGGTGGCGCAACCGCACCAGCCTATCGGCATAGGCTCTGTGGTTCGCAGAACGGACACCTGCAGCTGTAATATAAATGAAGTAATATTGGAATACACATCTCCATAATTTCAGGTAGTTTAACTTTCTACATACATAATTAATTGTTACTTACTCAGTGGTGGGGTGTTGGGTGATTGCCGGGCCTCCTGGATCCAAAGGTTCAGTTGGTCCTGCTTGCGTCTCTTCAGGTCCGCATGGTGGTGATGGACCTGCTCACCTGTCCTTGGAATTCCTGTGGCACTGGTGAGTTCATGAGCCAACTGGTCCCACGCCTCAGCCCTGTACGCTCCCCAGAGGACCTGGCCCTGCATGAGTTGGGCCTCATGGTTGTGGACTAGGAGCCAGGCCATGTACCTGGACTCCTCAACACCCCACCTCTGCGCTCGGCGACTCCCTCACCTACACCTGACATTCTGCCTGCAGGTCTGTTCTACAATCGTTTATGCTGTGTATTCCGCCTATGGGGCTTATATAGTCCGTTTTTCCGCACATATCTGTGATTGGCCAGTTTGGAATTGTATCAACTTCAGTAAACCTGCATTGTCATGCTGTAGTTTGTATTCATTCCTATATATGAGCTATTATTGCATTTCTAGGTACTGCTGTCATGGCTTAGTGGTTCTGTACCTTGACTATGGTGTATAGTATCCTGGGTTCGAACCTGGCCACTGCTTTTTATTTTCATGACTGTCTAGACATGTTGAGGGGTGTGTCTGTGTAAAGGCAGTTTGGATACGGCTTGCTCACCGTTGCCCGTCGGTTAGCTTGTTTGCGCGGTGCACGCTGGTTTAAGCCTCATTTGGCTATCGGCACGCATATTCCACTCAGCTCAGTTAGGAGCACATATATTTAGCATGGTAAACCACTGCTCAGCTACGGGCACTCAGTTTGCACCAGTTGGACCAATGCTTATCTACGGGCACATACACTCACTCTGTTGTACTGTAGCTCAGCTATGGGCACATCTGGCAGTTTATATTCATTTCTTAGCTCACATTTATTCAATATAAATGGGATATTTCATTGCATTTTACATATATTCTGGTTTTATGTGTACATATATGTGTCAGGGACTTGTTTCCTGCTTATTTTGCAAAAAAAAAAATTTGTGTTGTGGGGGCTCGAACCGTGAATGCCTGCTCTGCAGCTGGCATCTCTACTGCTACGCTATTGCTTCTTGGCTTATTTTGCATATTTAGTTCTTATATGCTTTCCCATTGACTGCTAACTGTAGCTGCGCTTAGGCACGCCAGCAAACGAGCGCACTCATGGTTAAACATCTTTACAATTTAAAAAAAAATATGACATGTTCATTTATATTTCTTTTATATATGTTTATGGTCTGTTGGGGCATGTGTTGTGTTGTGTTTATTCACATTTCCGTGGACTCTGTTGTGGGTGTCTACTTTGGGCACTTTTAGACTTCTGGGGGCGTGTCCGCTTGCAGGGCTCAGCCTACGGACACGCCCCCTACTGTCTTACACGGACCGTGTTAGACTTAGGTGTGATTCAGCATGCTCTCATGAATATGCAGAGCATGCTGACATCACTCCGTTTAACTGCAGCCTCCGTGTAAGAGTTATAACTCTTACACGGAGGCTTCATGAATCCTGGGGAATGTGTGTGTATTGCATGAAAATAGCAATGAAAAATGTTACTTCGGTTAGTTTTCTTTTCTGTTAACGTGTATGTGTACCTGTCATTGTTTAAAATGTGAACTACTGAAAAAAAGAAATAAACATGAACCAAGGAAGAAATGTTAGGAAAGCTCACTCAACTGGCAAAAAACAATGGTTTATTGAAGCGCTTTTCGTCTCTCATAGTAGAGAGTCTTCTTCAGATAAAAACAATAAAAATAACACAGTTTAAATAATCCTCTCATAAAATCATGTAGTTTCAAGAGGACCAATGACTAGTGAATCCACATGTCACATGGTCATAACTTTCATATACATATCCCAACTCCAAGAACTTGTCTTCCTATACATGTTTCCTAAAAATCACCCTTTTAATCCTACATGCTCCATAAACATGTATACAACTTATAATTCCATAAAAATTCCACTACGATAAAACTTTTAGCTATAGTAGCACTAACCAGAACGAATAATAATAATAATTATACTCCGAACAGCAATGCAAGTATGAACATACAAAAAATGCATTTTATATTAAACTAATTTAATAAAAATTAACAAATGTATACAAAACACAATATATATGCACCAATATAAATATGAGTATTACATATATGAAATGGCACCTAATGATACCACTTTAGGCTTGTCACACTCCTATCTCTCCGGGCTTTTCAATTTCAAAATACACAAAATAGAAAAAACTTTGTTCAAGCCAGGAAATTGACAAGCGTTTATTCACAGTTTTTCATATATTTTATATTTATATTTATATACATTTTATATATGTATTTGAAGGTTGTGATCATGTGACATGTGGATTCACTAGTCATTGGTTCTCTTGAAACCACATGATTTTATGAGCAGATTATTTAAACTGTGTTATTCTTATTGTTTTTATCTGAAGAAGTCTCTCTACTATGAGAGACGAAAAGCACTTCAATAAACCATTGTTTTTTGCCAGTTGAGTGAACTTTCCTAGCGTTTCTTCATTGTTTAAAATGTGATCTAATGCAGATGCTAATAAAAAAAAGACATACATTTTTGAAAACTAAATGTGTGATAGCAGAGAGTGCAAAAGTGACAGTCAGGGCAGTTTGTTGTTAGTTCTGACAGATTTTGCTGAAACAAATTGTAATACTTTGCAGATTGTTTTCCACTTCCATTTTTTTTGCCATGGTGGCTACCAACTATGAATTGTACCTTGTTCTCTCCTCATATTCCTTATGCAGGTCTCTCACAAATTGAATGTACTTCACCTTAGGATCAGGGCCTTATTAACTAAAGATACATTTGGCAGCTTGCAGAATAGACATTAAGGAGCCAGCGGCATCCTAGTGTGGTTGCATCATAGTAAACTGTGACATGATGTCCATGTGGGTAACATGTAGATACTACTGTGCATACAATCAGGCCAAACTGCTGTCATCTGACAGAATTACCTCTGCATTACAGCTGTGTTATGCAAACTCCAGGGCCTGCCAGGCCACTGAAAACCCACCTTCAGCTCCCTGGTAAAGGACAACTTGTCATTGCCACCTAGTCCTCACTCACAAGTTTCCTCAGTACTGGTTCTTCTAGTTGGCCACATAGCAGTGTGCCACAAATGAGAAAGTGTCATCTGTATTTTCATTGTTGTATGTTTATTGTTGCTAAATAGTCCAGGTCATGGCCAAAAATGGTCCAGATGTTAGGATCAGTTCATTTACCCAGTTCGCAAAGAAAGAAAGAAAGAAATCAAAGCATTCCTTTTGTGTGAGTATGTGGTCAATGACCAGATTCTCAGAGAACAGAATATTGAGTGTATGCTGAAGGCCTTAGATACATCTGTACACAGAAGGTCTTGTTCCGCTGTGGCAATCCCTAACCGGGATAAGCCAAAAGGAGATGATGATGACTGAATATTTGTTACATCTATCAGAAGAATAGTACAAGGACCAATACAGGTCAGATGAGGAAGGATTAGTTTGACTTAATAGCAGTAGGCATACATTTAAAGATATTCATCTCTGACCAACAGACTGGAACTAATATACAGTTTACCTGCTTTGCACATATTATACAGGTACACCCAACATTAACATCAGCTAGGACCACCGTGTATACCAATGAACAGAATAATGTTTATGGCATTTGGGACCTTTCATAAATATGATTCTGTTTACGGCGACTAAGAGACATTATAACATTAGTGTGCTGTAGAAATGTCTGATATCCCTAGTACACTGGAAGAACAGAACTTTGAGTGACAAAGAAGCTGGAGAAAGATTATAAAAAAGACCGTTTGAACAGAATGGGTGCAATTGTGTTAGGAAGTAAGGTGTGAATATGATCCAAGTATTTGAAGAGGAAGCAAACTTAATATGATGGGCTCTACTGGAAATACAAATGTTTTCGATAATACTAAGGAAGATGTGCCAACTTTTATTCAGAAAGTAATGAAACTGAAAATGGAGATTCAATGCTCCTTAGAGTGATGGTTGCCAAAATGTGGAGATAGCTGCTGAGCTCAGTAGCAGCAGAACAAAACAGCAAAAAAGTATTTAAATAGCCTTTAAATATATTGCAGCCCATAATATTTGTCACAACAGAGCAGTTTCAGTGTCATGAGAAAAAGCAAATGAGGAGTGAAATTATATCTGAATGTATGATAGGGCTCTACAGATTAGCCGATCAATGTTATTGTGGAATTGCACTGTCTGATGTAATACAACATATTTTATTTAAGTGACACCACCAACAAAGTGAAAATATACGTTCTTCATCATATCAGGCTATTCACTGTTATGTCAGAAGCACCGTAGATGTTTAATGTTGTGTTTTAATTTTTATACTCCAAAATGGCTGTGATGGGAGCTGCCATAATGATATGCTTTTGTGTTTCAGCCACGCCATCTTGTTCCTATAGTGCAGTTTGTGTCACCATAATATGAAAATTTGGATCTGTCTTAGAAGCTCAAGATTTCAGAAACTCAAAATTCATATTGTCAAGACGATATGATCAAGTTTCCAAAGACTCAAACTTCAAAAAAACAAATACAATCTACCTGTTTTCTACATTTTTGCAGGGCGGCAAACCTCCTGCACTCCCCACAACCCCTGCATATTATATGCATCATTTCTGAGATCGTGCTACAGTGGGGAAAAAGGTTAATTCCCCAATCCGCACTGTACCGCAATCTCCATTCAAAAGCTTTGAGTTTTCTGAAACTCAGTCATATCGTCTCGACAATATGAATTTCGAGTTTCTGAAAACTGGAGCTTCTGACTAGGGTCCAAAACTTTGTATCACCATAATGTGACACAGTTTTGATATAATACATGAAGTAGCTTTTTTTCAGCATTTAGTTACAGTGACAACGGTATGTGTAACTAGCATCTTTATTGTTTCTTTTTCATTGACATTAATCTGTGTTAACTGCAAGCTGCTAAAAAGTTTGTAGTGCATTTAAATGTTAATTACAGAGTAGGTGAACTGCAGGGTTTTCTTAAATATTCAAAATTGCATATCTAGCCAGTTTTTAGATGGTCCCTCACACTTTTGCATAGGTGTCAGAGTTGCCAGACAAGGCTAACTGGTCGTCTCATTCATCTGTGATTGACAGATGTCACTTCATTGATCTAGCAATGTAGGTGAAAAACTGTTGGTAGTTTTCCATACTGCCCTTAGTTTTCCTGTATTTACGTGAATAAAAGCAACAATTCAGTTAACAAAAAGTGTAACTGATGTCTGTTCTTCATATAAATATTTCTTTAACAGCTGATTTTTTGAAACATGCTTCAGTTTTTACTATGTATCTTATAGTGCTTTCCTGAGCTCAGCAAATCATAATCTCCCTCTATAAAATTGCAGGCTGTGACTAATAAGAAAAAGTATAGGAAGTTGGTAGTCTACCCTGTGCAATGCCTGTTAAGACAGGTTCCTTTCAGAAACAAATAGGAAGTTGGTAGTCTACGCTGTGCAATGCCAGTTAAGACAGGTTCCTTTCTGAAACAAACAGGAAGTTGGTAGTCTACCCTGTGCAATACCAGTTAAGACAGGTTCCTTTCTGAAACAAAGAGGAAGTTGGTAGTCTACCCTGTGCAATGCCAGTTAAGACAGGTTCCTTTCTGAAACAAACAGGAAGTTGGTAGTCTACCCTGTGCAATGCCAGTTAAGACAGGTTCCTTTCTGAAACAAACAGGAAGTTGGTAGTCTACCCTGTGCAATACCAGTTAAGACAGGTTCCTTTCTGAAACAATGTGAGATACCACTTGGAGATAAGATGGCAGGATCTCCATTATTTGGTGCACCAAAATAGAAATGAAAAAAATAAACAGTTTTGAAGAGTTCCCTGATTATAATTATATCTAGGTGACACAGGGAAAACAATTACTTTGGGAAAACTTCTTAGAAAACTGGGGTTGTCTATAACAGGCCTACATTAGGGTGTTAAGCTGGTAAAAAAATCAACAGAAATGGTATATATTCATAATGATATTGACTTTATGAAAAACTCCGGGGTCGTGGCAAAGTCTGTGTGCCTGCAGCATTTCTTTGGGTGTGTATACCCTCCCTTTGTATTTATGTGCATGTTTATCACCTTGAACTGCATGTGTTCCTGTTATACGAGGCTTTTGGTTATTTTCATTTCTTTTGTACTCTGCCCATTGCAGTTCACTTTTTTCCTTATTCTAAGCCCACTATTTGAGCTATGACTAAAATTCCTTTTGAAACAATTGTTTAAAAATACATTAACTTGATAACATTGGTACACTGTTATTGCTTACAGTATTTTCTTTGACTCATATACTAGAAAAGTGACATTAAAGGTTTTATATGTACTTATTTTATCTATTTCTACATCACATCACACAGTGCTGTATGGCATGTCATATTTTTGTTGATAAAGTATGCTAATATCTGCTAACATTTTACATGAAGAAGTTCATAGTTATAGTTTTTAAAATGTGAGTGTGTATTATCTACTGCTGGTTATTCATTGTTATGCCTGAAATTCAACCATTTTACTGATAAATGTCAACATCTAATTAAAATCTGTAAAATGCGATACAACTAGTAGATAGTATGTTGACTTTTAAACCTGAGTCTTTTTTTATTTATTTAATATATATTTTGTTCCTCCCCCATTGCAGACCTTCCATCTGACTACCTACTGCTTCATTCCAGTTATTCCTAAATAGTCTCCTAGGATTGCTAATTTCTGGACTATGCTGCCTTATGTCTTGTTTGAGTCTGTGGGCCATAGCTGTGAGGGAAGGGTGTTTTTTAATCCATTCTTCTGTGTTATCTACCAAAGGAAATTATTCTGTCTTCTGAGGGCAGTTTTGGCTTATTACCACAAGGAGCAGCTGATTGATAGTGAGGTTTTGATCAAGTCATGTGGCTTTGGTTCACCATCGTAGTTGTACACAGACTTGTAGACATTCCCATGGGTTTGTACACATGCAAACATAATATAAAGACACAGCAAGAAGTATTTTAGGTGGTGTTTACTGGCAGACCCCACTGCCTTTTTTGAAACGAGATGAGAAGTACTGGTCTGTTTTGAGATATACTGCTGCCCCCCTCCCACGCACTCACTCTTTCTTTACTGTATTAATATTCTTAGTACTATAAATGTATTGAGCTGTTCTACTGCACAGCCTCGTCGATTTCGGATCCCATGGCAGCAGGAAGCAGGCTTGGGAATAGTGAATGTGTGCTTTGATTCTGATAACCAGTTTTCCATGAATAATTTAGTTTCTTCGAGTAGGTTTGGAGTGATGTACTTCTTGAAACATTAATCAAAATCGAAGTGCAGAAAACAGCGCATGTAGTTTGTGTAAAGAAATCTGCAAGCACAGAGATGCTTCTTCACTGCTCTGTGATTTGACACACCTTTATTAAATTTGCAAACCTGCAGATGATTACAGCCAACTTTCCTGTTCACTGGTGGTGTGGCCTAGCCACAGAGATAAGCATGGTTTGTGTGTTTCTTCAGCATTGCATTTGTAAGCTAAAGCTGCAGATCTGACCTGCAAACTGTGTTAAACTCTTTGTTCGCCTGAACACCAAAGCCATAGTAGTATGGTAAGCTGCATTAGGCTTAAAACAGAAGTTAAGGCAACATGAATGCGATGCGTACAGGAGGAGGTTGAAGCTTAAATGCCTTGTCTATCTGAAAACAAATGCGGTACAGCCTGCAGACTGGTACAAACTCCTCCATTTATCCAGTCAGCAAGAGTGAATTAATACCCAATACTTGTTGTCTTTTACAAGTGTGGCCTTTATGTTTTGTAATCAGTTTTATGCAATGTGTGGTGAGCAGTATTACAGATAACCTCTCTGCTTTCTGAAAAGGTCCTCATATTAGTTGATACCTTATCAGAGGGAGTGTCCTGAGCTTGATACAGGGGTTGGTTACATAAAGGTGTGTATGGAGCATAGTATTTCAAGGTTCACCATGAGAAGACTGCATCATTCGAGAAATGAATGTTGCCTTGTCTCCATCTCTGTCATAAAAATAATAATGTGGCCAATAATCATTCATGATTAAAGCAATCCTAGCAATCTTTTCTTGTATCTATCAGGTAAAAATATTAAAAATATTGTTAACAGTATATAACGTACTGAGCACTTTATTATCCTAGCCTGGATAATAAAAATACATTCATTAGGTTTAGTAATCAATGACGTGGATTTATGTACCATTAATAATTATCACTTCAAATCATGATTCTTTCTGTTCATTCAGCGTTATGCATCTGACCACAGCTACGGTAAGCTTCAAGTCTGAGTTTATGTACCTTTTTGCTATGTATTAGCACAGTACATTTCAGACATTGTTACACTATGCAAAAAATGGTAAATGCTTGAGAGTCTGGGGGTTGGTGAGTTAATTCTCTGCAGAGTAGCACAATGTTTAAGATAGCACAGGTGCTGTAGTACCACCTGCAAGACTGTTGTAACCCCTGCCAGCACATACATGCACACAAACCAGGTATATGCCTGATTTGAGCAGTTTATAACACATTGCACACATTTCAGCTGCATGACTTAGTGTTTGGGTGGTTTATCAGAATGCAGTCATGCACAGCATGTGACTGCAGCACAGACCTTCAGAGAATTTAGCTGGCAACAGCACTTGTACAACTCTTGCACCCTTAGGACTCTTTGTTAAGTGAAAGTTAACTGTGAACATTTCAGTAGTGTTGGAAATTCAGTCTCTCTGCTAAGCTAGACATTAAGTAAGACGATAAGTGGGGGTTACAGTGGAAACCTTAAGTCATCCATCATACACTTTATTTGGACATACTCATGTAGTGTATTAGTGTTTGATGATGAGTCTGCGTAACTGCTCTGCATATAATAATGTCAAAGAAGGCTGAAGCTACAGCTTTCATGAAACAATGCTGTAAACTATCAGCAAGTATGTCACATTCATTATCGCAAAACTGCACAATCCAGAGTTGTGTTTTGCAAACATGTATTATATGTGATTATGAACCAATGGTACCTCTGATTGTTGTTTCCTGCTTAACTATGAACCAATGGTGCCTCTGACTGTTGTTTCCTGCTTCTTTATAGTGAAGGATTAAAAAAACAGCATTTGCCCAATGCTATGTGCAAGTTTTATAACACATTTTATGTATATTGAAATGGATCATATTGTTATGCCATTTTTCATGTTGAATTTTTCTTAGTTTGCAATATTTCTTCATTATCATGTTTAAAATTCTTGAGAAAATTTGCATCTTAAGTCTATTTTTTTTTAAATATCAAGGAGTTAGATATCCTTCCATAGCTCTCAACTCCATTGGTCAAGATTAGGGGAAAAATTAAAAAAAAAAATAAGTGAGACAAGGGCCCCAGATCAGCAACAGTATGTAACTATTTCTCTAATTCACTCAAAAATTTAATACAACAATGGGTTTTCCATCAACATGCACTTTCAGAAGAATAAGAAGCATGATAAACCTATAAACCTTTGAAACTCTAATGCCTAGCAGGACTAACCACTGAGTTTACATGCTCTCCACCTTTTTGAGGGCAGAATAATTTTATATTTTTATGACACATTGTTTATCAGGTATAATACTTTTTTTATTTTCCCTCGTTTCCTACCTCTGTGTATCTTTGCTGTTTCAATTATTTCTTCTGTCCAATTGACCTTGGTATTGGGCGCATGGACATTGTTCTAAAGCTTTCCATTTTGAAGTATTTTATAAAAATGTCACCACAGAATCAATGTTGTTCAGCAGTCATGTAGCACGTGGCTGAGACTTACTTCTCCAAATTCCACACTGCATTCAGTTGCATTTACAGATCAGTTGTTTAAGTTCCTTAGTAATTGCTGAACTGCACTCCATATAATATGCTAGATTTTAGTACATTAGTTGTTTAGGTTCCACAGAGATGGCAACATTGTATGCAGCATGATATACTAGACTGTGTTTCATTTGTAGGTTAGTTGTTTAGGTACAGAGAGATCTCTGTACTGGAGTGCATACTGCATGATACACAATCCAGTGTATTATGCAGCATGCAGTGCAATACAATTTATCACTGTTTTGTACTGCGTGCTGCATGATACATTGGATTGTGTTACAGTGGCTGGGCTAATATATGCCTTTGGGCAGTTAGCCCAGTACCAACCTATGAACCTATTTGTAGGTTAGTTCTTTAGGTTCCACAGTTATCACTGCCCTGTACTGCCTGCTGCATGACACACTGGATTGCGTTATATGGGTAGGACAGTTGTTTAAGTTCCACAAAAGGCACTATACTTCATACTGCATGGTGCACTGGATTGTGTTAACATTTGTTGGTTATGTTTTTAAGTTCCACAGAGATTACTGCACTGCATGTTGCATGGTAAACTGGATTGTGTTCCATTTTTAGGTTAGGTATCATTGCACTGCATGCTGCATGATAGAGTATTTTGTGCTACAGTGTTGATGAGGCTTTTATGTTTCACATAGATCACTGCACCATATGTTGCAAGTTACACTGGACTAAGTAACATTTGCAGATTAGCTTTTTTATGGTCAAAAGAGATCACTGCAATGCACTGCAATCTGTATAAGATCATAGGAAATTACTAGGCTAACAGCCCCAGGGTCCTTACAAACCTAGCCAAGTTTAACCCGCCTTCCCAAAGGTGTCTGGTTCAAGCAGACACTAAAATCAGCACCTGTTGTCCCTGTCTAAGGTGCTGATCTTAGTGTCTGCATTAACAAGACATGGTTGATGATACACTGGATTACAATACATTTGCTTATTGGTAGAAATAATTATGTAGCCTTTGTTAAATCCTACCTTTCCTCCACTTCCTCATCCTTTCTCTACCTCTCCAATGCCCTGTTCAGTGCATCCATGGATTCCCTCTCCATTGCACATTCTAGTGTTTTTTTAATGGGACCACAGTTCTGTCTGTACTGTTTGTAAAATAGTAGTTCTATGGGTGATGAGAGCAGTTGATCCCTGCAGTCTCTTGCCTGTGGTGTTTCTGCACTGTCTTTTCTTCTTAGGGTGACCCAGTGTTATTTCCATTACATGATCTTGTAAACTGATACCATGTTCCATATGATTGCTTTTGTTCCCATTGAGAAGCACTTTATCTCCTGTAGTCTCTGATTGTTTCATTTTCCCTTCATCCCACACAGCTTTCTGTTTTTGTTTTTTTTTTCCTCTGGACTCCTTAAAACAACATGATGTCCTCTCTGCATGGGTGTCAAAAGCTATACAAATTATTTAATGTGTGCCCTGACCAGAGCCTAGTAGAGTGCTTCTTAGTTTGTCTCCTTGGCAGTACACCCAAGTATTCTGTTTACTACATCCATTTACCACACCATGCTCTTGTCCTGTTAGTATGTTATTAGTGCACTCAGATCCTCTTCCTGTACTTACACTCCTTTCAGTTCATACTTCAAATCAGAGTAGTTGTTTCCTACCATAACACCCGCATTCTTTTCCTCCTTTGTCGTCATTTATTCCACTCCTTCTGCCTGATACTGCAGGTCATAGTTCTTGTAGCTTGCCGTCACTTCAAGATGTTTTTCATGCTCTGTCACCATTAGAACTGCTCCAACTTGCTGATACATTGCACCATAGGTGTTGTAACCCCAAAGCAGTTCTTTACATTTGTATGTAAGGAATTTAAATTGCCATTTTTCTGTTCACTTAATCAGTCTTTCCAAGGACTTCCTTATAATCTTCTCTTCATCCTCCACTGGTGTACCTTTCTTTGTCACTGAAGCAACGGAGAAGGTTTTGTTCTCTTGTTCCTCTGGTATGTGTGAAATGAACACACTGTGAGGAGTGCTTGACCCAGGTCCAATCCCTGCAATATGCTTCTATTTAACTTTCCTTATTCCTTGTTTTGCCCTCTAGCCACAATGTTCTTTGTCTTGCTCTTCAGCCACAATGCAGTCCAGATCCTTATTATTGGTCCAGCTCCCAGCACCTCCAATTTCCTTGCAGTCAAATTTATGGGACTGAGTGAAATATCTTGGTGAATTTTAGACAGATCACATCTTCTTTCTTCTGTAACACAGTCATAAAACTGGACTAGGTCCAACTGACAGCTCCTTCTACTTGTATACCCTTGCTGACAGTTGTCCTGGAGTTTGATGTTGTGTAGGAAAGTAACCAGCTTGTCCCCTTAGTGTTAGAGATTATGAATATAAGGCTGAAATAATTCTGTTGTAAATATGCTGAAAGATAAAGCATAGAATAAAAAGTTTGCTTGAATATATTTATAGAGTTTAGCAATGTAAAATGGGCATTCATACTATATCTGTACCAGACAGGCTTCTCTTCACAACATCAGAAAAAGCCTAACAAAGCAATATTGGAAAGCAAGTATTATATGCTTTTCTCATGTTTGCAGAACAGTTTACAAATATCCATTAACAGACAGGAACAGCAGCAGAACAGCTTGTACAGATGTTTCCTTTCAGATTTCTGTTAATGGCATCCTCACATCAGCAAAAGTGCTTACAAGTAAATCACAAAAGGACAATAGAAAAGTCTACCAAGAGGAAAAAACAAAATCTATGTGTATGACTAGAACTGTATATAACTGTATTAATTCAGATATGTTAGAGGTATTTTGGTAGAAACACACTTGTTTCGAGGTATTGTATGGAAGTCATCATCTATACTGTTTGTGAAGAACAACTTTGTAAATATATGCTACAAACTGACAGAAAGAGTATGTGTTATTTGTTATAAAAATAAGTTAGCTGTAACTGTGCTTATAGCTGCAAAATATATTTCTTTATCAGTGTGCAATTTGAAAGGCTTGGTGCTTTAAACAGTCTACAGATGGAGTCATGCAATGTTCTGTGTCTCTGATTCAGCAGTAAACAGCACAGCAAGACTATGTGTCTTAAGACGACTTTGGATCCAGCTCAGCATAGAAGCAGCGCAAATTAAAATGTATTTTTCAATAGTGACCCTGCAAACATTCCTAGCCTGTATCCAAAAACAGGGGGAGTGAGTGGATAATGCCTTGTATAAGGTCACTCTTGTAAAAGCACAGTAACTAACGTTTATGTGAAGTGCTTAAGATTTCTACAGTTTTCTACAGTTTGCAGCAATAATACAGTTTATTAGACGTCCAAATCCGGAGTGAGACTACAATGCAGGAATGTGAGCAGTGCCATAAATTCTCCAAAAAAGGTACAATACAAAGTTGTAAGACTGAAACTGCCAGTTTTGCTGTACCAACTTCACAAGTGACTACAGAGACTTTTCAACCGTCTACAGTAAAGCAGCCTGGCCATCTGCCTCTCTGTTGACTGGTAAGAAAAAATTTCTGTGTTACATACAGTATAAATGCCATAAAGGTAATAATAATAATAGAATGAAATGTATATACAGCATATTAGCAAATGTAAAACCTTATTAGGGCAAGTTAATAGTAAGGCATTATGCAAATGGATTGCAATATTTGACTGGTATCTGAAACAAAATCATGTGTCGGATAAAAAACTTTTATTGTGTGTACAATGTCATAAAAATATAGTGCATGCCACTATTCAAAGGTTAAACTGTACAGACAAAAATTTTAATGTAAAGAACCAAGAAAAGTTAATATGCTGACATTATATTCAAATGTTAGACAGTTATGTTCTGCCACCAGATGTAAATGGTTTATTTCAGAATTGAACAGTCAAATCAGTTACTGACAGAACCTCTAGTACATTTTGTTACAAAAGAATGTAATAAACTTCTAAAAGACAGACACAACTAGTTCAGGAAGCTTAGACAAGTTATACATACATTTTTTCAAAAGTGCTTAGGAGTTTCAGATTCAGCAGAACAGGCTCCTGAGGCATAACAGGCAGACTATGAGGAAACTCTTGAACAGCAGTTGCAGGATAAAGAAAATAAATTAGCTAAACTGACAAGAGACTGACTTCCTGCATACACAGCTAATCTGTGCAAAAGAAATATATTTTATAATATGTTTGTGTTTTGAAAATGTTTAAATATACATGGCAGGATGGTAGAATCTGATGTCTGGACAAATCATTCTCAAATGTTTAACACTTCCATTCAGTTAAAGCAATACATTTATCAGTAGTACAGTAAAATAGACCATATAACTGCTATTCTAATAGCATAGTCAAAAGGTACACAACAGCTTTAGTGTATAAAAATCAAATGAAAATAGTTAATAACAGTAAAGATTTAAAGTCACAAGACTGACATGCATGTATTTTCTTTTTATCTGAAGTACAATGCACAAGAATAAAAGGCAGACAACAGCAAATATAAATAATGTAAATATAAGTGTGTTAGTTAAGCTAATATCTATTTGTTTTTTACATTTATTGTATAATTGTATAGTAACACCACACCAAACAATTAAAGTTCTGAATTTTAAAAAGAAATATAATCACAGATGGTATTAGTCAAACAGTTTTTGTAAAATTAACGGCAGGACAGTTAAATAAATAAAAAATACTGAAATCCATGTAAGCTAATTGTAAAATGTCTATTTATGTAGTCTAAATTTATAGTTATGCAAATCACAAATACTTATTATATTCCTAAATGTTTTACAACTGTAAGTGTATTAACAAACGATTTAAAGAAAAATGCTAAAAGGTTAACTATAGTTTACAGAGTTTAAAATGTGAGCTCAGACCTTCCCAGGCTGGATAAATAGAGAAAATGTTAGGAAAACAAGATCAAAACCAAGACTGATTGCCAGACATGTGGTTTATATTTTTCTAAAACATTATTGGTATTAAATTGTTAAAATGTTTACATGCAACACTATTTGGTAATTGTAATAAAACATCACAATTGTGCAACCATACCCTTAATAATCAGTTTGCAAATAAATGTTAAAAGTAAAAAACCTTAGTTACATCAAGTACAGCCAGCAGATGGGCTATAGTATACATACAGTTAAAATAAATTATGCAGAAAGTTATAAATACCTACTAGTAGTAGTAAACAGAAACAGCTTTATAAAAATCAGACAAAGGTTGTTTAGTAACCTAATAAAGCAAATGTATAACCAACGTATTGGGCTGGTATACATTCTATTCTCACAGCATAAAGCAAATAAACAATACTGCAGTATACTACAGGGGGAGGAGCACTGTCTCACTTTTACACTGACTGTATAAGCAGTACTGCACAAGGGTCAGAAATAGAGCTACAGGAAGAAATAATATTTCATTCCTTCTTGACTATACTATTTTTTTGGGGGGGGACAGGTATTAGTGCATAAGAAACACTGGTAAACAGATTAAATCTGAAAGTCCAATATATTTTATGCTAGTTATTTTTGTATTGTTTAGTATTAAATTGTAATTACAACCTGTTAAACTGTAAAACTATACACAAGATTTAAAATTGCTTTATTACAGCTATACAAGAGAGAGTAAAGATATGTAGAAAATTGAACAAGACTGGTCACCATTTTAATATGTTTTTGGCACAACAATGTTTGTATAAAAAAGCATGAATGTTTCTAATTGCTGAGTATGTAGATTAAAATAACAGAATGCATGCCTTTGGTGCCAATTCCACTAGATATTTCTAAAGAGACATAAACATTTTCCAAGATTTTGCTTAATATTAATGTTATTAAATTTGTAAGACTAGACTAAATGTATTTTACAGTCTTTGTATGTACAAATGCAGAAGAATTCAGTAAAATGATAGTCTTTGTATGTACAAATGCAGAAGAATTCAGTACAAATTAAATTAATGACTAGTAATGAATATGTGTGAAAAAACATATTAAAAAAAATGGGTCCAGGGTACCTACTAGATTGAAATGCATGAATAACAAACAGTCTGTGTAAATACATATTGTACAGGGTACATTGTAATAAGTTCAAAAGTAATTTGTCAAATTGTAATATTATCACTTGGTTTCAAGTTGCAGTTTTATCATTGGTTTTTGGACCATCATTTTATCTGTACTAGTATTGATTACCCCAGCTAGAGAAAAAATATATTAAAATATTGTATTCATACAGCTAATGGACTAATACGTAAACAGCATTTTTCATCAGAGTATATTTCACTGTCAATTAAAGTTTATGGGCAGTTCAGAAATATAATCACAATGTTATGATTAAAATGACATTGAAACTGTATATTTTCAGCAGTGTATATAAAAATGCTTGCAGTAGCACATAGTTCTTGTCTTTTATAGATATTAGCCTATTTCTAATCTTTTGATATAAAATTATTAATAAAAGTAAAGAGTTAATTCAACAGTTGCAAAGAGTAAATGGAACAGTTCTAAGTCATAAATTAAATTCTGTGATTGCAAAAGAATAAATTAATCAAGTTAAAAATAAAACTAAAGCAGACACAGCTCATAACCAATAAAAATATTTTCACAGAGTGGTCTGCATAAAAAGTTGTTAAATGCATTCAGTTTTGGTAGTAATAATATCATTGTATTAACTGTGTAAAATTGCATTTTGACTTGTATCAAAAAAGACTAAAGGTTTTGTTTTTTAATGTGTTTCTATATGATCTAATCAAAAATACATATCAGTATAAAGTGTTTTGAGTGTGTTTAAAAAAAGAGGGAATTGTCAGAGATTATGAATATAAGGCTGAAATTAATTCTGCTGTAAATATACTGAAAGATAAAGCATAGAATAAAAGTTTGCTTGAATATATGTATAAAGTTTAGCAATGTAAAATGGGCATTCATACTATATGTATAGTAGACAGGCTTCTCTTCACAGCATCAGAAAAAGTCTAACAAAGCAATATTGGAAAGCAAGTATTATATGATTTTCTCATGTTTGCAGAACAGTTTACAAATATCCATTAACAGACAGGAACAGCAGCAGAACAGCTTATGCAGATGTTTCCTTTCAGATTTCTGTTAATGGCATCCTCACATCAGCAAAAGTGCTTACAAGTAAATCACAAAAGGACAATAGAAAAGTCTACCAAGAGGAAAAATCTAAATCTATGTGTGTGACTAGAACTGTATATAACTGTATTAATTTAGATATGTTAGAGGTATTTTGGTAGAAACACACTTGTTTTGAGGTATTGTATGAAGAAAGGAAAGTCATCATCTATACTGTTTGTGAAGAAAAACTTTGTAAATATATGCTCCAAACTGACAGAAAGAGTATGTGTTGTTTGTTATAAAATTAAGTTATCTGTAACTGTGATTATAGCTGCAAAATGTATTTCTTTATCAGTGTGCAATTTGAAAGGCTTGGTGCTTTAAACAGTCTACAGATGGAGTCATTTAAAGCTCTGTGTCTCTGATTCAGCAGTAAACAGCACAGCAAGACTGTGTGTCTTAAGAAGACTTTGGATCCAGCACAGCATAGAAGCAGCCCAAATTAAAATACATTTTTCACTCAGGATTGTCTACATGACTTTCCCTTAACAGTGTTGTTAATAATAATGCAATTCTGTGGACTGAACACTTTTCACACCTCCATCCATATACATGGGTACCACACACACACCCACCCACACACACACACACACACACACACACACACACACACACACACACACACACACACACACACACACACACACATATATATATATGTGTGTATGCCTTCTTCACAAAGTGTTTAGACACTTGTCTTCTGGTCCATGGCTGGAGAGGTTTCCCAACTGATAGATGTTTATAGACTTACCCTTCTGTACTTCAGCTGATTTTCAGAGGACCCAGGTTATGATCAGACATGCTTATGCACTGCTTCTGCTCATTGCTATGAAAAAAAAACCTCCTCTTTTGAGATCACTGCCTTCCGATGTGCAGATTTCCTTAAATGGGGCACCAGACCCAGTAACTCCTTATTATTTAACTAGTCTTCCTCATTGGTCAGTAACATAGGTTCATAGGTAGGTACTAGGCTATCTGCCCAAGGGCATTTATAAGCCTAGCCAGAGTGTGTCAGCTTTCGCCACCCCATTGATTAATTAACTGAGCCTCTGTCAAGAAGAGCCAATGAAGTGATCCCAGAGGTGTATTTTCTGTTACCCATCCACTCATCAAGGTTTCTCTTGAAGAGTGTTAGTGAGGGGCTCTGCCTAATGTAGTTAGGAATTTTGTTCCAAAGCATGGGGAGTCTCTGTGACAGGAATCTATCCCTCCAGCATGTTCTATTTATTGTTGTGGCGAGGTTTAGCTCACTAGAGCAAGTGGCTCACAGTGACTTGGATTTCTTTAGGTGGAGCATGTCCATCAATTCTGAGTTGGACATGGCTTTGTAATTCAGGCAGAGATCACCTCTGAGTAAGCGATATGCCATTGAGTACAGCCGGAGATTTTCCAGTCGGGCTGCATAGGACATATGTTTGAGGCCAGTAATCCTCTTGGTGAGGTACTTTTATGGTCTTTCCAGCTGTTGGAAGTGTTTTGTGAGGTATATCCCAAATGGGGCATTGTACTCTATGATGGGTCTGATGAGTGACGAGTAGAGGGTCACTATAACCTCTTTATTTCTAGATGCGAACCCTTTAGTAATTAGATGGGCTACATAGAAGGATTTCCTAACTACTTTGGCAATATGATTGTCAAAGGAGAGATTACTATCTACCTGGGTCCCCAGATCTCTTATTACCTCTTCTGTATTAAGGGGGCTGCCACCTATGTGGTAATTCATGGGTGTTTTGTTTTTCCCAAACGGGATGACTATGCATTTTTTTGGCATTTAGCTTGAGACCATGACTTTGACACCAGGTGTCCAAACCAGTAAGGCCCTTTTGGAGAATGACCGTGTCAGCCGAAGAGTCAATTATGCCTCCCAGTTTGCAGTCATCGGCGAACTTGGTTAGCCATAGTCATCCTGTGTTTGCCTGTACATCTGAGAAGTTTATGACGAACAGTAGGGGTCCCAGGACCGAGCCTTGTGGGGCACCACTTGTGACTGGTTTAGAGTCGGACCTGGAGCCCACTATTCTTACCATGTGAGTTCTGTCTGTAAGTCAGTTGGCAACCCATCTTGTGACATAGGGGTTTATGTTCAGGCTGGTGAGTTTTTCTATAATTCCCGAGTGGGGAATGGTGTCAAAAGCCTTGGCGAGGTCAGGGTAGGCTGTGTGAACCACCTTCCCCTCATCTATGACCTTGGTGACTGTCTCGAAGAAGTAAACCAGGTTTAGTAGGCATGATCTGCCCTTAACAAAGCCGAACTGGGTCAGGTCACATGTTTGGAGGTTCCCAATGTCTTGTTAATGAGTTCCATGATGATGTGCTCCATAGCCTTGCAGACCAAGCTAGTCAGGCTTATGGGGCAATAGTTACCAGGGTCAGTTGTGGCCCCTCCTTTGTGGAGCGGAATAACCATTGCTGTGCGCCATTCTATGGGCACGCAGCCTGTGGAGAGGCTGAAGTTGAACAGTGTTGTGTTTAGGTGGGGGGTTAGTTTGTTATGTAGTTCATGGAAGACGCAGCCTGGGACATCATCTGGCCCCACTGACGCTGTGCTTTTGGCTTTTGAAAGGGCTGTTTTCACCTGTGCGTCTGTGATTTCTGGGGCACTACACTTTTCTGGTATTGTTGTGGGCCCTTTTGGGGGTGAGAGGGGGGTGCAGTTTGCACTGAATCTGTCTGCCAGTATGTTGGCAATATCAGTAGGTTCAGTATATTTTGTGCTCTTTTGCACTAGTTCAGTGCATATCTGTGAGTTGTCACTTAGATTCTTAACATAGCTAAAGAAGGCTTTGTGGTTATCTTTCGAATCCTTGGCTATTTTTCTTTAGAAGTTAGCCTTACATGATTTTATGAGGGACCTTAGTTTCTTACTGATACTGATCAGGGATGTCTTTCCTTCTTGGGATTTGCTTTTTTTCTGAACTAGTTTCCTCCTTCTATTGTATAGCCTGTTTATGGCAGGGGTCCACCAGACTGGTTTTCTTCTCTTAGAGGAGTGAGTTTTGGTTTTGCTAGAGATGGCACAATCCATGCATCCTTGTAGGTGCTCATAGAATGCTTTTGTAAAGGTTCCTACATCTTGGATACTGTTATCCTTTAGCACAGGGGCTGTGAAACTTACCACCTCTGTCTGAAGTAAGGTGAAGTTTGCTATAGAAAAGCTTTTCACTGTGGTTTCCTTGGTTGAGGGTGGTGGTGTGGTGTGGACATCCAGAGTGATTAGTTTATGGTCTGATCTAACCAGTGATGGGTTGACCTCCGGTGCGGAACACCTGTCGCCCATGTTGGTGATGACCAGGTCCAATATGTTTTCACCTCTGTTAGGGGAGTTTACCAGCTGATCCAGGGCATTCGAGTTGATAAATTCCAGGAAGCACTGGACCTGGGAGTTTGTACTTGAGTAGTTTTCCCAGTTAACGGTCGGATAATTGAAATAGCCCAATATCAGGGTGTTCGGTAGGACCTTCATGTTTTCCAGTGTCTCCAGGAAGGCGGGGTGGTGGTCCTGGGTCATTCTTATTATACAACTAGCCTTCCTCATTGGTTAGTACCACTGAGTAACTCATTATTATTTAACAAGCCTTCCTCATTGGTTAGTACCACAGAGTTACTCCTTATTATTTAACTAGCCTTCCTCATTGGTTAGTACCACTGAGTAACTCATTATTATTTAACAAGCCTTCCTCGTTGGTTAGTACCACAGAGTCACTCCTTATTATTTAACTAGCCTTCCTCATTGGTTAGTACCATTGAGTTACTCCTTATTATTTAACAAGCCTTCCTCGTTGGTTAGTACCACAGAGTTACTCCTTATTATTTAACTAGCCTTCCTCATTGGTTAGTACCATTGAGTTACTCCTTATTATTTAATAGCCTTCCTCATTGGTTACTACTGTTGAGATGCTCATTATTTAATTAGCCTTCCTCATTGGTTAGTATCACTGAGCTACTTAAAAATGCTGTAATTTTCTGAACAGTAGCTCTACTGAATGATGCACTGTTGAATGGAATTTTGTTTCTGTAAATCTTGTTGAAACCTTTTTATTTTTGGCAACTCGACTGCTACCCATAACTATATCCATTATTTTAGATAATTACAGCTACAACAATTCTGTAATCATTCATTCATGTATTGTATGCATTATGTACAGTCCTTGTTCTTTACCTGTACGTCCTGTTGAGTTTTAAGCACCTTACCTTTTTGCATTGCTCCTCTTGTCTGAGAAGGGTCAGTTGTGATCGGTACCTAGTTACCAAGTACAAAAGCAACATCTTGCTGAATTTCATGTGTTTTTCCTTATAGTAAGGAAGGTAATACCTAACCATCAACCCAGTTTTCGAAAAGGGTACCTGCACAAGAATTATGGACATTTTTTTTCAGAGACATGGGCAGTTAGAGATGAATGGTGCTGTAAAAGTGATCGCCATTAGCAAAGCAGAAATTTTGCATATTTTTTTAAGTACTGCTACTGACGTTTAGAACATAAATGTTCTATATTTTAACTCCTTCATTGTTTCAGAGTTTTTATGACTACACGATTATTACGTTTTCTTTATTTTGCACTTGTAGTTGATAATACATTGCATTTTTCTTTTCTGCTTTTTTTCTGTTCATAGTTGCTTATGGTAAAGGAATTATTTAAATAAATAAGATTTATGTTAGAAATCTAGGCAACTAAGCAGAGAAGACATATTGAAAATGGTTCAGGATAAGGTTTGGCCCACAACCACCCTCCTCACATCTTTTCCAGCAGCAAGTATAACTACTCCCAAAAAGTGATGTAACAAAGTTGTGCCTGCTTTGAATTCCTATATAACATTGCTGCTGTGTTTACTAGGAGAAAAAGGATGCAGTTTGAAGAGAAAAGGATTTTAGGAATCAAGCAGCATTTTTGACAAAAGTTGACACAGTTTGAGCTAGACGTCTGCCACAGACAACTACTTTTAGGGAGTAGAAAGATAACACATCTCCCAGAACATGTTTCTCAGTACAAGGCCTCAAAAACAAATTAACTGTAACATGATCAGACTTTGCTGGCCCACTGCCATAGAGGCAAGGTACCTGTATGTGCAGCTGGTTACCTGACCTCAGTGATGAACCTGGGGAGTGAGAATACCAAGCATGGGAGAAATATGAAGCATATTTTGGGGAACGGCATGTCTAAGGCTGATGTTTTCTGACTCTGTCTCCTACCTCTCCATTGTTAATCAAGAGTAGTTAAAGAGTAGTACAAAAAGAGGTGCAGTGATGTATGCAAAAACGCTTAATGCAGAAGTGAATTTTGCCCATGCCTGAAATCATTATATATTTGCATCCCCAGGAGACACACACACACACACACACACACACACACACACACACACACACACACACCAGAATGATGTGCACAAAACAAAGGCACACGTGCACACACATACACTTGTACGTACACACACACACACACACACACACACACACACACACACCAGAATGATGTGCACAAAACAAAGGCACACGTGCACACACATACACTTATGCACACACACACACACACACACACACACACACACACACACACACACACACCAGAATGATGTGCCCAAAACAAAGGCACACGTGCACACACATACACTTGCGTGACACACACACACACACACACACACACACACACACACACACACACACACACACACCAGAATGATGTGCACAAAACAAAGGCACACGTGCACACACATACACTTGTACGTACAGACACACACACACACACACACACACACACACACACACACACACACACACACACACACACACACACACACACCAGAATGATGTGCACAAAACAAAGGCACACGTGCACACACATACACTTGTACGTACAGACACACACACACACACACACACACACACACACACACACACACACACACACACACACACACAAATGCACTCTGACTTGAGGATAAAATGCTGATGGGGAAAGATAACATAGTTCCACCTGATTGCCACATGCCTCATCAGGTTTGAGGAGCTCAGGGTAAAAGTAACCAGGCGGTCTTGTTAGGTAAATGATAAAGTAAAACATGAACAATTTGTGTTCTTTCGTATTTACTTAACGTTTCATTTTCTTGTGTCTCTTTCAGATTTTTGCAATCTTTGCATTTGCGACATGTGGGAGCTACAGTGGAGAGTTCCGTCTGAGTGTGGAATGCAAAAACAGGACTGAGAGTGCTCCCAACATCAGGGTGGAGTTCGAATATCCCTTCAGGTATATCTTCTGTTTAAGTAGTATTCTACAGAGTAGTTCTATGCCAGATTATGTGTAGGAGTAGCAGTAGCTACTTCATACGTGTAACAGTCATTCAACATAGCTGTGACTGATTTATCTTGTTTGTCTAACCCTCTTCGTTTCTGGCAGGGGTTTACATTAACTATTTACGCAGCTTAAAACAGTAAGATTTGGACCCACAGACCTTTGACCAGAAAATGAAAAATGATGCCAAAAAAATTAGTTTGGCAGCCAGACTAATTTTTCCAGAATGAGACATTAGACATCCATTACACGTGAATCAGAAGCTAATGTATTTCTTCAAGCTCTCAGTGACCTTAAAAGCTGAGAATGTTATGAATATTTTATATAATTTTGTCTTCTTTCAATACATTTCCATTTTGAGGAGTCAGATGAGACTGAAGCTCATTGTTTTTCTACTTCTGCAGAAAAAGCATTCCCAGCAAAACAGATGTGGGGGAAGGGGGTTCCATAAAGCATCCCCTCACCCCATTCGGAAATCATATTGCAGCATTGTGCAGAACCTAATCTCAGTAGGAGTACCCACTGAGGCTGTTGCATTTCTAAGTGTAAGGAAAAGGCTGTCACTTTTTTCTCAGTGTGTTTCTCTAGGTTATGCTTTTTGTTCCCTGGGAAACCGCTAGCTGTGATGAAGTCTTTGATGGAAAGGCCTTGTCCTGCAAGACATAAATGAACAACTTTTTGATTTTTAATTCTGACTTATTTAATGATGTTTGCTCCATCAGTGAGCTGTATACATTAAAATACTTCGAATAAGACAAAAATCCATTTCTGCTTCACTGCTAAGCATGATAAGTACACTTGTAGTTTGTAATATTTTTTACTTTTGTGTATATTGTTATATTTCAGTAACAGCATACTGAGAAGAAAAATAATTACAGCCGAGTTTTACACATTTATTCTGTATTCTTACATTAATCAAATTATCCTTAGACAGCTCTGGAATTTGCAACATTGGGTAATGTAGTAAACACTTTGTGAACAGATAAAAGAATATGCTAGGCATTTACTGATGAAAGCTGCAGGACAGTAGAGGGTGAGGCATCCTACTGAAGAAAGCTGCAGGACAGTAGAGAGCGAGGCATCCTACTGATGAAAGCTCCAGGACAGCAGAGAGTGAGGCATAAAACTAATGTCTTTCGGCTTTTCCCAGTTAGGGGTCGCCACAGTGGAACTCTGGTCCGCTAATGATTGGCAGTGGATGTTTATGGTGCTGAGTTGCCAGCCCTTCGCCCAACCTTTAAAGAAAGCACACCCATTCACAGATGCACCTACCTGCATGTCTTTAAACGTCACTTGACCTCAGGGAGGACATGCACTCTCCAGACAGTAGGCACTCCAGCCGAGAATCGAACGGGAGAACCTCTTGCTGTGAGGCGACAACGCTAACTGCTGCACCACCACAGCTAGTTGAGAGTGAGGCATACTACTGATGAAAGCTGCAGTACAGTAGAGAGTGAGGCATCCTACTGATGAAAGCTGCAGTACAGTAGAGAGTGAGGCATCCTACTGATGAAAGCTGCAGGACAGTAGAGAGCGAGGCATCCTACTGATGAAAGCTGCAGGACAGTAGAGAGCGAGGCATCCTACTGATGAAAGCTGCAGGACAGTAGAGAGCGAGGCATCCTACTGATGAAAGCTGCAGTACAGTAGAGAGTGAGGCATCCTACTGATGAAAGCTGCAGGACAGTAGAGAGCGAGGCATCCTACTGATGAAAGCTGCAGGACAGTAGAGAGCGAGGCATCCTACTGATGAAAGCTGCAGGACAGTAGAGAGCGAGGCATCCTACTGATGAAAGCTCCAGGACAGTAGAGAGCGAGGCATCCTACTGATGAAAGCTGCAGGACAGTAGAGAGTGAGGCATCCTACTGATGAAAGCTGCAGGACAGTAGAGAGTGAGGCATCCTACTGATGAAAGCTGCAGTACAGTACAGAGTGAGGCATCCTACTGATGAAAGCTGCAGGACAGTAGAGAGTGAGGCATCCTACTGATGAAAGCTGCAGGACAGTAGAGAGCGAGGCATCCTACTGATGAAAGCTGCAGGACAGTAGAGAGCGAGGCATCCTACTGATGAAAGCTGCAGTACAGTAGACAGTGAGGCATCCTACTGATGAAAGCTGCAGGACAGTAGAGAGCGAGGCATCCTACTGATGAAGGCTGCAGGACAGTAGAGAGCGAGGCATCCTACTGATGAAAGCTGCAGGACAGTAGAGAGCGAGGCATCCTACTGATGAAAGCTCCAGGACAGTAGAGAGCGAGGCATCCTACTGATGAAAGCTGCAGGACAGTAGAGAGTGAGGCATCCTACTGATGAAAGCTGCAGGACAGTAGAGGGTGAGGCATCCTACTGATGAAAGCTGCAGGACAGTAGAGAGCGAGGCATCCTACTGATGAAAGCTGCAGGACAGTAGAGGGTGAGGCATCCTACTGATGAAAGCTGCAGGACAGTAGAGAGCGAGTCATCCTACTCATGAAGGGTCTACATTAAAAGACTGAAGAAGTGTTTCAACGGGCTCCTCTTGGTCGACACGTAATGAGCGAACGCATTAATGCGCGAATGCTCAAAACAGCAATTTATTTCCCTGGGGAAGAAATTGCTTGGCCATCCCCATGTCTTTGCCCCTTTCTTCACTGTAGTGCGATCTCGGAGTTGGTATATTTAGTAAAGGAAAATACCCACAGAGCAGAAGTCTGATGGGCACAACCTCAGGATGCCCTTAGTTTGCACATTGGTCCCAACTTGTCTGGAGAAAGATCCAGGGATGAAATAAAGAAGGGGTAGGCAGTCATTGGATGGGGACACTGGGGTTTCTCTCCTTTGCAAATTATTGATAGCTTTAAGTCCATTCCTTTGCACATTCGCATATAGTAAGGGTATAAACTTATTAAAAACTGAATTACATATAGAGGTACCCAGGAGAAAATAAGTGATTTGGTAAGGTGTATAATGCTGTGCCTCATGAAGTTTTATTAAATGAGATGGGATTGGTTATGAAGTGGGTTCAGTGATGTAAGCTTCTTTGGGAATTACCATTCTGATGGGAAGCAGGTAGTGGTGGTTAGAGTGAATGTGTCTGGTGAAATACCAGTAATGAGTAGTGTGCCACAGAGTTTGGTATGAGAGTTGCTTTTGTTTAGCATGTTTGTATGTTATATCACCTTAGGATACATGAGTAGTACTAGCTGTTTACTTAGAACACCAGAAGTGCTCTGGTAAACATGGACAGGGCTAGACTGTAAACCCTGTTTAAGGGTAGATGAAAGTCAACAGCTTGCATTTCATGCAAAAAGCTCAAAGTCATACATTTTGGTTAGAGGGACATGCATTGTTAGAATACCCTTGAAGATGAAGAAGAGAGGAGAGGATAGAAGAAAAAGACCATAGAAGTTATAATTATACACAAGTTGACTGCACAGTGTGACAAGGCAATAACAAAGGCCAACATGCTGCCAGTAGACTTGCACAGGTATCATACTTTCTGTGGCACATGTTACTAGTAAGTTGTTGCAAAGAATCTCCAGCTAGGTATGCAAACAATACTGAAAAGTGGGAACAAAAGCGATAGAGAGGAGCACTGGTAATTTTTAAGAATGCTGAATTGTGCTACATGAACTGTGTAATGTCACCTGGGATTAAGAACCCTACCCCATGTTGTGTGACCTGCATAAGTGGACCCTCTTTACTAGCTGTCAAGGAACTGTAAATAGCAGCAATGATAATTAATTAGTTTACTGCTTTGTATAAAGCCATACAGTAATAAGAATTTATTATTTACTGATTAAGTGTTCATTTACATTTTATATATTTGTATAGTATTTTACCCTTAAATAAATTTTTCTTCTGTAATACAGCTAATACATGGAAGGGACCAGAATCCTCTTTAACCTCTTTTAAAAGTTAGATATGTGTTAAAAGTGGTGCCGACTACCCCTTAAAAATCTTATTTTGGAAAATACAGCTTGCAGCTACTCTTGCTTAGGAATATGCTTACACCAGAAAGCATTAGATCTGCTGCTGTCTTTCAACCTTTGGGTCATTGGATCTGACTGGATCTGAGGCAGGCACCTCAGACTCTACATCTCTCAAGCCCTGCCTCCTCTCCCGTAATGCACTGCCTTATCCGAATCTTCTCTGATCTTGTTGCCACTTCAGCCTTTAAATGCAATCACTAAAGCTCCTGGTTGTTAAGCATAATTTTTTTCAGTGTATTTCTATAACCTCCTGTGGTTTTTCTTCATATTTATATTAGGCTAAATTTTTCATGTTTTTTTTTTTGGTGTTTAGCTGTGTAAGTGTGTGGTTTTACTGCCATTTTCTTTCTTGTCCTCTTTAAAAAAAAACAAAACAAAATTTCTGATTTGTACTGCCTTGTTGATTCTGTTAGTATTAGTTTGGCTTTGAGGTTGGTCTTCCTGTTGTCTTCTGTGTGTGTGTGTGTGTGTGTGTGTGTGTGTGTGTGTGTGTGTGTGTGTGTGTGTGTGTGTGACTTTCCAACATAGTGATGGACAAATCATCTTCAGGCTTTAAAAAATGTGTGGGATGTGTCACAAGTTGCACCCTCAAAGACTCAGATGATAAATATATGTACTGTCTAGCTACAAAAGTGCTCTGGGTTCTGGACCAGAGCCTTCTCAGACCAAATGACTAAGATGGTCTTGAAGGGACTTTTACCAGTTGCTTGTGCTTCATCATCTATTTCTTCTTCCCCCTCTCTCACAAAAATGTCAGGAGAGACGAAATGTGTAAAGAAGAAAAAAAAAACGAAAGCAAGAGAGAGAGAGAGAGAAAAAGTGAAAGATAAGTCAGAGAAGAAAAAGGAGAAAGAGAGCTAAAGAGAGGGAGGATCACAAACACTTCTCTGTCTCCTATGCTTTTGACATGATGTGCCATTGGCAGCCCCTTGGTGCCAGTCACCTTCTGTTAGGGAACTGGGTACAGGGTCTTTGAGTATAGCAAGCCCTTTTTTGGCAGTGGCTCCAATCTCTAACAGGCTTCACTTCCCCTTCCTCCCAATAACTCCCACTCCAGAGTTTTCACAGAGCTGTCCCTGACTCAGATCCAGGCCTTCCCCTTTTGGGTCCAGGAGACTTGTCTTTCCTTTTCTAAACCCTCCAAGCTGTCTCCAATGGCTTCATCTAGGTCTGGCAGATCTGCCAGAAGTGTCAAGGGTACTGATTTGGAGCAGCTTATGTGCACATTCTTAAAGGTATGTGCACGTTCTTAAAAGCCCACATGGAGATTGGGATCATCTCCTCTTCCATGGCTTTCAAGTTAGAAATTCCCATTCTTCTGTTTCCTGCTGTGACTGCACCCCCCCCCCCACTGAAGGCCATTCTTTGGTGCCAGGGCCCATGGTTCTGACTTTGCTATATCCTTCCGTGTTGTCGATGTCAGCAGCTTGAAGGCCTCAAACACCTACCCCATTCTTGATGTTTTCAATTTTGACTCCTTTGCAGCCAAGAGTATCTCGGAGATGAAACTTCAGGATCCATGCCCTAGGATCTGGATCAACACTTAGGCTTTAGGCACATCAGCCTTAGATAGCTCGTTTCCAGCCTTGATGTTGTATTTGACAGAGGTCTATGTTGGGCACTGAAACCTAATTGATACAAATGTCTATCCTTCTGCATCACTGTAAACTATAAACACGTCCAGTCTACAACCAGTACAAACCCTGGAATTCATCTGATGCCATGTGGATACCATCAATCAAATTGCCAAGTTGCCTCCCTCTAGACTTACTTCCCTACAGATTCAAGCCAGCCAAGTTCTAAATTTTCAAAGGTCTCCATCTTACTTAGTTTTTTGGCTCCTTGATCTGATGGCCACGGCCATTTGTATTGTTCTTCTGGCCAGATTCAATGTGAGACTTCTTCAGTGGACCTTGTTGGTCCAGTGGTCAATTTCTTCTTATCCTGTGGACCTTCCCATTTATCTTACCAACATATGCCACTATCAGATTGCATGGAAGCTGGAGTCTCTCTGGGTCTCAGCAGGTCATCTTTTTGTTTTCTGTCTACCTTAGGACATGACTACCACAGATACTTTCCTGCTGTGGTGGGTTGGAGCATTTAGAAGGGAATACATCTCAAGGTACCTGGTCCCAGTTGAAGGTCTGTCTTCACATCAATGTCTTGCAGATGAGAGCAGTCCCCCTTGTATTGCAGGCCCCTTTGGACTTTTTCCCCATCCAGTCTGACAACATGGCAGTGGTGTAGTACACAAACAAACAAGTGGGAATCCACTTATATAGCATTTGTTGAGGCCTTGAGTGTGTGGCAATGGGTAAGGCCCATGAAACATTTTATGAAAGCAATGCACATCCCAGGGAAATCCAACATACTAGCAGACAACTTGAGCAGGAGCAGCATAATGCCTTAAGAGTAGTCTCTCAATCCAACAGTAATGGCACAAGTGTTCAGCCATGAGAGTGAACCCTGCTGTGATCTTATCTTTATTCATTCCCCTATAGCATCAAGTTCAGCATCTTTTTTGCCCGGATCCCTCCAGAGGGACAGTGACAGAGGGATGATCTTCTCCATGCTTGATCCCCCGGTCTCCTATATGCATATCCCCCCTACCCCTTGATAGTAAAATTTCTTCAGAAAGCAGCTCACTGCAGAGTGACCATAATTCTCAAAGAACCCTTTTGGCTGAGACAAGTATGGTTCCCCTTCCTGTAGCCTCATCTATTGCACACTCCCTGGGTCCTAGATCCTGTTCTACAGCTGATTTCTCACTCCTTCGGTCAGCCTCAAAGAAATCTCAAATCCCACAAATTTACCTCTCGGTTTCTCCATTTGCTATGATGACCAGAGATCCCAGGCTTTCTAAGAGAGTTGTCTACACCCTCTTTTGGGCCACGGACAAAGATTTAGATCCCTTCTTGACTCTTTTGGATGCAATTTTAGATTTTCTGATGGATTTTTTTCATTCTGATCTCAGCTATTCCACTCTCAAGATTCAGTTAGTAGTCATGTATCTAATTTTCCTGTGGTTATGATCAATATACCTGTCGTGGCCCTCAAGTTAGCAAAAGCCTTTCATAAGGGTACTTTTATTCTGAGACCCCCTGTAAGAGATCTGGTTGCTTCTTGAGATTTGTTCTTTTTCCTATAATCTTTGAGTAGACCTCTCTTTAAACTAGCAGCTGATGTGGATTTGAAACTGTTATCTTTGAAGACTCTTTCTTGTAGCTATTACTTCTGCAAACAGGGTTTAGGAACTCCTGGCTTTGTCTTGCACATCTCTTTACCTTATTTTTCATAAGAGCAGAGTGTCTGTATGTACCAATCCTTCAATCCTATCTAAAGTGTACTATGAGTCTAACTTGAATCAACCAATCCATCTACCTGTTTTGTATGCCAACTTCAGTAACAAAGGATAATACTTTATTTACTGTTTGGATGCTCATTGTCCGCTAAGATTGTATTTAGACAGAACAAAAGCCTTCAGAAAATCTAAACAACTTTTTGTTTCATTCTCCTCAGTTGGGTAAGCCTGTTTCTAAAGTGACCCTTTCCAGATGGCTTTCTGATTGTATCTTCTTCATTTACTCAATGAGAGCCATTCCCTTATCTGGTAAGCTTAGAGCTCATTCCACCAGAGTTATTGCTGTCTCAGCTGCCTTATTTTCTCAGACCTCTTTAGATGGTATTTCTGTAGCTCCTACTTGGTCAAGCACTCATATCTTTGTAAGTCATCACAAATTAGATATACAGACCAGATCCACGTCTGTCTTTGGCTCTACCATTTTGCGTAATGTTCTCTCTTGAGGTCACCCTCATTTGACTGGTTGGGGACTCTGTCCTGCAAGTTGAGGCAGATGGAAAAGACAACATCAGAAAAGAAAGTTATGTACTTCCCATAATGCTAGATCCGTGTTGTCTTCTTACTTCCACCTCAACCTTCCCTCCCACTGTTACCCCTCCCAAATTGACATATTTTGTGAGTGATTTCTCATAGACTGTGAAGACCAGCCCAAAGCCTACTTTTGGGACTATTGGTGTAGTCTATCTTTTTACCTTTATATCTAAAGGTTTCCTCCATGTGTTTCTTAGAACATAGTAGTTTAAACTCAGCTGAGGAGATTCAGGGAAGGCAGTGCATTATGGTAAAGGAGGCTTCAAAGCTGAAGAGTCTAAGGTGCCAGCAACAGATCGGATTGAATCCAATAAACCATAGTTTGAGATGGACAGAAGAAGGCAGCACATATCTAGCATTATGGTAAGTACATAGCATTCATATACATGTGCATATTCTGTATTTTTATTTATCCATCATTCTTAACAATTACAAAGACATAAGTGTGGGATGCAGTGTGCAGGTTACTGTCAACATAATTGTAAGACAGACAGAAAGGCTGGAGTAGTATGTGAGACTGACAGCACTGGCTATTTCAAGAGAAAAAGGGAAAGGTCAGGTACAAACTGACCATACTGCCTGTGGCTGTGGGGAGTTCAGGAGGAAGGATGGTTGGTAAGTTGGCATGGCGCATACCAATTGGAAGTTGATGACTTAAACTGACAGAGTGGTTCTAGAATGCTTGGTACAAATGTGGGAAGGGAATGAGGAGCTGCATATAAGCTCAATGCCACATTAAGGCAGAGTTTTGCCGCAATTTTTATATGCAAACTTTCAAAAACCTGTATTTCTAAACCCTAGTAGAGGTTAAAAGTAAGGTGTATTTGTTAGGTTGCTTGTAATATCTTTTTTTTTTTGTAGCAAAAGGCCATACCTTACACTAACTTTAACTGATGGCACTTTTTGTTCTCACCACTACATGAAACCATGGCTTTAATTCTACTTTGATCAGTCTTCTGTGGCTTATGAGTTACAGGGGTGTCATGGGACAGGAAGGATATCCTACCTTTCGATTAGAATTAATTTAATGTATATCAACAGCGGGGTTTCAGTAATGTCTAGAAGAAGTTTGCAGGAAGATTTCCATATCTGTCCATCCATCCACAACCCCTTTTTCTCATTTCTACACATGGGTTTGAGGTGTCGCTTAAACACTGACAGTCATCTGCAGCCAAGGTGTACACCACTGGGTGGCAAACCCTACCATTGTTATTGTTCTACACCACACACTCCCATCTATGGCCAATTTAGAGTGTCCAGTCTACCTACTGCATGTCTTTGGAATGTGGGAGGAAATCATTGCACCCAGAGGAAACCCGCACAGACACAGGAAGGACATGCAGACTCCACACAGAAGGCACCCCAGCTCAGAATCAAACCAGGAACCTCTTGCAGTGAGGTGACAATGCTATCTGGTATGTCAATGTGCTGCCTCAGGTTTCCATTTCTGTATAATTGCATTTTTTTCATCTTGAAGTGTAGCAATACTTGACATACTGGCACTGTGTTTCCTGTACATGCCCATCCTCCATTAAGATATTGTGCCATCCAGTTTCTTCCAGGCACAAGGTATGCATTCATGCACACACACGCACCACCATCATGATGTAGTACTGTAGTTAGTGATGTAAAAAACAAACAAACAATTTGTAAATAGTCATAAAACATATAAAAAATACACAGGCATGTGCATGCACACACTATCATGCTGCAGTACTGCAGTTAATAATAAAATAAAATATAGGAATTGTAAACATTCAGTCTTTAACCATGTAAAACACACACACACACACACACACACACACACACACACACACACACACACACACACACACACACACACACACACAGGTAAATCATATTAATTACTAAGCAAACTGCAACCATAACATCCTGGCTGTTTGCCTTCAAAGACGTTGTAGAACAGGCAGTTTATTCACATTTTAAATACACATCTAGTAAGATGCGCCAGTAAAATACAGTCAGTTATTGAGATCCAACATCTAAAAGCATTCCACTTCATGTATAATTAATAATCCCAATTAACTTACTAATTCATTCCCTTTGGACTAAGTGTCATATTTAAGAATGAATAAAGGTTCATTTTTTAAAAATTCTGTCTTATTATCCCCTTCTGTGTCCATTGGAGTTACATATAAAATTCAACATTCTGTATCGTTGGTGATTCCTACAGGCGTTATATTTATATGCTGTGCCACAGAACTGACTACAGCCTTGCTTTTAACAGCAGACAGATGTTCCATAAGTTTGGCTTTAAATCTCCATTTTCCATAAAAAAATAACACCTACAGCTGCAGGCTAAATAAATCTTATCAAGTAAACCTGTACACAAACTATAAAAACAAGCTTTTCATGTTGCAGAAATGTTTCCACCAAAGACTGTTAACAATAGAAGGCCACTAATAATCTACTTTTGGTAGGTGCATTTGTCTCTACATAGCATTTCATCAGATTGGTTTTGTAGGTGATTTCAGTTTAATTTTAAATGTGTAATTTTACATACAGCTGCCCTGGACAAGGAAGGGGATACTGAAACAAAACTGTTAAAACATGAAGTGTTATTTATTCATAAATATTATACTGAGTCCCATGGGACTTATTCAGGAAGTTAAATGAAGAGTATTTATTATAAATGAAGCAGAATGCTTTTAAGCTTGTAATGTCATTAATTGATTATGTTTTATTGGTACATCCTAATAGGAATGCATTTAAAAAGTGAATAAATTGTCTGTCCTGTAACTCACCTAAATGTAAAAGTCTAAGACAACTCACTAACTTTTTAGTTTAAGAAATTCTTACACAATTAAAAAAAAACAAGAAATTCTTAAACAATATAGAGTACCAACAACTATGCCGCAGTCCCCATAGACCTAAGTATTATAACAGCCTTTATGTGATCCCTCTCAGAAAATCACGAGTCACACTTAGCACACAAAATGAACTCAGAGTATTACTGCCAGAGAAATTGGACTGCTGTAATACCCACTTTCTGCACCTCTGAAATACAATCTGGGCTCATGGACCATTCAGCAGAATGTTTCTGATTACTCTCAGCAGTTAGAGTTCAAAGCACAAGGCCCATTTCATATGCCTGGCTGTTCAGCACAGATATTTAAGGTTATGATATGCTAATAAGCTTCGTCCTACAGTCTAGAGTCTGAATCCATCAATCTCTTTTTGCTTACTGTGTGACTCTGGGCAAGTCACTTAACCAGGTAGCTCTCCTGGATTGCCCTAAAGGGGAAGCAGTTACGCTGCTTGAGTTTACCAGGTTGACAGATAAATAATAAAGAAGAAATGTGCATGGCCAAATATGAACCATTGCTTTGCTGCTTGCACAAAGCTGACACAGACTGCATATTGCTTGCTGTTTTCACTACAGCCCGAGAAACTGATGTGACCTGATCTTCCAAAGCATTGTAAAACATTTAAAATGGATGTCTGTATCCAGATTGTTGCTAGATATGTTCATCTAACAGTATTTGTTGCTTCCAGATGTAATAAAATGTAGTGCAGCAGAAAACGTAATTGCTTTCTTAAGATGATGATCTCCGGAAATGCAATTTACTGAAGTATCTAACTACATATAATTATAATAAATAACACAAAGTTTCAGTTAAGTCATCATAGGTAATGCACAAAAAAATGTTAAATTGCTATATCTTTATAAAATTCTCAAGATTTTGTTCGTAATAAAAAAAAATGGCACAAAAACATTTTTAATTCTTGTGCCTTTAAAGACTATTTGAAAAATCAGTTCATACCCATTCATTTAGTTTTGAATACCTGTTTTATTCTATTCAAGGTGGTGCTCAGCAAACAGTAGGCATAAGGCAGAGAACCATTCAGGAATATGTCAGAAAAAAGTACTACTGTATCTGCCTGTCCCTTTCTTTTTCCCCAGTTGTTTTTATTGAAAATTGTAACAACAGAGCATTAATATATGATAATAGAAATATTATAAAACAAATATATCTATCTATATATATATATATATATATATATATATATATATATATATATATATAAGAACAATAATGATTGAATGAAAGCAACAGCTAAAATGATTATTTACAATGACGTCTACAATAAAACAAAGCTTTGCAAACAGACAATAAAGGTGATACGAGTAGTTAACAAGTCGGGTAGCAGCAAAACCAATGCAGACCAGTAAAAGCCAAAAAGATTTAATAAGATTTAAGCACTTTTCGTTTGCTCTGTCAGCAAACTTCTTCAGACAACAAAGGTAGTCACATTGTGAGTATATATACATTTAGCTCTGGGTTAATTAGTTGATTAATCAATTAACTTACAGAGGCAACCAACTTCTCTAATTACAGAGCCATCCACTGACAATAGTAAAATACTTATGCAAAAATACTAAACAGCATTCACAACCAAATAGTGGTAGTAATAAATCTAAGAATAAAGGGAAATTCTAATAATACTAATAGTTATGGTAATAGTTGATATAAAAAATAGTAGATATAAGAAAAACTGTATATCTATATATATTATTTATATATACTAAATAACATATATCGATATGTGTCTTTTTTGTCTATAGAACATTTCTTGTATATAAGTAAAACCATACTAGAGTAGATTTCAGTGTGAACATTCAATATAAATAAATCAAACATATATCAACAATTCACTTTACAGCGTCTCCTATCTAAAATATGTTTATATCTAATTCATGTTAAAACCAGATGTATATAAAAATGAATAATAATTAATTAGAATAATCTGACATTCTATATTAATATATTTTCCTAAATTCATCTTTTTGCTTTAACACACTGCTCAAACTGCAGGTCTCATTTATACCTGGTAGATTATATGCATTAAGTCTAATCTGCCAGAATAGTTCCAGCTCTTCGAGTTGCATTGGTGCAGGACCACCTCTAACATCGAGCTCTGGCTGGTCTATAACTAAAAATCTGAACTGATGTCCAGAAAATTCTGCCACATGTTTAGCTAGGGCATTGTCTTGTTTGTTCCTGCTAATGGCATATGAGTGTTCATACATATGGTCACGGAGTCTCCTCTCCATCTTACCGATGTAAAATGCCTGGCATTCCTGGTATTTAGCCAGGTACACTACCATTCTAGTGTTGCAATTGGCCCTACACTTCAGTCTATATTGAACATTATTTATTTCAAATCTGTTGGATTCAGTTACTAATTTGCAAAAATTGCAATTTTGGCATTTGTACATACCAGTTATTTTTGGTTGTTTTTTCCGACGTTGTTCATATAGTACCTTCAAATTCCTACCCTTCCTGAATATAGTGCCCGGGTATTCACCCAATTTGTTTAATATACTAGGGTTACTTGCAAAAATAACCCAGTTTTTTCGTAGTATCCCTATACAGTGGTAACTGAATGTATTATAGGTTGGAATGAACTTTGTTTCTGGTGAGTCAGGTGTGGCAAGGACACTCAATTCTGTTACTACAGAATTTCCCATATTTTCTGATGTGATCTCTTGCATGGTAACTATCTTTTTCAGTGACAAAATAGGTTTATACATTCCTTTAGTACGTTTGTCGCTCACTTCTAAGATCAGTCCTGAAATTAGCTCCAAAGGGTAGCCTCTCTGTGTGAACATCGTTCCCAAGAGTTGACATTCCTCTTGGAAATCCTGTTCAGTAGAAACTATACGAGCTGCTCGTACTAACTGACCTTTAATTACTGAACGTTTTTGGTAAAAAGGGTGGCAGCTGGTAAAGTGTAAAAACATGTTCGAATATGTTTCCTTCCTGTGTATTTTTGCCTGGTAACATTTCAAAGCAAGGTTTTTTGATAAATTAATGTCTAAGTAAGCTATCCTATCAGTATCAAAGGTGGAAGTGAAACGGAAGAAATCAGTTGAGGTGTTAAAAATATTTAATACTGTTTCACTCGACTTTTGCTTACTGTTAAGCAGAATAAAGATATCATGTAGATACTGTGTGTAAAAGACTAATTTGTTTTTAATACTGTCATTTTTGAACACATACTCAGACTCCCAGTGGGCCATCACTAAGTTAGCAATGCTAGCTCCACAAGGGGAGCCCATTGCCACACCTATTTTCTGAAGAAAGAAGTTGTCTCCAAACATAAAGAAATTGTTATATAAAACAATTTCCAAGAGCTCTTTCACAAGTGAAATTTCATCTATTGTAGCCTTATTCTTAACCATAACTCGAGTTACCCACTCTATACCAGTATCTTGAGGTATACTGGTGTAGAGGTCTTTAACATCTACGGTAAGGAAGTTGTAGCTAGGGTTGAAGTCCAAACCATTTAACTTCTCTAAAAATGACCAGGAATGCTTACAAATTTGTGACTCAAGTTTAACAAATTTTTGTAAAATAGAGTCAATTACCTTGGCACAGGGGTAAGTGGGTGACCCACGTCCATCGACAAGAGGTCTCATAGGTGGATTACCCAAATCTTTATGTATTTTGGGAATTCCAAAAAGGTAGGGGTACCTTGGAAATTGTGTAGACATATAATTGAATATATTTTGTTCAATTCGCCCCTCTATGAACATGTCTAATATACTATCCTTTATTACCGAATATGCATGACTGGTCTCCGAGCAGGAACTAACTTCATAGGCGGGGTCATCTAACAGGTCTACCATTCTGTTGTAGTAATCCATGTTATCAAAAATTACCAGTCCCCCTCCTTTATCAGGCTTACAGACTCTAATATCATGTAATTTAATATACTCCAAAAATCCCTTCTCTTTCTGTAAAATAGGATCTTTAGTATGGATTTTACCTCTATGTTTAACGTTAAAGCGAATATCTAGTTCACACATTTGTTCAAACACAGAAATAAGTGGATGAAGGGGTGGGTGAAAAGTACTAGGAATTCTAAATTGGTCATCTTGAACTGTAGTTACATTAGACACCATCATCAAGTTTAAGTTCAATTTCCTTGTGAACGTTTTTAAATCTATAATTGTTCTCACCAAGTCACAATTTTGTTTGGGGACATATGTGTTACCTTTGGAAAAGAAATCCACCATGTCTGAACCTATATCAGTAGAAGAAAAATTGTACACTTTAAAGTCATTTGTCCTATTGGTAATAATTATAGGTTTACTTCTCATAGGCACTAGGTCAGATGGACCTGAATGGAGACTAGAAAAAACACTTTCTACATCTTCAGAAGGTGAAAAGTCACAAGACTCATTGATCAAAGGGATCATGTGTTGCACTAAGTTGTCATGTAATTCATTAGTGCCATAAGACATTAAATTCAAGTCTTGTTTCTCTCCTAACTCTCTTTCGTTTTCCTCTTCTTGTTGTACCATTGTTTGGGTCTCGTCCCCGTCCGGTTCCCCTCGGAAAAATTCAAGTTTTTTGAATTACGCTGATTGTTGATGTTAGCCAGTCTTTCACTTCTTCTGACTTCCGTATAACCTTGCCTTTCAGTTTGGTTAACATCTTATTTATTTATTTATTTTTATTTTACATTTGTTAACCGGGAGAGTCCGACTGGATACATGTCCATTTTCAGCGGAAGCCCGGGGAGAAAAGCTCCAGGTACATAACAGACATATGAACATTGTTAATGCAAAAAAGGAAGATAGTTGAGTTCTAAATACAATATAAAGATACATCACATCTTGGGAAAAAAATAACAGCAGCATATAAAAAAAGCATAGGTCAGTTACAAAGGCGAGGCGCCTTGTTAAAAAGCGGTTAAGGATAGTGAGGTAAGAGAAGGGTAAATTATAGTGGTTAATCAGGTTTGGAACAGGGACATTGCCAGAGTTAACATTTACTTGTACCATAGTATTAGGCAATTGATTAGTGTAATGAAACACAGTTGGCTGGTTATTGTAACCAGGGATAGAACTACCTTCAGAAACAGTTTTCCATACTTGGGCTATAGGAGGAAGTAGATACGCTTTACCTTCCTTATACACTGTAGTGTCTCGTTCTAATTTTTTAGCTTTGTTATTTTTAAGTTTCACCAGGTACTGGTCAATACTGGTAAAAATACGACTATATTCATATTTGTACCTGGTGAAATCATTGTCAAGTTTTATCTTAGCGTCTAATTCTGCCACTTGTTTGTTAAGGTCCTCCACCCATATAGAATAGGGCTTAACTATGCATTCAATCAACTCAAAACCTTGACGATCAAAAAGCACCAAAAGTTCTTGATGAAAGGCTGAATCAGGCACCAAACCAGTGGGAAATTGGTGGTGCCTTAAACCTTTAGGCACTATTCTACATTTCAAACATTCTTTGAAATAGGAAATTTCCAACTGCAGTTTTTTAACCTTCACTAATAGGTTATCAAAAACTTTAAGATGTGAAACAATATCAAAAACAGGATTGTTATTACCTCCTTCTCCACCAGACTGTCGCTTCATGACAGGAGAGGTCATATTAAATGAAAATCTCTCCGCTAACCAAGTTGAGAGATCAGGAAACACTGAATAATTATTCCCTTGCTGAATGCCCAAATTTGCACTCAGTGCTGTGTTGTTGTTCCCTTGCTGAGTCCCCATGTTGGCGCTCGATGGTGTAGGAACACGTTGATTAAAAGTTAGTGCTACATTTGCTTTATTGCCTTGTATAGTTTCTACTGAACAGGATTTCCAAGAGGAATGTCAACTCTTGGGAACGATGTTCACACAGAGAGGCTACCCTTTGGAGCTAATTTCAGGACTGATCTTGGAAGTGAATGACAAACGTACTAAAGGAATGTATAAACCTATTTTGTCAATGAAAAAGATAGTTACCATGCAAGAGATCACATCAGAAAATATGGGAAATTCTGTAGTAACAGAATTGAGTGTCCTTCCCACACCTGACTCACCAGAAACAAAGTTCATTACAACCTATAATACATTCAGTTACCACTGTATAGGGATACTACTAAAAAACTGGGTTATTTTTGCAAGTAACCGTAGTATATTAAACAAATTGGGTGAATACCCGGGCACTATATTCAGGAAGGGTAGGAATTTGAAGGTACTATATGAACAACGTCGGAAAAAACAACCAAAAATAACTGGTATGTACAAATGCCAAAATTGCAATTTTTGCAAATTAGTAACTGAATCCAACAGATTTGAAATAAATAATGTTCAATATAGACTGAAGTGTAGGGCCAATTGCAACACTAGAATGGTAGTGTACCTGGCTAAATACCAGGAATGCCAGGCATTTTACATCGGTAAGACGGAGAGGAGACTCCGTGACCATATGTATGAACACTCATATGCCATTAGCAGGAACAAACAAGACAATGCCCTAGCTAAACATGTGGCAGAATTTTCTGGACATCAGTTCAGATTTTTAGTTATAGACCAGCCAGAGCTCGATGTTAGAGGTGGTCCTGCACCATTGCAACTCGAAGAGCTGGAACTATTCTGGCAGATTAGACTTAATGCATATAATCTACCAGGTATAAATGAGACCTGCAGTTTGAGCAGTGTGTTAAAGCTTAAAAGTCTAAAAAGATGAATTTAGGAAAATATATTCATATAGAATGTCAGATTATTCTAATTAATTATTATTCATTTTTATATACATCTGGTTTTAACATGAATTAGATATAAACATATTTTAGATAGGAGAAGCTGTAAAGTGAATTGTTGATATATGTTTGATTTATTTATATTGAATGTTCACACTGAAATCTACTCTAGTATGGTTTTACTTATATACAAGAAATGTTCTATAGACAAAAAAGACACATATCGATATATGTTATTTAGTATATATAAATAATATATATAGATATACAGTTTTTCTTATATCTACTATTTTTTATATCAACAATTACCATAACTATTAGTATTATTAGAATTTCCCTTTATTCTTAGATTTATTACTACCACTATTTGGTTGTGAATGCTGTTTAGTATTTTTGCATAAGTATTTTACTATTGTCAGTGGATGGCTCTGTAATTAGAGAAGTTGGTTGCCTCTGTAAGTTAATTGATTAATCAACTAATTAACCCAGAGCGAAATGTATATATACTCACAATGTGATTACCTTTGTTGTCTGAAGAAGTTTGCTGACAGAGCAAATGAAAAGCGCTTAAATCTTATTAAATCTTTTTGGCTTTTACTGGTCTGCATTGGTTTTGCTGCTACCCGACTTGTTTACTAGTTTAGTGATACGAGTAGTTGTTAGTTAATTAAGTCTGTTTGTCCTGCAGTTCTTTGAATTTCAACCATATATTCTATGAAGAGGTGATTCTAGATGTTCTTGTCTTGATCATGATAAGTTCAAGATGGCAAACTTCAGTTGCCAAGTGTACAAATTCCTTCATAGTAGGAATAATCTGATTCTTCCAGTTCTTGGTGATGACTTTTCTTGCTATTGTTAAGATACCCCATAAAACAGTGTATTTTATTTTCATGACACAAGTGGGAATAGGTGTATTAAACAGAACAGGAGATTTCATCAGCATAACTTTATCATTAAAATAGACTGTAAGACAGAATTCATATTACCCCAATATGTTTTAAGTTTTATACAATCATAAAACATATGCTGCCAGTCAGCTTTAACATTTAGTTTACATCTTCAGCATCCTATGTCTTTATTAAACATCAATTCAACTTTATGTGGTGTGATAAAGGTTCTATGTAAGAACTTCAAAGAGAATATTCTTCACCTTAGTGATGAAGTAGTTTGTTTTGAAGATTAGAGTATTCAATTTTTATTATCTTCACTTGGGCAGTTATTATTAACAAATCTAAAATAATCTCAATAGCTTTCCTTTCTCTGTGACATGCTGTTGATTTCTTAAGTACCTTGTATTTATTTATTTATTTATTTTATTTATTTTACATTTGTTAACTGGGTTAGTCTGGCTGAGTGTTTGGCTCATTTTCAGCAGAGACCCAGGGAGAAAAGCTCTCAAGACTAGAAAACAATTTATTAAATTTTAGTAACATAGTAGTAACAATCAGCTATAGGATCTTACAAGCAGAGACCTGGAGAGAAAAAAAAGCTCCTCAGGCAATTTAATTATACAGAGTATTAACAATTGGCAGGCAAGTATGTGAGTTGTTACAAACAAGGTTTTAAACAATTATAATTATAATTATAATAATTATAACAATTGTAATAATTTATTTTAGATAGAAGTCCCTATCCAGTTATATTCTGATGCATTAGAATAATGAGTAAATCAATGTTCATGGGGAAAGAATTTCTGACTATTAATTGCATTAGATTAATCTTATGTTCAACCAGTTGTCTACAGTTTTGAATTTCTAACCACATGTCTTTGCTTAAGTCAAACTTATTAATGGTACAGTCAACATTTTGTAACTTCCCATTGTCTAGTAAATTATACCAGTATAACAGTTTTTTTAATGTAGTCATGGTTGTTAAATTAAATGTATTAATACTCTTTTGGGTGTAGGCAATTGGAAATGCAAAGAAAACCCATGCATTATATTCAGGGTTCCTGAAAATGAAATGTTTAAAAGAGATTATTATCGTATTAATGCAGTAAGAGTTAACTGGTTTGTTTTTGTTTTCTATATAATAATCCTTTATTAGTGAATGAAATTTATTAGTAGCTATTTTAGCATGATATTATTTTGTTAAATTATTGGATTTACACCAAATGCATACCTGAATATATTTCCATTTGGCATTATAGTTGTTATTTAACCAAAAAAGTGTTGTCTTAACAAGTGAGGATAAGAAATTTAATTCTAAATCTGGAAGACCAATACCACCCGATGTCCACTCTCTAATGTGATGGTTTAAAGCCAATCTAGGCTTATTAGGAAACCATAAACATCTCAGAAACAAAGCATTATACTATTTTATATTTTTTGGGAATAGGAGGAATAAAGACTGTATAATATATAGAATTTTAGGAAGGATAATCATTTTAAAGTAAGGACAGTCTCCCTTCCATAGTGAAGAAATATTCCATTTATTAAGAGTTTGTTTTATGGAATTTAAGTTATTATTATAATTAAGGGTTGTTATATCTTTAATATTATCAGACAATATTATTCCTAATTAAGTCATTTTCACAATATATTTATGTAATTTCTTATCTATTTTAGTAATATTATAATTAACAGGTAGCATTTTAGTCTTATTCTCATTAAAACTGAGTCCCAATTTCTTCTGGACTATTTCTATTGCTTGGAATACTGCAATAAGAGAAGAATTACAATCACTCAAAGTTAATAGTATGTCATCTGCAGATAATTGTATTTTGGGGATTAAATCATTATTTATTAGCATGCCTTTGATGTTTTTTATTTGATCTTATATCACAAAAAGTTCTATAACAAGAGCAAAAAGCAACGAAGACAAGGGACAACCCTGTTTAGTACCTTAATCATGGTTGACTGGGAATTATACAAGTCTATTTTAATGTATGCAAAGGAGTTTTCATAGAGAGTTTGATTAATTGTAAAGAATTGTTTGAAAAGTTGTACTCCTCTAATACTGATAGTAAGTACTCTCAATTAACTGAATCACTAATGATATCCAGGCTAACCAAAGTTAGTTCTTTTTTGAATTATTAATATAATCAGTTATTGATAGTATTATCTTGATATTATCATAGGTGTTCCTGTTCATTATAAATCCATTCTGATCATTGATTATCAACATTAGAAGAAATTGTTTTATTCTAGAGGCATAGATTGCCATGAATATTTTGTAATCTACATTTATTAATGAAACTGGTCTATATGAAGACCATTGCATTGACTCCTTATCATGTTTTAGCATTGGGGATATTAAGGTGTATTTCCAGAATAGTAGTACCTTCGTAAGTCCTTTAACTATTCAAAATACCTCTAGTAAAATACTCAAAGCATCCTTAGTCATCATTTTGTACAGCTCAAGTATTATACCATCATTTCCATGTGCCTTATTGGGTTTTAATTTATTAATTTGAATTTTGAGTTCAGACATTTATATAGGCTTGTCAGTTATTTTTTTTTGATCTTCTGTCAGTCTATTTTCAGTATATTTTTTTGTAAATGTTTTAATTAGATCTTGTGTATCCATCGTTGGTTTGTGTCACTTTATTTTATTTAAATGAAACCTGAAAATATCCAGAATATCTTCTATTTCAGTAACCTTCTTTTTACTACTAGAGGAATATAATACTTTGATGTGGTTAGATTTAACAATAATTTTTGTTCTAGTAGCCAATTTTTGCATGGATTTAGGATTTATGGAATTATTAGTTATTTTAATCTTTTCTAAATGTATAATAGTTTTACGTTGTAAAATTTCTAAATATTTACTGTTTATGCTGTTTATTTCTGTTATTATTTCCTTTTTGACTACCTAATTTTGAAGTATACATTTTCTCCTGTAAATCTATCAATTATTTTTCCTATTGTTTCTTTGTGCTTCTGAGCAGTAGTTGGTATTATAATTTACTCTGCACAGAGCTCGGCAGGTCTTTTAAAGACTTGAGGGGGTTTTAGACACATGACTCCTTCCGCTCAAATGTTATTACACATCATGGTCCATCATGAAGGTTTTTTGCAGGAGTAATTTTTGTCAGAGGATGAAAATGTCATCATCACTCATTTATAGTACTATACTCTTTTGTTTGCAAGATACACTTTTGATATCATTTCATGCTCCATTCTATGGGTTTATCAGGAGAACACTAACTTTCATACACCTTGTGGGAGCCAAGTAAGAATTAGGAGCAAACTGGTTTTCAGTCACATTTGCAGTCCTCCATATGTCTGTTAACACCGGCATAACTAAACAACACTGAACAGTTTTGAACACATATGTGCATATCTATATATATATATATATATATATATATATATGTATATATATATATATAGATGTATGTATATATATATATATATATATATATATATATATATATATATATATATATATATATATATATATATATATATATATATATATATATATATATATATATATATATATATAATATACATATATATAATTATTTATTTGATTTTATTTATGCATACTTTCTTAACTGGGTTGTCCCTGCAGGGTAATGTCCATTTCAGTGGGGACCCTAGGGGGCCCCAACAAGCAGAGTATTGTGCTACAGCTGTAGTTTGCATGTATACATGAATAACTGAGCGGTTACTATGGAGGACTAAGACTCTGTGTTGTTAACAAACTGCTTCCTGTATTCAGAGGTAAAGATTTTGATTCCTTCCACATCACTTCACATACTGTGTGACTGCACAAGTCACTTAACTAGACAGTGCTCCCAGCTCATTCCTGAAAAGTGGCCAGGTATGTTCAGTGGTCTTGCCTGGTTAACATGTATATAAAAAATGCATTTTTACTGACACACAAAACATTTTAACACAATTCAGTGCTTACATGAACACATGACTGTGTACATACATGAGCAAGTGACTTGTAGGATTACAGAAATGATTGCAAGCATACATGACATGGGTCATCTGTCACATGCTCAACATGACCTGTACCAAAATCAGTAACACCTGCATAACAACATCAACACTCACAACATCAGAAACACAAAACAGCATACCACACCGAATCCCGAGTGTCCCTGTCATTCTGGACCCAGGAACAAGTGCTAACATGGATCACGGGGGGGGTGGGGGGGTCCAGGACTAAAGTGTTTTTTTGTAATCACAGTAATGTAATGATAACAGATGTATAAGTGAGTGTGTTTGCCTGAAGGTGCTTAGTAAGGGGGTTAGTCATATTGATACAGAGAGGATAAATTAGTATTTGTAGTTGTTAGCTAGGAATTGGGATGAAAGAATACTAGGTAATATTTGTTTGAACTGTGTTTGTACAATAATTGAGTTAAAGTAGTACATAAAGAAAACACTGCCACTTTATTCATAGGGTGTGCAAGAGAGAAAGGTGAAACTCCCTACCATTTACTAGTTGCACCTTTAAACCAGGTTTTAGTGACTGCAAATTTTGGAGGATTCCAAATAAAGGTAAACTTTGATGTTACCCCAGTGTTCCATTTGCTGTTGGCACCTATCATTCCAATGTGCCCTTCTATTTGTTTAGTTTTATTTATTTGGTTCAAATCATAGTCTTCAGAATTAGAGCATTCCTAAAAAGGCACATTTGTGTGGAAAATGCCCTCTTACATACCTGTATTGCCCACAGGAGAAAGCATTGCCTATCAGATTAAAAGTAAATAGGTGAATCCCATATCTAAAGCATTGCCTATTAGATTAAAAGTAAATTGGTGAATCCCCCATCTCCCACAGGAGGACAGCACTGAATCCTCTGTCTATAGCATCAGGTGTTTAACCACAGAGAGAAAGTTATACTTTTGTCTGTATGCTGCCATGCTGTGCAATGGTAATAAAGGCAGTATCTTGTTCGACACACAAGTCTTACCTGTGCTGATGAGTCATTTGGAAAGTCCTGCTATATCCTGCTACACTTTCCATAGATATAATTCTTCAGATGTTCACCCCACATAGAAAATGAAAGCATCATGTCTGCCAGGACAACCCTGTAATCTTTTTACTGTGGTTGTGATGTCCTGCATTTAGACCCAAGTAGACCAGTTATAGTGACATTCTCTTTGCAAGCTTGGTAAATGTTGTTTGTTTTTCTAATCATGAAGCCAGCAACAATGAATATGTTAGTGAAGCTTCTGTCAGGCTACGGGGACCCATAGTAATATAGTATAGGGACTCAGGAGCACAGGTGTGTTTGGAGGTCTGGAACATGTGCTGAGGATTATAACCATCAGATATTTCATGGGATTAGTATTAAGGTGTGCTGAAGCGCATCTGCGACTGTTGTGCATTTCATGCTGTGCACCCATCTGTACCTTCCTGGTTTATTGCAGCAGACCTGGGTGTCCCCACTGTTTGAACAACATTTCAGGGGATTCACGATTAAATGTTTTCTTAGCTGAAGTTCAAGTTGATCATACATTCCTGATGTACTTCATTTCTGTAACTGGCTGAAAATGTGGTTAGGAGTATTTTGCACTGTGATGTGTTAAGGGGAAAGTGGTGGAGGTTGGTGCAAAGCAGGATATTGGCATGAGAACATTGGGAAACTGCATGAGTAGTATGATAGGGAAACCATGAAGAGGTGAGGGATATAGAAAAGGAGCCAGGAAGTATGTATGGTAAAAGGACAGTGGAGAGAAGGTGGTACTTCTACATACGCAACAGAAGGAGAAGCAAGACTAGAGCATGATGTAAGAGGAAGAAGAGGAGGGGCACTAGCTGAAGTACTGAGAGGATAATGAAATAGAAACTATAGTTATAACTTATCATAGAAGGCACCGTTTATAATAAAATCATAAAACAGAATGATAGTTGTAATAGCAAAAGTAGGCAGGAGGGAAGAATCAAGACCTAAAGGGGGACATTAGTAAGAAAATGTGTTATAGGCGCATTTCAGTTACTGGTATGAGGAAACTGTACTGCACAAAATATTAGGGGACCGGAAAAAGGGAGAGAGGAACATTTTTGTTTGGACGGACTATTTCTTAGGTCAGTCACTAGTTACATTATATCAGTCCTTTTAACAGCTAAAATATGGAATGCTGAACTACATGTGTATATGCATGTTGATATAAATGATCTGGTAGCTCAGTTGATCAGCGTGGTAAAGAAGAACTCCATGCAAATGGGGAATTTTGCAGGGAAGTAGGATGTTCCTTGACCTTGTTTGAAGTGCTGCTAGTCTTTTTTCTGCAAAGAGAACTAGGGAATGGGAACGTAGCTAAAGACTTGATACAGTGATCTGGAATGTAAATAAAATCATGGGGGGCTATATGTCCATGAGTTTACATTCAGGTCTCCAGGGATCTAAGTGTGGATGAAAGGGATACAGAAAGATGAACTGGAAAATACTTTTAAATGAGTGTCAGTTTAAATCAAGCAGGAAGGGGAAATGAAAATCTTAATTAGTGAACATGAAATGGTTAGTGGGAAGAGTGGATAGCATGGGAGTCAATACTGGGATAACGAGGAAGTAGGGAGTGCCATGAGCTTCAGCAAAAGAATAAAGAAATTACCTGCTGTTGTTGTAGAAGAAGGCATAGTCATTGAAGGCATAACAGAAATATGGGATAAAATGGATGGGGACTTGTGATACAGCTATACATGGATTTATGGCATTTATGGTGTATAAAAAAGTCAGAAAACAGATTAGGCAGGGGTGGCAGTATGTCTTCAGTGTATGATAAGATGCCCATTAAAGAATAATTATTTATTTATGTGACATTTGTTTACCAGTAGGTGAACTGCTCCATAGACCCTTTTCAGCCATGATCTGAGCCCTAAGGAAAAATTTAACAAAAGGATGCTCTTTCACAGGAGAGCATTGAGAGAGAGGGAGATGGCCTAAGTAATTGCATGCAGTCATTGTTCATTAATGTGTAGCTTTGTTTTTTTTTGTTTGAAGATTGACGGAAAAGAAAATTAAAGACAAACTTAACTACTGATCTTGAGTTGGGGGGGGGGGTGATGTATGGTATGAGTGACTGCTGTATTCTAACTACCAGAAGCTTTATAATCTTCATTAATTGAGATGCCACATTAGTATGCAAGAAGACAGGAGAAGAACGACTCAGTGAAGGTCTTATTGCTCAAGCAGTGAAGTGTGTAGTATCAGTATCCAGAATGAAGTAAGGGGGATTAGTAGGTGCTGACTAAAACAGAAAATTAAGTCTCTGATAAGGACAGGGAACTTCTTGGTCTAGTCCTCTCCACTGAGTGTACGGTAATAGGAACACAGGTGAAACCTCCAGTCTAAACCTTGTAGTGTTCTTTGTGATTCCTAGAGTATTTTAACTTTGATGTGCCACAGATGCAGATGTCTGTGTCTATGAAAGAATGAACTACAAACAAGGGAAACACAGTGAGAAATAAATCTGTGACAACATTCATCAGATTGCTTTACTGCAGTCCATGTTACAATGTGTGTGTTTAGTGAAATAGACAGGGATGTTTAACATACCTTATACAAAGGACAATCCCCTACTATTACCCCATGCAGTGCACTTTACCCCCACCCTGCACTCTTTAATTAATATAACTAATTCTGAGGTCACAAAACCTTGAGAAAAGTTATTGACATTGTATAGTCAAACCTGTTTGATTGACTGGGTTTGTAGAATAATTGTTTGCTGAACAGTAATATAAAGAAGTAAACAAATAATGAGAAAAAAACATAGAAAAGGTAACAGAAGAGTCATAAGGAGTGTGATGATATGAGGTTTTGCCATCTCTGTCAGGGAGAGTAGGGAGGTCCGTGGGTAACATATGCCAGCATAGCTAAATGGAGTTTTGTAAAGTTGCTAATGTTACAAATGCATCAACAGTGGATCCTGCTAGACAGAAAAGAGACATGCATGTATGTCAGACAGTATTATTATAACTGACTAAATGTATATGTTAACAGAGAATTCTGGAAGGGAAGAGGTTAATCTCAGTCCAGCTAATTTTGAAAAATAGGTTGAAAATTAAATGGGTTGGTTTAGGTCATAAAGATTTGGCAAAACCAGGACTAGGAATCTTACTGTATTGTCCTTAGGTATGAACTAATTGCTACCCAGGAAGGGTGGGCATTTTTGAAATTGTTTCATAGCTTTCAGATGCTACAACAGATCTTAGCAAAGCAGTGGATGTGTATAGTAACAGAGTCAGGTGACCAGATGTGATGTCATTCTATAACCAGCACTGAAATTATTTTTTAGATATTAGTGAGAGATATGAAGGAATTTTCACTATAGCACTTTGTTCTTTGGAACCTGACAGGTAAGATCTCTTATGTATATAACCACACACCTCATCCTGCCTTGCTGTAATAAGCAATTCAACACTCATCATCTTACCTTGCTGCTGTAGTAAGCAACTCAATACTCATCTTCCCTTGCTGTAGTAAGAAATTTAACTAGGGAACAGTAATTCTTTAGTCAGTCAGTAAAATATAGTGAGATTAGTTAAGTATTTTTTCTGCATCTGTATGAATGTATCCAACTGTGTTATTTTTATATCTCCTGTGATTGAAACTCTGGTGTTTATTGTAACTAAATATTCAGTATTCTCATATTTTCTATTTTATTATTTATTATTAAATATTTCTATACCTTTCATTTTGGCTGGTATTTTAGAGAATACGTTTAACATCTTAAGAGTACTTATGCTTATTTTTAGTGACACTGTGGCCATTCCTGAAAACCTTGCTGAATTGGTCAAACTGTACCATTTGTATTAGTATTACTTTTACTCAGTATAATTAGCTACCACTGTACGAGCCTTAGAACAGCTGACTGGTGGCAGTGTAATTACCTTATAGTCAGGGCAGAGGGGTCACAGCTGGTAAATCTGTGCCAGGCTTTCCCAGTTGTATGTGTGTGTGTGTGTGTGTGTGTGTGTGAGTGTGTGTGTGTGTGTGTGTGTGTGTGTGTGTGTGTAAATCAAATATCCAAGTGTGTGTATGTGTGTGTCAGCTGCTTGTAACAGGAGCACAGAGCTCCAAAGTGGTCAGTGTGGAGTCATGCATGGGGCCAGGGAAGAGTGTCCAGCTCCAGTTGTGGGTGTGCTCTATGTGTACTGTTAAGGGAACTTGTGCTTGGCGCAAAGATCTGCATCAGAAAATACTGTGTACATCCATTTTTGTTCTTAGTGGTTGTCCCTCACTGGTGTCACTGGTGAGGATTGAGGTTTCTTGATTACTGGCCCAGACTAGGGACCATCACATATTGGTGGCTACTGAATGGGAGATTAATTGAACTTCAGTAGCCTGTGGACAGTTGCACTGAATGTGTGTGTACTGTCAGCAGCCACAAGGTAAACATACAGAGTTTAATTTTAACAACAGTTTTATTTATTTTTGTTAGTTTAGTTTAGTTAGGGAAAGCAGGCAGAGATGTCAGCAGAGGATTATGGCAAGCTGACAAAGAACCATTTGGCCATGGTATGCAAAGCAAGAGGACTGGTGCATGCCAGCCTGACTAAAGATGGAATTATTTCAGCCTTAATCACAGCTACAGCATGGTCTATCAACCAGGAAGACAGCCAGTCTGGTGATGGGGATGTGCATCCTTCAGAAACAGGACATTTCACCTTTTCCTTAGAGGACGTAAAAACTCATTTGGAGTTAAAGACACTTGAACTGGACACTAAACATTTGGAATTAGAATCAGCTGAGAGACTGCAGCATTTGGAGGCCAAAGAAAAGGAGAAACAGCACCAGTGTGAGAAGGAGATGCTGAATCTTTGTCAGGGTCATGGAGGTACTGGGGAAGGGAATAACCATATCCCCCAGAAGCAATAAAGGCAGTAAATGTATTCCACAATTTACAGTGGGTGATAATTTTGATAGTTTTATTCATATATTTGAAAGAGTATGTAAACAGTAGAATGTTGACCAAGGGCTCTGAGTATTGTTCCTGACCCCCTTACTGTATGGTAAAGGTTTAACTGCTGTTTCTAAATTGTCTGATACTGATTGTTTAAAATATGATAAAGTAAAACAATGTTTATTGAAATGTTTTAAGTTAACACCTGAAGCTTACAGAAAAAAAGTTTTGTGAGCATAGATGCAAGGCAGATGAATGTGTATGTGTTTATATTGCTGAGTTAATCACTTATTTTTGTAGGTGGGTGAGTGAGTTTTAGGTCACCACTTTTGAAAGGCTGGCAGACCTGTGGGTGAGGGAACAAGCTCGTAGCATTTTGTCTGAGGACATGAGAATCTGGTTGGCAGACTAGGAGTGTAACTCTGCAGATGAACTTAGGAGAAAATGAGATCTTAGCAAGCAGGGCATCACTGCATAAGAAGGGGATACCCAGTGCTGCACATGGATGAAAGGGAATCCATGGTGGGCAGCCTAATCCACCCCAACAGAGTCTGCCAGTAACAGGATGAATCCACTAGTTTAGGTATATGACCAAAATTAAGGGTTAGCTGTTTTAAATGTACCCTGTCTACTCCACTTATGGCACTATAATAGAACCAGTTAAACAAACAAAACTATGGTGTCACAATAGAGAACAACCTATCATTTGATAAACACATATCACTCATAATTAAAAAAATTCACATCAAACTTGGTGCACTATATAGGGCCAAACCTTACCTTACTCAAAACGCCAGACCAGCCACAGCCAGATCCCACCTCCTATCTACTCTCCTCTACTGTTCTCAAATTTTCACTAACCTGAGCATGTCTGATTTACATCTACTTGATTCCTGCTATAATAAAATTTGCTGCTAATATATCCAATAGGACCCATCATTGCCTTGCTCTTCAAAAACTATACTGGCTTGAATTTTCCAATCTCTTATCACTCAATCATCTCACCACTGGCCACTCCATTATCCACAAACCTGAAAACCACCCTCCACTCTCCAACCGAGTACAACTAAATAACCCCAGGATCCATAGATCATCTGATAAACTTATACTCAAGTGCACTGGCCCAGTAATCAAGGAGCCTCAGTCCTCACCACTAACACCAGTGATGGGTGTGCACATTGGTATGATAACTAGTACACACACAGTAAAGTACAATTTCCCTTAAGAGCACACAGAGATCACGGTCAGTCCGGGGCTGCTGTCTCCCTTTCTGCCCAGATCACCAATAAGACTCTCCACTGACACAGCTATAGGGTACAGGTCTCAGCCTAGTGGTCAAGCTAAAACCCCCAGCACCTTCTCTGTCCAACCAGTGCTTCGTGTCCCTGCCCAAGTAGCTGACACACACACACACACACACACACACACACACACACACACACACACACACACACACACACTTTGAGATATGAGTTATATATAAACACACAGACACTCCTGGGGAAGGCTGGCACAGGTTCTCCAGCTATGCCTCCTTCTCCACCCAGGCTATACGGTAGAAATCACTGCCACCAACCACTAATATCAGCTACTAATAAGGCCCTTACCAAAGGGTGTCCAATTTTACTGTGCAATATTATTATTATCCAATTATTACAGCAAGGCTTATTGGAGTGGCTTGGACAGTATCACTATATACATGTAATGTACTCTAGAGCTTAAATTATCTCTATACAAAAAAGCCACAGTTGAAAGGTTTACAAATATTTAATAATAAATAATTAAAACACAAGACAAATCTCAATTCAACACAGTGCTAGTCAAGAGTTCAGAGATCACAGGAAAATGCTTAAAATAATACTGTAGAATAGTCTGACATATAGAAAACAGCTAGTCTAATCTTACTATTTTCTATCTATTTCTAAGAGAAACAATGTTCTAAATAACTTACATACATACAGAGCAAAGGCAGAGTGCTGGCAATGTTCTCAGTTCTGAGAAAATGCAAAATGCTCTAATTCTCGCTCTCTGAGAAAGTCTTAAATTGATAACACATCACTGCTGACTCAGTTTAGATTACATCATTGTTGACACTTCTCTGGTTTAATTTCCCAGGAGAACAGAAACTCAGAGTTTAACATATCTTTTTGTAATGTGCATCTGCAGAAAGCCACAACAATAAAATGCATTATACATGTAAAATCTAGCATTTAACTCTGGTCTCAAAACAATAGAAATAATTTGCTAGCCCAGACATCACATCTCCGAGTTTGAGATCAAACAGTCATACAATGCTTGACTTATCAGCTTTCTTCCAGCAGAGTGCACCGTGGTTACATTTCTGAAGCTCATTACAACATATAGTTTAATCATAACATATAGTTCTCTTTTACATTTGTTTGTAAAACTAGCCCGTGGATTACATTAATATTTACAAATGACATAATTATTTACAAAATTCTATCTAGCTAGGCTGACAGCCTTTCAGTTTTTCACACAAGGTAACAAAGTCCCATAATTACTTTGGCAACTCCCTCTTCTCCTGTAAAGTAGCCAAATAGTGGAAACTAATACCCCAGAATATCCTAAAACACACAGATAGTCATAGCTTCAAACAACTCCTAAAGGAATACTTTACTCAACAATGGCTATGCTCCTCTAATACTCCTGGCTAGTTTCTCATGCCAGCAATCAAATGTTTTTTCTGCTATCTTCTCCTTGTCCTACTTCTACCAAATGAAAATACCATAATGGTTTATATTAGTTATGTATCTAATGAGTTCATATTACTGTCTGTAGTAAGGCTTAGGAAATGTAGTGTTTTCTGTTTACATTCTTTTTTTTGTAAATTGTGATTGTAGGCAACTGGTAAACTTTTGTATATTCTTTGTAAATCTTTGTAAAAATTTTGTAATCTTTTTTGTTCTGTTGTTATGGAGCTTTTCTTCCTGGGTCTCCACTGAAAATGGGATACTTGCCCAGCTGGACACTACCTGGTTAAGAAATGTAAAAAAAAAATAAAATAAATGTACCATAAAAATGTCCACTGAAGTAAAGTGGTGAACAAAAGATGAGGGAGTCAACAAGTGAGAATAACAGTATGCCAGTGGTAAGTTTTCTGGAGACAACACCGGTATCAAATTTCACCAGAGTTTGTATCCTATGGATGCAAGACAGGCCACTGCTAGGAGAGGCACAGCCTCTGACATAACCATTGTGAAGCCTGCAGTGGTTAAACAGGAGCAGTACTTGCTTGGGCAGTCCACTCCAGTCAGAGCTTTAGGAGGGGCCACATTCCAAATACCTTTGGCCAGGGTTCACCTTGACTGGGAGGCTGGTAAAGGAAGCAAGCAGGTAGGTGTGTTTGAAGATATCCCTGCAGATGTCTTGTTAGGGGATGATTTTGATAATGCAGTACCTTGTGTGCATTCTATTACATGCAGTTAGGTGTGGAGACAGGCATGTGGGTCTGGTATCCTGGAAGAGACCCAGACAGACTCCACACCTAAAGTTGGGGCTGGTGATGTGACTATTTCAGGGAGGGAGCTGCCCTGTAGCAGTGAGCCTGAAAGTGGGTCACTGCTGCTGGTAGGTACTGATGTGCCCATGGACAGAGTGACTGCAAGGACAGAGGTGAATGCTACTACCCAGGCTGACAGTGAGGTACCGCTGTCAGAAAATACCAGGCTTCCTGTAGAAAGGGAGCTGGGAAGGGACACAAAGGTAGAGTTGAGACAAGCTCAGCTTTCATATCCTACCTTACGAGGCTTGAGGGAGTTAGCTAAGGAGGCACCTGTTTCTCAAGGAAAAGTGGAGTCAGTATACTGGAACAAAGAGTTACTTTATAGAGAGAGAACCCCTGAGGGAGGGCTAGTGGGTGAGGTAATACAGCAGCTGGTAGTGCCCAGAACCGACAATCTGGCACTTCTAGCCATAGTTCATGACATTCCTTTTGCAAGTAATATGGGCATAAAGTATACCAAGAGATGTATTATGCAAAACTTTTATTGGCCTGGGATTGCAAGGGGTGTAACAGGGTACTGCAGGACCTGTGAGCAGTGCCAAAAGGTAGACAAGGCAGGATACAAGCTCAAAGCTCCTTTGATGCCTTTTCCTGTGATTGAAGATTTCAGAGGGTAGCTATGGATATTGTGGGGCCTCTGAGTACCCCAACCTCCATGGAAAAGAAGTATATCCTGGTTGCAGTAGATTATGCTACTAGATACCTTGAGGTGGTGGCTCTGTCTTCCATGGAGGCAGAGAAGGTGGCAAATGCTTTGTTAGACATTTTCAGCAGGGTAGGTTTCACAAGTACTGACTGACAGATGTGCCAATTTCATGTCAGACCTGGTGGTTTATCTGTGGAAGCACTGTGGGTGAAGCACCTAAAGAACAACCCCTACAGTCCTTAGACTAATGGTCTTGTGGAGAGGTTAAACTCTACACTAAATACCATGCTAAGTGCATTTGCAGGCCAGTTTAAGAGAGAGTGGGACATATATTTGCCTCATCTGCTGTTTGCATACAGAGAGGTACCCCAGGAATCCACAGGAGGTTTTTCACCCTTTGAATTGCTGTATGGGTATAGGGTGAGGGGGACTTTATATTTGATTTGTGATGCATGGGAACGTGAATGTGAATCCCACAAGGAGTCTGTTGTGGCATATGTCCTAAACCTCAGGGCAAGGCTAATGAGCTCATGGACTTGGCCCAGAAGAATCTGACAAGAGCCCAACTGCAGAAAAAGGTTGGATATGACACAAAAGCTCAAGCTGAGAATATGCTGTGGGACAACAGGTTATGGTTCTCATGCCTGTCAGACAGAATAAGCTGCAAGCAGCTTGGGAGGGACCCTTTAAAATGGTAAGGAAAGTCAGTGATATTATTTACATGGTAAACCTGCTAGGCAGAAGGCCGGGACACAAATTCGTCTTCTACCTGATACATAGAATGGGGCATGGTAAGATCAGGCCAGAACCTGCCAAAGTGGAAGTAATTCAGGTGTGATCTGCCACTGTTACCAAAAAGCAGGTGTGGGCATTCTTGGGTCAGTGGACTACTATAGAAAGTTTGTTCCCATTTGTAGTACAATAACTGCTCTCATCATTGACCTGATGAGGAAAAACAAGCCAGATAAGGTAGTGTGGACCCCAGCCTGTGAGTAGGCATTTCAAAACCTTAAAGGGGCTTTGGGAGGACCCCCTGTATTAGCCAGTCCAGATTACAGCAAAGAATTTGTTGTGCAGGTGGATACTTCAAATCATGGGGTGGGGGCTGTACTCAGCCAGGTTTCCTCAGAGGGACAACAGCACCCAGTATATCTCAGCCATAGACTCCAACCCTGGGAGGAATGCTATGCGGCTGTAGAAAAGGGATGTCTACCAATAGTATGGGTACTGCAGAAACTTCAACCATGTATGTATGGAAGGAAATTCACTGTGGTTACAGACCACAACCCCTTAACATGCCTACATTGTGCCAGCCAGCAAAATGCCACGTTATTAAGGTGGAGCCTAGGGTTGCAGGCATATGACATAACAGTGCAGCACCATAGTGGGATCAGCAATGCTAATGCAGATGGGGTCACAAGACAGGGTACAGGTTAATGTGTTCCCAGACAGGCTCATTTCTCTCAAGCAATGTTTCTTCAGGGTCACTTGAAAAACTAGAGTTTGCAAAGGGGGGAGAGATGTGATGATATGAGGTAATGCCATTGGGTCTGTATTATATCCTCGAAGAGTCAGTTAAACGAACAGCATTTTACATCAAAATGCTATTTAGTGAACTCGCTGCTGTGAGGGGCTGTGCCCCCAACACCCCCTACTTATTATATATACCAACTCCGACATCACAGTACAGTGAGGAAAGGGCAAATCTTCCGATTTTCACTGTAACGTGATCTCAGTATGAACAGTTCGCTGAATGGGATTTCGATGTAAAATGCCATTCAATGAACTGACTCTTCAAAGATATACTATAGACCCATGCCATCTGTGCCAGGGATTGTAAGCAGTGCATGTGTAACATATGCCAGCATAGCTAGCTGGATTTTTGTAAAGAATTTTATGTCACTTGACTATCACACTAATTTGTACAGATGCTTGTTTTAAAAATGTATTTGTAAAGTTGCTAGTGTTAAAAGGCAACAGTGGTCATTCTGGACAGAAAAGAGATATTACATGTATGTCAGACAATATTATTATAACTGATTAAATGTATATGTTTTAACAGAGAATTCTGGAAGGGAAGAGGTTAATCTCAGTCCAGCTAATTTTGAAAAATAGGTTGAACATTTTTATCTTACAGGTCTGAATGTGGCCAGAGACAAAATGCATGGTAAAACCAGGACTAGGAATCTCACTGTATTGTCCTTATGGGTGAACTAATTGCTGCTCTAAAAGGGTGGAAGTTTTTGCAATTGTTTTATAGCTTTCAGAAGCTGCAAGAGATCTTCAAACCTGACAGGAAGTATCTATCACAGATATCTCACACAACTACAAACCTCATTTTTGTCTTGCTGTAGCAAACAACTCAACACACATCATCTTGCCTTGCTGTAGTAAGTAACTTAACTAGGGAATAGTAATTGTTTAGTCAATCAGGAAAATATAATGAGATTAGTTAAATATTGCTTTTCTGCATCTGTGTGAATCTATCCAACTGTGTTATTTTTATATCTCCTGTGATTGAAACTCTGGTGTTTATTGTAACTAAATATTCAGTATTCTCATCTTTGGTATATATTATGTATTATTAAATATTTCTATATCTTTCATTGTGGCTGGTCTTTTAGAGAATACTTTCAACATCTTAAGAGTAATTATGCTTATTTTTAGTGACACTGTGGCTGCTCCTGAAAGCCTTGCTGCATTGCTCAAACTCTCCTATTTGTATTAGTATTAATTTTACTCAGCGGTGGTGGTGCTGCGGTAGCATTGTCGCCTCACAGTAAGACGTTGTCTGGTTAGATTCTCAGCTAGAGCGTCTTCTGTGTGGAGACATGAGTGAATGGGCGTACCTTCGTTGTAAGGTTGTGCGTTGGGGCCGGCAACTCGGCACGTAAAAATCTACTGCCAATCATTAGCGGACTGGAGTTCCGCTGTGGCGACCCCTAACCGGGAAAAGCAGAAAGACACAACAACATAATTGGGTACCCTTGCAGCAGCCTTAGAGTAGCTGACTAGTGGCAGTGTAATTACTTTATAGCCTGAGCAGTGAGGGACAGCTGGTAAATCTGTGCCAGCCTTTCCCAGGTGTGTGTGTGTGTGTGTGTGTGTGTGTGTGTGTGTGTGTGTGTGTGTGTGTGTGTGTGTGTGTGTGTGTGTGTGTGTCAGCTGCTTGGAACAGGGACACAGAGCTCCAAAGTGGTCAGTGTGGAGCCTTGTTTAGGGCCTGGAGAAAGAGAGTCCAGTCCCATGTCTGGAGTGTGCTCCCTGTGTGGTCTTAAGGGAAATTGTGCTTGGCGCAGAGAGCTGCATCTGAAAAAAATGTGTGGATACATTTTTGTTCCTAATGGCTGTCCCTCACCTATATTAGTGGTGAGGATTGAGCACCTTGATTACTGTCCCAGAGTAGGGACAGTCACAAGGAGGCATTAAAAAGTGTGGCAAACAACTGCTGAAGCACCATTGCAGGAACATAATGAAATGTGGAAAGAATGTAGGTCTCGCTAAACACCGCGGTCAAGAGATGAGAGTAATAAATGAAAAAATGAAGGCGCATACTACCGTGAGAAATAGGAAAATAAGAAAAGGTTTTAGTGGGTCAGAAGAAAGGTGAACAGCTATAGGCTAAGCAGTTGCTGAGAGACCTCAGCCAGAAGAATAAGGGTTAAGCAAACTACATACTTTATGTACATTGTAGAACACTTGTATGGATAGCACAGCATCTCTGCGGTTAAGATCTATGTCCCACAGCTTCAGGCTACAGGGATATATCACGACCTCTAGTCACTGCTTTTATGGATTTACTTGTTGATTGGCTACTGTAATCTTTCTGCATATATTGCATTTAATCTTGTTCTGATCATGGCTGAAAAGGATTTTAGATAAGTCACGTCTCACTTACTCAGTTAACAAGTGAACAAACTAAAAGAGGACTCAATTAGCATTTTATGTGATTCCTCAGTGGATTATTAGCAAAGGTGGAGTGAGAATGAGAGCAATACATGTCAGGCAGAAATAATGAATTATTTTCCTTTGTACAGAGAAGTGGTGGGAAAGGATGGTAACAGACAGGCTGGGCACATGCAATGAGAATAAATGGGCAGTTGGAAAATGATTAGTGAAGAAGTTCAAAAGGAACTCAAGAAACTCTGAAATGTTAAGGTACAGGGATCGGACATGGCAGTTCCCTTGGTGATGAAAACATTTGACAGTAGTACTTGGTGATCCATTATCTGAATGATCAAGTTTCTTCTCTAGAGTGTCTAAAAAGTACAAAAGGATGGCAATGATAGTTCTGTTTAACACAACCCTGCCCGAGAAGGTGTCAGGTAATTATAAGCTTGTTGTCCACTCTGTATTTGCATAGAAAGTTGTGGAAAAGATTCTGAGAGGCTCGCAAGTAATATTGCTGAACGATGGTTATCAGTGGATGATAGCATGGCTTCACATGATAGGAGTTTTGTTATTCCTTTTTGGTCCAGTTTTATAACTGCATAACCACGTTGAATGACAAACAGAACTCTATGAATTTGGTTTATCCAGACTTTAGCTATGCCTTTTACACTATGCTGAATGTCATTTGGCTTATATCTTCACATACAAAATAATAATCAAGTCTTGGAGAAACCTTATAGTTGTGATTATAATGTGTGTATCCTTTTAAATGTGGGTTCTTGAACCACCATAATCAGTTACTGAATATTGTAAAAGAAAATCCTTTAATTTCTTAACCTGTGGCTTCCTACTGCATGGTTGATCATCGCTGATAAAGTCTGTAGCTAGTGTTATCCTTTTTGACTTATAAATAAATAATGTTCTCTAAAATGCCTAGTAAAAAGGCAGCATAAACTGTAAAGGATTATATCATAAAAAGGTATGATCCAACTTGAATATTTGCCTACAAAATGCTAGCACCTGAGTCCTTAATTGTTTAAAATTTTTTTATTTATTTATTCATTTATTTTGGATAGAATCAAGATGCCAACCATTTTAGATTTATCTTCTGAATTGATCTTAACGTTTGATACATGTTTTACATTTAATAAATACTTGTTATTTTTGAGATGCAAGATACATTTTTTGTAGACAGGGGATTCCTACTTTATGATGCTTCAATAATTTTAGTATATTGCCCCCTCTTTATGGGGTTTGTCAGACCATCTAGATTTTTTGAAATTATCCCAATACTATAAAGTACTCCCATCCACCCTCCAAAAAGTCAGTGACCATATCTGCATTAGTCCAGATAATTCCCAGATCTGGGAGCTATGGAAGAATTTCAATTGCTGTCATCCCTTTCTGTGATTCCTTTGTAGATGAAAATATAAGATTCAGGCATTGTATCAAATTTGTATGACAGCAGAAAAAAGAAGTCTTGAAAGAATTCTTTTTTGCCAGAAAGTTTTCCTGATCTCTGCAAAAGCCTTACATTTTGAAAGAACCTCAGGAGGGAGGTCTTAAAAAATCTTATCAATGATTGATTCATTCAGTCTGGGTATGTCTGCTTTCAAAAGAAGGTGTTTGACCTGCTCATTTTTTGAAGTAATTCTGAGTACAGTTTCCTTTCTTAGACAAGCAATCAAGTTTTAACATAATTTTTTTGAACCCAAGAAGGAATGTCAGTACAGGACTGTGAAATTGTAGCTAAATCCTCTTTACCTGTTGAAATATCTTTATACTTTCCTGAAAAATTCAGGCCATTTCAATATTTCTAAGACATATCTGTCATAGGTAAGAATTTTTGTGGGTCCATCTGAGCTATAAAGGTCATCTTGCCATTGACTTGCTGTAATGAATCAGAACAGACTTCCGTATCCAGAAAGTTAGCTTCCATCAGATTTTCTGCCATGCTGACCCTAGAAGTCTGGATGCCCTTCTCTCATGAGGCACTAACCTGAGATGAAAAGTACTTTAAAATCTTGTCCGAGGGTTTGCTGGCCTTCTTCTGCTATGAGTATTAACTGAAAATAGATCCCAAACTACAACTTCCAGATGTGACTCTGAAGAGTCACTCACACGATCCTTTGCTCTTCTTCTGACTTGAGTTTAAAAAAATGGCTTCTGAAGTCTCCTCTGGTGCTGCATCCTTTGCACCACTCACAATATGTCTATTACCATTCCACTAAATGTAATAACATAAAATAGTATCACCCTTACTGATTTTACTTAATGTAATCTTAAATTAGTTTTATATTTAAGCTGTGAAAAATAAAAATATTGGTTATGATCAAGTGGTTCATAGACAGTGCACTCATTGATTGTTCATCCCAACAGTACATCATGGCCATTCCAACACAATAGTATCTCTGGGCATGTATAGTCTAGTACGGAAATAGTCACCCCTTTGTCAGTGAGGTTCTTTGCAGCTTTAGCCAAAACACTAGATACCCTGTAACATTCTGCAGAGTGGCTTGACTTTACTGAATCTTATGCCTGTAGATTGCAAAGGACATGGAGGTGTCTAGCTCTGTGCACTGAGGTTTCTGAACTCTGCAAGTGTGTAAGTGAATCACCTATTATTATTATCCTATAAGGTGAAACCTGTTGGAGTCTCTTGCATGTACTGAGTAGCATAGATTACAGCTTGTTGAAATCCACAGCTAGATATCATTGAAGGAATAAGCAGTGAATGCTTGCTAGCACTGTGTTTTAGTGTCTTATGACTTTTTCAATGCTTTGAGTGCCAGATGGCTTTGTAGTCTGGATAAAATAGGTCACTGTTAATGGTTAAGTAGAACAGCCTAGGATTAGTCCTCTGGGCAACTGTATCCAAGCCTTTAAATGGGTGGCAGCTGCAAGCAGCGTGCACTACCATTGTAAAGATCAACGACAAAAGTGTGACTACTTTTATTTGCATACTAAGATTAACAGTGTAGTGTCTTAGAGAATTTTTTTGTAGTACTTTTATGCATCCCCACTTGCTGACCCTCAGATTCCCTTCTATGAGTTGTACTTGTTTATTCGCTATCAGTGATTATATGGCCACTGATTCAGGGGAGGGGAGAGATGGCAGGTTGTAGATGACATTCAGGCAGGCATGAAAGCAGTTTTCCCCTGGGCCATTCTAGGGCCTTCAGAGGATCAGTCTTCTGTGCAGACTATTGCCCCTTGAATAGCTTACCAGTTCCATACTTTAGATTGTTCTGACAGGCAGTCTGGGAGTCTGCAGGAGAAAACCAATATCACCATCAGACCTCTCCTGCAGTCTTAAAGCTTATAGATAATTTGCCACTCCTCTCCCGCCAGTGCCACTTCCCTGATTTGAGTATGGACCCAAAGGGAAACTCTAATTAATGCGGACAACTGGTTGCTTTCCTTTCAATGCTGATGTCTCTACTGGTGGATGACGTGCTGGGATCACTATAAAGGACTCCTGTCCTCTTGCTTGCGTATGCATGTTCCCACACACCTGCAGGAGGAGCTGCTATCACTGGATTAGGAGCGCTGAGCCCACATTTGCTTTTCCTGGCTGTATCTTTGTTGCCTTAAGGACTGTTTTTGCACATGCAGGCAACTCCACCCTCTCCCACCCAGATCCTACTATAGCACCAAAGTTTTTACCTAACTTTAAATTATCTTTGTTGTACTCATGGCTTTAACCCTGTACACTATGAAGCTGGAATTCCTCTTTCTTTAAGGAACAGCATTATGGGAGTTACTGAATATATGTAGCTGGTAGGTGGGAAGGGCAGCAGCTCCATTTGAGGAGGTGCAAGGGAAAAATCCCCCGGTAAAAATGTTTACAAAGTGATACAGGAAGTTTTGAAGTTCATTATTTATGTGCATGGGATTGTAGCTTTGTGATTTTTCATTATATGTCCACAGTCCCATCAATAGTATTATTCTTAAAGCCAGTTCATAAAGGATTGTGGATGAGCAACATAGGTTCATAGGTTCATAGGTTAGTACTAGGCTATCAGCCCTAGGGCTTATACAAGCCTAGCCATAACAATTCCCTGGCTATTTCTTCCCACAGTATTTACTTCCCTGGACCCCTGTCTAGCAGGACAACTGACGTGATTCTCGGGGTGAATTTCCTTTCTCCCATCCAATCATCAAAGCTCCTTTTGAAGAGAGCCAAAGAGGTGCTCTGCTTGACATGTATGGGCAGTCTATTCCAGAGTATGGGGAGTCTCTGGGTCAGGAACCTATCCCTCCAGCATGTTTTGTTCATTGTGATGACAAGGTTTAGATCCCTGGAGCGTGTGTCTTTGAGGGATTGGGATTTCTTTAACTGTAGCATGTCCAACAGCTCTGGGTTTGACATGACCTTGTATGTTAAGCAGAGATCGCCTCTGAGTAGACGATATGTGACAGAGTATAGGTGGATTTTTTTTTAGATGGTCAGCATAGGGCATCATGGGCAATTCTTTTAAGGGTCTTGGCACTATGTTTCCAAGGGATGACAGTATGCCAAGACTGCTCCCTGCTCTGCTGTCAAGGCAGAGAGTGATCTATAGAGGTGTTGGTCTTCATTGCTGTGACAATGGATCAGGATGCATTGATTTACAGTACTAATGCAAGGATCCAATGCGGACAGTAATACTACTGGACAGAACACTGTTGCATTGCTGTTAACAACAGGGAATATATATGGTTGTGGTAACACGTTTGTGTTTGTCACGTAGTATCCCATTGCCAATAGGATTTGGAATTTCTACCATTCAAAGGAGGTTTTTTTTTTAATTCTTCACTACCTCAATGTCTCTGGTAGGAAAGCAAAACATCACCCGGAAAGGTGGATTGCTGTTGTCAAAAACACTACCTCAACTACAAGTACATGGTTCAAGTCCCATAAATTACTCCATTTGGTCCAGCCCATACTCAGATGGACTAGTATTTGTGAATTGCATACAGTCTGGGGCATGTAATGTGTATGTGTACTTGCATCACTGCTGAGACCATGGACTCTATGTGCTTGTGGTAGTAGGTTTGCCTGTGCCATGGTGACCTCTCCTGCTAGTAGGTTTTCCTGCAGTGGAAAGGAATTTAACTGGTCTTCTGCTAAACATGACCTCTTTTCACCTAGATGATTTGTATATTTTGAGTACAATGTGAATTGTAATTCAACAGTGTGGCCGGCATTATTTAGGACCCAGAAATTATAATGTTCAATTTGCATCTTGTTTTACATGTAGAGACTAGTTTTCATAGCGCTTTAGTTCACTATGGTAAGTATTCTCACCTAGAATCTAAATTTACAGAAGACAAGAGTGGAGAGTTATTTTACTGTAATGAATTCCAATACAGTGCCGACATCTGCAAAGGATGGCCCAGAATTACGTATAATGCTCCAAAGCTGTGGGGATTGACTCTGCCTGACAGCAAATGAACCATAAAGTCCTGAGACATGACCAGTACTCCAAACTGTTATCCCTTGGATATAAAGCTGTCAGTGAGGAAATCACAAGCTTATGTGTAGGAACAGATGCACTGAAGTTTAGCAACAGCATACTCTGCAGGGTTGTTGTGAATTGTGTTGAAAACGTTTTCAGTTTACTAAAGTTGGTAGTCTTCACATGCTCAGCAGCAGTATTAACAACTGTGAATTGTATCATCTAAGCACATTAATTAAAAAAAGTCATGTGCACACTTACACACACAAATATACACAACCTAGTATATTATCATTACCCAGAACATTTTGTAGAAAATGCTGTGCTTGATTCAATCCCAGGAGTTTCTTAAATATGGAATCATTCTTGGTCCTGTGGAGCAAGACATTCTTGTTAACTCTGAAATGATTTAAACTTCTTGTTTATATAATTTTTGTTCACTTTAGATGGTTATACATCACTTAGGTTATACACTTCTTGGAAATATGTTTCAAGTCCACAGTTTCTTTCAGCAGTAATTGAAGGGTCATATAATATCCTCTGTCAGCATGCCACAGGTGTATTGTATTGAGTGACATGAGTGACTCCAGCACCTCTCATCCTCTGAGAATTAGAAATCATACCACATGACATTTAAAAATCACAGGATTGCATCAGAAAGAGGAGCACGTTTATTTTTCTCAACAGGAAGTCTTCATATTCTAGAGTCTATACAGTTAGTGACAGAGAATCTTGTATGGGCTTATTTTATTTGGTAACTAAGTTATGTACCCATAAACAGTCTAACTTTCTATAGATAATCAGTAACACTGGGAGGAGTAAGGATACATCTGTGGGCCAAAATCATAACTTTATGCCTAAATCACCGCATTTGAGAAGTGTGGTGATTCCTGTCAGCAGAGCATAATGACCTTTCATTATACAGTTTGCCTACAAAATTATTTTCAAGAGAGTCTGTCATTCTCTGTACACACTGTATTACCCAAAATGACATATGGGCCTAGATGACCTTGAGATCTTTGTCAGGTTACTATACAGCTGTGCGCTAACATAGGAGGTATGAAACTTCTTTCCATAGCTCCTGATCTTTGAAATTTGCTTTTGGGTAGCCCTACAGGTTTCATTTTATTAATGGTTTTCAGGAAACTAAATGAACACAAATACTTAAAAAAGGAGTATTTGGCATGGTTTTATGTAACGCACAAGGTGAAAACCATCTTTCAAAGACTGCCATTAAAACAGAGGCAAACAAATTTGGAGATGGCGAGTAGAAGCCAATCAGTTTCTGATCTGTATTTGTCCATTTCTGAAGGTATAATGCATCTTCACTAAGTTGCAGCTTAATAACATTTGTTAGCTTATTTGCTTACATAATTTAACAGTCAGCATTTCTAAATCACTTCATAAGCTTACTCACCAGTGACATCTTTTCAGACAATATCAGTTGATTACATGGTAATTGCACGCCTTTATTTTCCTCTTCTGTCTCTGGGCTCACATTACTCATCCTGGAATGTGATTTTCTAATAAACCACTGAGTTCAAAGACTATTAAACACCTACTCACACCTTTTAATATTCACTTGACTTCTGACTGTTCCCCTTCAAGAATGATAAATGGTAAATGAGCACAGCTCGATTAAGCCAAATTATCTTCTTTATTAAGTAACATGCTTGTTTCAGTCCATGAAGAAAGGCGACAAAACATTTTTTTACTTTTGACCAGAAAAAGTGCTTAGTGTCTCCTTTCAGAAAAATTCACTTTTACTTAACACTCAAGTGTCTCTGTAGTTGTTTTGTGGTCAGCTTTTTTATACACAGAGTTACTGTGTTTTACTCACTTCCCTTTGAAATAAAATGACTGTTTACTTAAACCCTTTGTTTTCTTCCTAACATAGCACTCATTTTTTCTTTTACCTGTACAAGCCATCAAGGCAATCGATGCAACTGAGTACTTAAAACAGTTTACTTCTTTGAATATTGATATAATTATCCGCTGTGTGGCCAGTTGAAAAACAGTGTGTAAAACTAATCATCAATGAATATTTTAACAGGTTTCAGATGTTGAAAATTAATTTTCTTTACCTTATACACAACTCAAAAGTTCAGACTGCATGCTTTCTAAATATTTATGTCATAGGTTCATAGGTGATTACTAGGCTAATGGTACAAGAGCCTTTACAAGCCTATCTAGTAATACCCAGGATATGAGAATATTTTATCTTAATTCCCCAGATATGGGATGGGGTGGTATCGGGGTAGTGGGTCTTTGGGTATTGGAGCCCTGAATCATTTTACAGACTGCCTCTGTCCATAAGAGACATAGACAGTATCCTGGGAATTTATGCTTCCCCATCCATTTATCCAAATTCTGTTTTGCAGAGAGTGAGGGATGGGCTTTGTTTTATGAAGAGAGGAAGTTTATTCTGTAGATGAGGTAGCCTTTGGCATGTGAGTCTGTCTGTCCAGCAAGTTCTGTTAGAGTCACAGATATGTTTGGTGCGAAATGGCTGTAAATCGAATTCTATAAAGGGTGTTAAATAACTTTCCCATATTCTTAGATATACTAGAGCTTACTCAGGTGTACACTTGTTTATGAATAGATGGAAGAGATTGCCATAAAAGGCTTCCTTTCTGCCTCTGGGTAGGTCACAGTATGAAACTATCTACCCATTTATATTTCTTTGGGATGCTTTATATATATGCATTTTGTAGTAAAGTACTCATCTGTTTCTCAATGGCTCCTTTCATCCCATCTTTGTAAAGAAATCGATTAATTGTGCTGTTTGAGTTTCTCAATGAAGCTGGTGAACAGTTATAGGTATGTTTTTCTAGCATTCTGCATAATGTTGGTGCATACAGAGATTGCTTTTTTTAGCAAAGTTAACTGATGCTTTCATTCCACTAGTTAACTTTCCTAATAATTATCATCTTTGTCAACCATCCATTCAAGCCAACCCTCTGTTCTTCAATGCTTTTTCCATGTTTTCCTGCATTTATCTAATCATATATTTACTATTCAGTAACACTACACAGTCATGTAGTGTTTTGACACATCACAAAATATCACAGAAGAAAGGTTGTAGGTTCTATTAGTTGAAGTTGTAGTGTGTCAGAACTGTCTGTGTTGAAAATACAGTGCTTTCTGTTTTGTGGGACTCAGTGAGGAGGCAAAAGGTGAATTTTATTTTTGCTTTTTTTGTGTGACCCTGGATGTGGTGCCTGTATAGTGGGGATGCAAGGGGGTGCCCGCTGCAGGGGCAAGTGTTAAGGACTTTTGGTTAATGTTTTTGATGATTGCTGCATACATTATGGTACAGTGTAGGTTTAAATAATTTTGTGGTGATTAAGCTCATGTCAATAAATGGCATGCAATTAATCATACTAAAACCTATTAGTTTAATTGTTTGAGTAATTAATCCACATATAATAACAAGTACAAAAAATGACTTATTTTTTAGGCAGTGTCTTATTCTGCCCTATATCTATGCGGAGGAAGAACTCTAATACTGTGGGGAAGTGCTCTTGGTCTTTCAGAGAAAAATGCATGAAAATGAACTAGCTATGTTATAGATCTGTCCGATTTAAAAAAAAAAACAGTATGTAGCTAATTGATAAAAATATAAAAGAAGCTGAATTGAATATGCCTTTTTAACAAAAGTGTAACATTTAAAAGGTCATGTATAAATTGTTTATGACTCTATATTTGCCACTATGCAAATATATTGCAGCTTGGAAATAGAATAAACACTCGGCAGGTTTTTTGACAGGTCGAAAATTTAATAGTTCACAGATAACAACATTCGATGCATCTCTGATGGTTGTTAATGCTAGGAGTATTAATAATAACGTTTTTTATTGGAAAATTTGCCAGACCCGCGGTGGTGGTGGTGGTGCTGCGATAGCGTTGTCACCTCACAGTAAGTCGCTGTCCGGTTCGATTCTCAGCTAGAGTGTCTTCTGCGTGGAGACATGCGTGAATGGGCGTAACTTCGTTGAAGGTTGTGCATCAGGGATGGTAACTCGGCATGTAAAAATCAACTACCAATCATTAGCGGACCGGAGTTCCGCTGTGGCGACCCCTAACTGGGAAAAGCCGAAAGACAGACTATCCTAAACCTCTCTGGTTGCTGTGGCTGCTGTACTGCGTGCTTGCTCAGCCCCAAGCTCTAGCTGTACTCCTACCATAACCAACTCCTAACCTGTGTCTGACGACCTCGGTCCCTCCTACAGTGAATGCAACTTGGACTAACTGAACCTACACTGACCTCTCTGGGAATTGAATCCCCAAGCTCTAGCTGTACTCCTACCATAACCAACTCCTAACCTGTGTCTGACGACCTCGGTCCCTCCTCCAGTGAATGCAACTTGGACTAACTGAACCTACACTGACCTCTCTGGGAATTGAATGTATGTTTGGACTCCATTAATATTGATTTGTTTGACTCCCATTGGGTACCCTAAAAGAGTTCACAGCATTTCAGTACTCTAGCCGCCAATAGCCAGTTACCTCAGTCTTTACCTTTCCCCCTTATCTTTGGATACTCTTCCCTTTTCCAGCCTTTTTTCACCTTACTTTATCCCCTCTGCCTCCACACTACCATATCCTGTTTTTTTTCAACCCCTTCTCACTCTCTGTTTCCTACCTAGCATTAGAGCAGGATACTATCCTCTCTTGGCTACTACCTTGCTCCTATTTTTTGACTCCTTCTAGCCCTTCTTTAGACTGCAAGACTTAACTTCTGACCTCATTCTTCATTGTTACCTCCACTCTCTACCCTACTGCCCTTCTATCTGCCACCTAAACTGTTCTGCATTTCATACCTCTAACCTGCAATCACTCTTCCTTACCTCTCATTCCTCCTGCCCTCCTTCTGCATGCTTTACACTGCCTCTATGACTATCTAACACTATTAACTACCAGTGTTCTCTAGTCTTTTCCCAATCCTGTCCAGCTTGACTTTCTCCTTTCCTATCTCACTTACCTGCACTCCTGATTGTCTCCTTCTCATCTCTTCTTCTGTGGTGTCTAATCTCCCCTTCTTTGCCTATGACCCTGTCTTAGGGAATCCCTCTGTCCCACCTTTATAATCTTTCTATTTCTTTGCCTATGATCCTGTCTTAGGAAATCCCTCTGTTCCACCTCTATAATCTTTCCATTTTTACTGGGTGGACTACCTCCCTCTCCCCCTCTCACCTTCTCTCCCTTTCTCCCCAGTCACCTCTTGGCTCCGCCCACCTTTCCCTACACTTCTGTGCTCTGCCCCTGTCCCGCCCCTACTTTTGATGAGTTTACTTATACCCCTACTAGCATTCTACGACACTCCCTTTACTATCCTAAACCTCTCTGGTTGCTGTGGCTGCTGTACTGCGTGCTTGCTCAGGTAGGCCTACTCTAAATGGAGATACCATTTGTGAACTACGTTTAAATGTATGTTGTTGGCCCTAACCGGGGTCTCACTGCAGTAACTTATTGAAGCTACTGTAATTTGTTATTCGTAGTCTGAACGCTCTCTGTCTAGATTACAATTTGTATTGGGTACGTTAAGCATTGTTTTTTTCTAGGCGAGGATCGCTTTACTGATCCTACCCACACTTGCTCTGTTTTGTTTTAGTTGCTGCTTTACTAGTTAATTTATCAGAACTAAGTATTTTAGCTGGTAGGCATTATTTTGCGATGCACTGTTGATTACTATGTACTTTACTGAAAGACTTTCAGGCGCAAACACGCTTACTGTTGTACATTGTTTTAGTTGCTGCTATACTAGTTAATTTATCAGAACTGAGTATTTTAGCTGGTAGACTTTATTTTGCGATGCACTGTTGATTACTATGTACTTTACTGAAAGACTTTCAGGCGCAAACACGCTGACTGTTGTACATTTGCCTTTTTAAGAGTACGCCACACTCGCAGAACTATCCCACGTGTTATACTGGTAACAGCTCTAAGCGGTCCCTAGCGACATGCATTTCTATTACTATTAGGTGTTCTATTCTGTAGCGATACACTTTTCTACTATTTTAATAGCTTTTTCTTAAGCTACTCTGCCTCAGCTTCGCACATATAGTGAAGCGCTCTACTGAAAGCGTAAGACAAACTACTGCTTTTCCTTAAGCTACTCTGCCTCAGCTCCCACAAATAGTGAAGCGCTCAACTGAGAGCGTTAGGTATACCACTTTTTTAAATTATTTATCTGTAGCAGCATACTTGTCCACTATTTGCTTTTGTTTTAATTCAGACTACACTGCCCATGTTATTTTACACATAGTGTAGCCCTTTACTGACCAACTTAAGGCTTTCTAATGGTATATTTCTGTAGCGACACACTTTTCTACTATTTTAATAGCTTTTTCTTAAGCTACTCTGCCTCAGCTTCGCACATATAGTGAAGCGCTCTACTGAGAGCGTAAGGCAAACTACTGCTTTTCCTTAAGCTACTCTACCTCAGCTTTCACACATAGTGAAGCGCTCAACTGAGAGCGTTAGGCATACTACTATTTTAAATTATTTATCTGTAGCAGCATGCTTGCCCACTATTTGCTATTGTTATAATTTCAGACTACACTGCCCATGTTATCTTACACATAGTGTAGCCCTTTACTGACCAACTTAAGGCATTCTAATGGTATATTGCGTTTAGCGCGAAAGTGGTGATTGATGAGTTTGCCTCACCTACCTCCCCTTATAGCGACTTGCTATTCTACTACAGTTGCTTGCTTTTACTAATATTTTTTACCTGTATTAGCGATATTCTACATGCTTTACCAATAAGTTCTACTTGGATTTGATCAGAAGCTACTAATGTTTTAAACACCTTGCTAGTAAATAAGTATATGTGTTTTATTGACTGTTATTTTGCTAGTATTCAGAAGAGAAAGAATATACATGATACCCTGTGATAATGTCTCTGCATTAGATTGATGTTACCTTTTTCTAGACTACCATTGTTAATTTGTGTTAATGAACTTTGGCTATTTTATCTGTGCTAACATTGTCTCTCCTTTTGCTTTCCTCTCTTTATCCTTACCTTCCCCTCATCTTTCCCCACAGCCCCAAGCTCTAGCTGTACTCCTACCATAACCAACTCCTAACCTGTGTCTGACGACCTCGGTCCCTCCTACAGTGAATGCAACTTGGACTAACTGAACCTACACTGACCTCTCTGGGAATTGAATGTATGTTTGGACTCCATTAATATTGATTTGTTTGACTCCCATTGGGTACCCTAAAAGAGTTCACAGCATTTCAGTACTCTAGCCGCCAACAGCCAGTTACGTCAGTCTTTACCTTTCCCCCTTATCTTTGGATACTCTTCCCTTTTCCAGCCTTTTTTCACCTTACTTTATCCCCTCTGCCTCCACACTACCATATCCTGTTTTTTTTCAACCCCTTCTCACTCTCTGTTTCCTACCTAGCATTAGAGCAGGATACTATCCTCTCTTGGCTACTACCTTGCTCCTATTTTTTGACTCCTTCTAGCCCTTCTTTAGACTGCAAGACTTAACTTCTGACCTCATTCTTCATTGTTACCTCCACTCTCTACCCTACTGCCCTTCTATCTGCCACCTAAACTGTTCTGCATTTCATACCTCTAACCTGCAATCACTCTTCCTTACCTCTCATTCCTCCTGCCCTCCTTCTGCATGCTTTACACTGCCTCTATGACTATCTAACACTATTAACTACCAGTGTTCTCTAGTCTTTTCCCAATCCTGTCCAGCTTGACTTTCTCCTTTCCTATCTCACTTACCTGCACTCCTGATTGTCTCCTTCTCATCTCTTCTTCTGTGGTTTTCTGCCCCGCTTCGTTAAGCCTCTTGGTCTCACTCCGCTCCCCTCCCTACCCCCAATTCCCACCCACCCCCAGGGGTCCTACCTTTATACTTCCCCTGCCACACCTCTAACATTCTCTCAACCTATCTCACTTCCTGCCTCACTCTCACTAATTAACTCTTTACTCCAAACCTAACATCACACCCTCTCTCCTAATTCCTATCCTTCTGCCACACCCCTCTCCTAACCACCCAAGACCACCTAATAGTAACTTACAAACCTCTTCCCACTATTAACTATGCCTTTAAGCCTCAAACTACTGTATCCTCTACTACTCCTTAACATCCTTCTCTTTTACTATACTCTTACTTCCTACGAATATCTAACCCTTTGCAAATCTCCTAATTTAGCAAAACACACAACCTCTCTACTTCCTCTAGCTGAACAAACACATATAAATATCCTATCTTCCTATCCCTACCTTCCCCCTCTCTACCACAAATTACACCATAATAGATTTCTAACCACTAAACGGCCTTATCTAATACCCTACAAAATCTCAAAAATATTTCAATTTCCTCAAACTCTTTTACTGATATACGGGGACATCCACCCCAACCCTGGCCCCAACAATCCTCTTACCCACACCACTTCTAACCATACTGCCAACAATCTCAATTCTCCTTTCTCTAATGACTCCCTCTCTATAGCTCACCTAAATATTCGTAGTATCAACAATAAAATCACTCAACTCCATGCTTTAATTGACCTCTATGCCTTTGATATTCTCTGTCTCACTGAAACATGGCTTAAACCAGGTACTAAAGACAACGAATTCACTCCCCCAGGTTATAGTACCCTAAGGCAAGACCGCCTTAACAAAAAGGGCGGAGGAGTGGCCTTACTTTACAAATCCCAACTACAGGTAACCTTAACTGACTCCCTGCCCCCCTCCCCAAGCAATGCTGAAATACTCTGTACCAAACTCCAAGTGAATAAAAACAAAGCCATTTACATAATATGCTCCTACATCCCTCCAGGCAATAACTCAAATACACTAGAAAATATTCTTAGCTGGGTCTCCAGTAGCTTCCCTCAGGAAACAATTATCTTAGGAGACTTTAATATTGATTGGAACTCCTGTATCTCACCCAAACCGACCCTTCACATTAACCTTTTTAACTTTCAACAAACTATAAACACCCCTACTAGAATACACAAATCTACCAATAAACTATCCATTCTAGACTGGATACTAATCAACAACAATCCCCTCTCTTATAAAACTGGAACACTCCCTGACAATATCAGCGATCATCTCCTATCCTACATCTCTAAACAAAAATACAACAATCCCAAACAAGCTACTTTTCGTACTGTACACAACAAAACTAATTTTAACCTGTCTTCTTTCCGTAATGAACTCAAAGAATATAACTGGTCGGCTCTAAAACACCTCCCAATTGATCAAGCAGTTACCTATTTCAACAACACCTTCCTAAAAATTCTCCAACATCATGCACCATCCCGATTAATTAGAATAGGATCTAAAGCAGCCCCCTGGCTTTCCAAAAAAAACAAACAAACAATGCTAGATAGAAATAAGTTGTGGACAAAATGGAGATCCACTAAAAACCCATCTGACCATCAAAACTACAAACACCTGAGAAATACAACTAAGAAACTTACCCTCCTGGTTAAAAAAAACTACTACCTTCAGTATCAACAACACAAAAATCAAAACCCCAAACACTTCTGGTCAGGTATCAATAAACTGCTCCATCCAGGGAACACCAAAACACCTACACCAGCTAGCCTAGCTCAGACCCAACCCAATATAATAGCCAATACTTTCAACAACTTCTTCTCTGAAACAGTCACCTCTCTAGCTAACACCATGACTCCTCCTCTCCTCAAATAACCCTTCTCTAAACAGCACCTCTACACTAAAATTTAATACAGTCTCCACTACCTACATATGTAAGTTACTCTCTAAACTTAAACCTTGCACCCCTTCAGCTGACCAACTACCAGCTGAATATCTACAACTAGCTGCACATGAATTAGCTTACCCAGTCTCCATATTAATTAACAGAACTATAACAGAATCCACTATCCCCTCCTGCTGGAAAATCTCCCATACCATTCCCCTCCACAAAGGAGGCAACTCCAATGAACTTTCTAATTTCCGCCCAATAGCCCTTCTGTCTCCACTAGCTAAAATTATGGAACGTTGCATTCACCATCAATTCTTATATCATCTCTTACAAAATAATCTACTCGTAGACTCACAACATGGTTTTAGGCCCCACCATAGTACTTCCACTGCCCTTCTCTCCTTCACAGACGTGATCAACAAAACCGCAATAACAACCTCTACTCCTCTGCACTTTTCCTTGACCTCTCAAAAGCTTTTGACATGGTTAACCATAAACTTCTCCTAGATACTTTAAAATCCCTCTCACTTGATGCATTAGCACTACAGTGGTTTGACTCTTATTTGAAAGATAGAAAACAAGCAGTCCTCTGGGATAGTCATCTATCCTCTCAGCTCCCTGTCACCATCGGTGTCCCACAAGGCTCTATCCTAGGCCCCCTCCTTTTCTCCATATTCATAAACAACCTACCCACTTCTCTCCCAACATTCACTTGTATACAATATGCAGATGATTCTACTCTCATCTGTTCTGCTTCATCTCCTGAAAAACTTCACTCCTACACCCAGAATGTATTTACAGCAGCAGAAAAATGGTTCCAACATATCTGTCTCCTCCTCAATCCCAAAAAAAACAAATTGCTACTATTCACCCCCACCCTTAAATCTGCCCCTATCTCATTTTCCATTGTGTCCTGTAATGGCACTACCATTACTCCTGATAGTTCCACTAAACTACTGGGCGTCACTATAGACAATCAGCTAAGCTTTGACTACCACATTGATCTGACCATCAAGACTGTTAATAAAAAAATAGGTGCCCTGTATAGACTAAAACCCTTTCTTACTGCTACTACCAGAGTGTCTCTTGCCCAAACTCACCTTCTCTCCACTCTATTGTATGCCTCTCCATCATTTATCAACCTCTCTAAAGCTAACCTTCAAAAACTCAACACAGCATACCACAGTATTGCCAGGTTTGCCACAGGTTCCCCATTCCGTACACATCACTGTCTCAATCTAAAACAACTAAATTGGCTAGAACTTCAGAATATAATACTTCTACATCAATTAGTCTTAACTTTTAAAATTTTACATTACCCCTCCAATACACCCATACTAAATAACCTCATCACCCCATACAAAATCTTACTTCCTTCGCTCTGCCAGGAAGCTTCTAGTAACTACTCTCAAATCCCACAATAAAGCAGGTGACTCCTTATTTGCCAACACTGTAGGATCTTATTGGAATAAACTCCCCATAGACCTGACCACCCTAAGCTCTCCTCACCTTTTCAAAAAAAAATAAGAAACCATCTACAAACCCACTGGCTATGCCCATGCACTAATCCTGACTGAGCTCACCAATGATTTATCCTCTTCTAGCCCCCCCTTCAATGCAACTAGTTGCTTCTTTACCTTTAATTATGCCTCTACTGACCCACTTTTAACATTTCTTTTCTCTTCCTTTCGTTACATCTTGTCATCTGTTTCTTTTACTACCTTTCTACTTATCTCTTATATGTTTATCCCTTACCTTTTTCTAGTACCCTGCCACAACTTTTTCTTCTACTCTCATTTCTACATAGGCAAATTATATTTAAATTTATATTTTTATTTTACTCTCCATATGACAGTCTATTACCAGACTTCTGCATTTACTAGCAGTCTTACTCTAGCAATCATTCAAGAAGATTGCCTCTCAGTCTTTATTTTCCTGTTTATTAATCCCTCAGCATCTCACTAAACTACATAAAAAATTTGATCTTTTTTATTTGCTATTATGTTTATACAATTGGCCTGCTTGGGGTTTTGGTTTTGATATTTGTTATTTGATTGTTTAAATCTTTGTATTGTAAGTTGACTAGTACGTAATGGAGCTTTTCTCCTCGGGCCTCTGCTGAAAATGGACATGTATCCAGCCAGACTAGCCCGGTTAACAAATGTAAAATAAAAAATAAATAAAAACACAACAACATTGGAAAATTTGCCACATTCCCACAAGATTTATATTGTTATTGTTTGTGAAACATGGTTAAAGGACAATGACTGGAAACCAGTTCTGTCAAGGGATAAATGCATTTCTGTAACAGACATTCTAACAAAAATTTCAGGTGGAGGTGTTATGATAGGGATTAAAGATAGTTATGAGACCTGTGATTATAACATGTTCAGTGATAACACTAATACTATAGACTGTGTAACTGTGACAATAAAAACAACCGTGGAACATATAACAATTGTTGGAGTGTATAGACAACCAACGTGAAGTGCAGATGACCTAGAGGAATTCATACATTTCTTGCATGAAACACAGGAGGGAAGAATAATATTAGATGGGGACATAAATTTTCAGAAACAGACTGGAATAATATTGATCACGCAACATTAATAAGGAAATTATTCACAATGTATATTCAGGAACAACAATTGATTTAGATTGTAAAAAAAAAAAAACTGCCAGGGAATGGAACATACTAGACATTGTTTGTGTTCCTAAAGAAATTACTGTTACTTCAAGTCAGGTTTTACCACCATTGATGTGCAGTGATCATGGGGTTATAAAGGTTAATTTATTTCTAGACAATTCTGCCAAACTGAAATCTAACCCAATTACAGATTATATGGAAGCAAAACAGTCACTATGTAAAACTAACTGGAGTGATGTGTTCAGTGGAAAAAACTGCAGATGGAATCTGGAAAGTTTTGAAAGAAAGATTGAGTGCAAAAAATCAAAAAAATGTTTAACATCAGGATCTTGGCATAAAATGTCCTAGGGATATATTTTCATAAAAACAAGATACCTGATTAAGGTGAGAGATAAAAATATAAGAAATGGAAGGGAAGTCAAATACAACTTTTAAAACTGAAATAAATAAGCTGGATAAACAAATTAAGCATAGTGTGAGGCAAGATCAAGAAAAATTTGCAGAAAATTTATATAAAGATATTGAGCATAATAGGAAACCTTTTTATAGATACATAAGATGTGGAAGGAGTAAAGACATACAAATTGATAAACTATGTGCAGATTCTAAAATGTATTCCCAGACACAACAGATTAAAGATCTATTTACAAAATCTTATGCAAAACAGTTTGGCACCACAAAGGGTTGTGATAAGTTGTCCTAGTGATCCAGGTAACCTCAGATACTGCAATCAAATTTGATTATATTGAAAACGAACTGTGCAAACTGGATCCAAACAAAGCACAGGGAGGAGACGGAATGACCTGAGAACACTTCAGCAAGAACTTACAGTACCATTTAAGTATGGCATGGATTGACTACAAAAAACATTTGATAATATCCCACAGTCATGGATAAAAGAGTGCTTAAAAATGTATAAGATACACCCTACACTGATCGACTACATTACAGTGACCATGAAACAGTGGCAGACGACTTTGCAATTAAACCATGATAAAGGACAGCTTATTATTCCAGGGATAAAAATCCAAAGGGGGATATTCCAGGGTGACTCTCTGTCACTGCTGCTATTCTGCCTTGCCATTAATCCATTAACCTGTCTTGTTAAGAGCTTAGGTCATGGCTATAATTTGGCTCCCAGAAAACAAAAAAGTGCAAAGACTTCTCATCTTCTCTTTGTCGACGATTTGAAACTGTATAGCTCATCAGATGAGGAAAAGAAAGCACAACTGTAAGTTGCCAAAACTTTTTCAGATGATATAAGAATGTCATTTGGTCTTGATATAAATAAATATTTATTTATTGTATAAATATTGGTATAAATATTTGGGAATTGATGGAGGATCAACAATAAAACATGAACAAATGCAAATAAAACTTAGTAAGGAATACTTTAGAAGACTTAAATTAATCCTGAAAACACCGTTGATATCTAGGAACAAAATCCAAGCTATAAACCAATTTGCTCTTCCTGTCCTAACTTACAGTTTTGGAGTGATTGACTGGCCCCAAAAAAGTGCTGGATAGATTAGATAGGAAAACAAGAAGGATGCTTCATGCTCACCAAATGATTTTATAAAAATCAGTGCATACCAAGATTATATATTCCCTGATCTGAAGGAAGGATGAGCCTCCTTGATATTTATTACATATATAGATCTGCAATCGTGGGGCTCCACACATATCTGCTGACTTCACAAGACCCAAACGTAGTGAAAGTTTTGTAACATGAGGAAAATAAATCTAAGATGATTTCCCTGCTTAGGCTAGCAGAAGCATATCTGCATCAAGCAGGAATGGAAATCAAACCACAATTTGATAAAAATCAGGCAACAACTGAATGTGCCAAAAAACAAAAGAAAGAATTTAAGGTGAAGGACCAGATGAGAAGGCAAGAAATGTGGAAAAAGCATAAATGTAGTTGCAAGTATAGAAAACCTCTGGAAGAACCTCATGTTGATCAGGAACGAACGTAGGAATGCTTAAGGAAAGGCGAATTTAAACCAAGAGACGAAAGGTTAATATTGGCAGCCCAAGCTAGTGGGTTATGTACACGTTGGTTTACAAAGTCCATTGAACATGTGGGAGAAACAGACAAATGCAGGTTTTGTAAAACAGGATTGGAAACAGTTGCATGCCTTATTGCTGGTTGCGACATACTAATGACAGAAGGACAGTATACTGAAAGGCATAATAATGTGGCAAGACTGTTGCACTGGAGATTGTGCAAACATTATGGTATTGAAGTGGCTGAAAAACACTGGAAATATGAGCCACAAGCATCATAGAAAATGATAAAATCTATATCACATGGGATCATCCATTGCTAACAGTTCAAAAGATCGATGCTCGAAAACCAGATATAGTGGTCCAAGAAAAGAAGACAAGAGTAGCATTGATCATTGAAATTGCCACACCCAGTGACTACAGTGTCCTGCGTACAGAGAGACACAAAGTCATAAAATATCAGGATTTGCAGGCAGAAACAAGAGCAATGTGGAAAAAAGATACCCGTATAGTTCTAATAGTAGTAGGAGCAACAGGTCTTATAAAAAAGAGTCTACAATCATATTTAGATATGTTACCAGTACATGCAACGCCATACTAATTGCAGAAGGAGTCTTTACTGGGCACATTGCTGGTGCTGCAAAGAGCACTACTGGCTTATATCAAAGAGTGAAACAATACTTATTTTGTGAACTTTAATCGTGCTTTGACTTAGGAGTGGGGTCCATTCCCGTCACAGCATTAGAAACCCAAAAGATATGGAGAAATTATAAAAGGGATATATCATTATATCTATTATTCACTAAGTCATATAAATATGGGGAAATTCCTCAAGACTGGAGACACGAGCTTACTAAACCTGTCTTTAAGGGAACGGAAAGTAGGACAAACCCAGAGTCATGTAGACCCTTAAGTCTACTTTCATGTTGTGGAAAATAATGGAGAAGGTAATTTGATAAGTTATTGTCAGAATTGGCTAGATTGGGACTTGAAACTATATATCAGCATGCATATGTTGAAAATAGATCTATTACCACCTGTAACATGAAGCTCTATAACAATATAATAACAGCTATGAATGAAGAATTCTGCTGTGATGTTATTTATATAGATTTAACTTCAGTATTTGACAGAGGCATACACAAACTACTGATCAATAAATGAGATCAACTAGGTATTGATATACTCTTGATAAGATGGATAGCTGCATGGCTTACAAGTAGGACATGGCAAGTATCTTACAGCAGCTAGACAGGTGAAATTCTTGGTTATGGTGAGGGAGTCGCACAACGCTCTGTCCTAGGCCTTACTAATTTAGATTCTTTCAAACCTAATTTTTCTTCTGAGGTGTTCTACAGTCTGTATGCAGATGATCTGAAATTGGGTAAACTGATTACGTGTTACATGTTTGCAAAAGAACTTGACTAAATTGACCATTTGGGCACAGGAGAATAATATGCTGATAAATACATAAAAACTAAACATATGACATTTGGAAGACATAAATTGAAACGTGAATATTTAAAACAGCACACAGTGATTGAAATTGTAGACTCATTTAAGGACCTGGGTATGTGGATAGACCCAGCTATGAGTTTTTTTTCTAATCATATAGATCAATTGGTTAATGATAGTTATAGAACTGTAGGTTGAATAAAAAGATTTGTAAAGTCTAGGAAATTAGAAATGATGATGTCATTGTTTGTTAAGTACATTAGACCCAAACTTGAGTATGGAATAACAATATGGAAACCTTATAAGAAAACAAGCAAGAGAAAACTGGAAAGAGTACAGCAGAAATATACCAAGGGCATCCATAGATGTGAATATTACTATGAAAGACTAAAACATCTGAACTTGTACAGTGCCTCATAGATATCTATGAGGAGATCTTATTCAGGTATATAGGGCATTTAGAGACAACTACCTCTGGAAAGGTTTGAGGTTATCAAAAATTAGAACAGAATCAACAGACAACCTATGTAGAAGATTCTATAGGAATCAGAAGTGTACTGATTGGTTCTCTGAGAAAGCAACTGATGTGTGGAAAAGACTACCAAATTGCATTAAAGCAAGCAGTAGTTTAGATATTTTTAAGAACAGCCTGGACACATTATGGGAACAATTGTGTTGGCATACTGGCAAGCTAGAAGGGCATTAATGCCCATGCTTGAAATATTTGTATGTATGTATGTAAATCTTGCTTCTTGACTGTTTGTAGTGTTGCAGACAGTCTGTTACCCAATATAGTATTGCACATTTATCATACACCTTGAGAAAATTGCACTATGTATGATAACTGATGCCAGTGTTGGGATGCAACCTCCATACTGTGGGTTTCATTACAATCAGACATTGAAAGCAGTGGTATGGGAGATAAAGCCGTGTAGCACTTATCTGTCAGAAGCTGGGATTGTATGCCTGCTCATCACATACTAATTGGTGGCAGTAGATGGGATTATAAGCCTGTTCAATTTATATTCATTGATAGGCAGCCTTTAGAGCTTATACATTGGACTTGTGTAGCCTGCAAACTAGTTTTGGTCACCAAAAAATGTGGACACCTTTGCAGCACCAAGATGAATATACAGGACTGTATTTGCACTGTATGAGTCAGTCTAGTTAGGTAAAAATGAGTTCTGTTGTGTATTAAAAATGTCAGTGTCACAGCTGACTAAGGAGTGTAAAACCAAAAGAATTTATTATGCCATATGTCCAAGGAGGACATACTAGCAACCTTGTGAGCAGCTGAAACAAAGTCCACTGAAACTGTAAACATTTGGGTAGTGACGGTAGGTGAAAAGCATGCATCGGTGCAGCTCAGTTTGTCCCCAGATGATATAGACCCCACTTGGAATGAGAATAGTGCTGCAGATGAAATGCCTGCAGGTTGAAACAGATGAGAGAATGAAAGAGCTTGCAGCACAAGGTAGGAAAAAACAGTAAAAGGAAACAAAAAATCATCACCTCATGAGAGGGATTGCTGGTTCTTTGTCATAGGCAAGTGATTAATGGAGGTGAATGCCACCCCCCCATGCTAAGGTCATTACCAAATGACTTCCTTGGTATGAAGAGGGGATGACTGTTATATTTGAATGGACATACAATCAACACCATATTTACCAGTGTCAATGGGTGATTGTGTTAACTCCTCTGCTCATGAGTAAAGCAGTTCATACTGTCTCTAAAATATCAGGTATGGGTTGTTGGGATTATGATAAAGATAAACACTTTATATCTGAATGTTGTAACTTGTTTCTTGAAACATAAAGAAAAAAATCAGAGAGCATAGAACAGAGGTAGATAACAGTGTGAGTAAATAAATACTGGAGAATTAAACACATAGTATCATAAGTTGGTGAGTGGATGTTAAGTGACTGTTTGAAATGCTAGAAGACCACATAATAAGGGAGCAAGCATTCAGTACTGTGCCTAAGGGTGTGAGAATATGGTCAGCAGACTGAGAGAATAAAATTGCTGAAGAAATGGGGGAAAAGGGTGACTTCTGTCTAATCAGCAGGATACAGCTGCATGAGAGGGAGATACCCTGCAGTAAAGATAAGTACAAAGGAACCCATGGAGGCAGTCCGAAGTGTCATAGTGGGTTGCATAGGTAAAAGGGAAAGCTTTGGCTCAACTTCACAACAAGGTCTTGTAATGAAATATTTCTGGCTGTTGCACAATAATGGTAGGTTGTCTTGAAGCTGCATTTGCTCCACATTATTATCAGGGTGTGTAGCCTGTCTTGATAAATGATAGGCAATGTTGTTAAGCCGCCACTTGTGAGAAAGAAACATTGTCTGGGTGGCAGTCAATTGTGGTTAGGTCCATTGGAGAGACACTTTTTAGGTACCTCTGGCTAGGGTTCACTCGGACTGGGAAGTGGGCAAAGTGACAAAATGTAAATGTTTTAATAGGTAATGACTTTGATAACACAGTAAGTACCCTGTGTGCATGTGGATACATGGAGCAAAGACACACTAAAAAAAACAGCATAGAAAGGATACACTCCAGCAGAGCAATGACTGAGCTGCTGTCCAGTAATGGCAGCAAAGTAAATCTGAGGTGTTCTTAGTTGAGCAAGCCATTATGGGTAGAGGAGGCAGAGCTCAGTAAGTTGAAGTCTTTGAGATATAGCTGATCTCAGATCCGAGTTCGATCAGATAACCCACAGGTTTAACCAGACTGAGAAAGACAATGGTGATCTATCATTAAGGTGAGTACATAACTTTCATTTAGTCATGGATCATGGCCAGCCTTATGGCTTCTTAATGTGCCACTCTTGCTTCTGTTGTAAGGGTGCTTTTTTGGGTATTTATTTCTTTTATAGTAAAGAAAAACATCATTTCTTAAATAACTAATAGAAAAATATTCCTACAGTAGAAGCTAGAGCAGCAACCAAGGGAGGAAGCCCAGCAAATTTGGCTATTCTATTTTTTTGGCCTCCTCTTTGTCCTAGCCACAGTCTACCTAAACAATGAATCTGGTAGATCATGGACAAGATGTAAAAAGACATCAAGAAATTAAAAACGGAATGAGAGTGATGTAAGGGAAGTTTAGCGATGGTATGAGGTATTTATGTATTTATTTATTTTTTGTAACTGACAGACAACCAGATCTTTTGGATGGCTGGGCCTGGGTAGAACTCAGCTTTCTCCTTATTTTTTATTACATGCTCAATGTTGCTTTTGCAGTCATCCCTTGGCATACCTCCCAACTGTTCTGATTTTTGGTTCATACTTTTGACCTGTTCCACATAAAATTTGTGGTTCTCAGGAAAATCACTGAGGACGTAAATCACTAAATAGTGACGGGCATGTAAGCTTTAGACTTCATATCCATCAAAATTCATGCTAATGCAAAACTTGCTATTATAGTAACTTTTTAAGAAGAATATTTAAAATCTGTCCCTGATTTTGGGCCTTTATACCTCTGTTAATTTTGTACTTTGCCCATCATTTTTGTTCTAAGTAGGAGGTTAAGAGGTTTGTCTTTCATATTTTTTTACTAATATTATTTCCTAGTAAACCATGGCACTGAGGACTATAGTTAGCCAAAAATGCCAGACATAGGAGTTCTGTGCTTATTTTTGCTCAGAAAATAGTTGTTGATGCAAAACCTGTTGTTTTACTAACTAAACAAATTTGAATTAACAGAAAACTACTAACTTGTGTGTGTGGGAAACTGACTAGTGGATGATTTTGGCTAATTATTCTGAATTTGCAGTATTACTTTGATTTGTGTGAAGGAACCTGAAACACTTTAATGTGTGGCTACTGTTTCCACAGAATAAAGTTGAAAGACAATGTATGTCTGTAGTTTTTAGCTATGATTGATGTGTGTGGGGGTGAGAGCTGAGTGTAGAAAGTAACTTAATCTCTAGTTGTTTTCTCAGTTTAAAGAGATACCATCTGGATTTGCAGAACTAGTATCCATTTATGGGATTACTAGCTGCCTGCCTATACTTGCTCATTACTGTGGCTTTACATTACTAAAGTGAAATGTTTGAAGCAAATTCAGCTACTTTAATTTGTAGCAACTGTTTTTGTGGGGCAAAAGTGAACTACATGGACATCCACTTCTGTTACAGTCAGCTGTCTGAGTTGTACACAGACATGACTGTCACTGCTATGTAAGGGTGAGGGCTGTCTGGATGAAAGTTAGTAACTTTCTTGTGATTTACTTAGTTTAAAAAAATCTTTCAAAAAAAATAAAAAATAAAACGTGTAATAAAACATACAGACCTTCAGAGCTTTTAGGGGCATGGAGGCTCCCATACTCCAAGGCACTGTGGATTTTGACACAGGCTTAGTAGTGCCTTCTGTGTTGAATCCAACCTAGCATAAAACTTGCCCTTCTCAGAGGTGTGCTCAGGAGGTTGTTGTAATTTCTGTTTTGGGGAGGCTGGGTTCAATGCTGTTATTTCTTTAATTTTCTTTCAAAACTTTGGAGGTGTGCATTGATCACTATAACTTGTGTTTGGCTGGGAAGAGTGTGGTCATTATTTCCTTTTACTTTCCTCACACATTTCAGAGGTGTGCACAGAGGTTCACTATAGCTTGTATAGGAGCTGTGTGGTGTCTAGGAGTTGTTGTTGTTGTCTTTCAGCTTTTCCTGGTTAGGGTTCGCCACAGCGGATCTCTGGTCCGCTAATGATTGGCAGTAGATTTTCACGAACGCCGAGGTGCCAGCTCGATGCTCAACCTTCAATGAAGGCACGCCCATTTACGCATGTCTTTCGAACGCCCACCCAACTGTGGGGAGGATATGCAGACTCCACACAGAAGGCACTCCCCGCACTCCAGCCGAGAATCGAACGGGAGAACCTCTTGCTGTGAGGTAACAATGCTACCGCTGCACCACCGTGTGGTGTCTAGGAGTAACAGATTGAAAACATTATTGTGATAATTTTTTTCACTTTTTTCATGCATATTCAGATGTGTATACAAGTGGCTGCCTTTTGTGGGAGTGTAGGTAGTCATGCTTTTTAAATGTCTGACAATAACAGTTTGAAATATTTATGTCAGTTTGACAGAGATGTACACAGACTGGCTGTTTCTTAAGGTTAGTGGTGAGAAGGCATCCTGCCTTTTGCTGTTAGTGGTAAGGGGGCATGCTGTATATATGTATGACAGCAGGAACTTGAAATATATATGACTGTGGCCATTTGGGTCCTCACTTTCATCCTAGCCTAACAGTGGAGGGGGATTACAGAAGGTGACTTTTTTTGGTGGTGGTGGGGGAGGTGTTGAAGAGCCAAGTGCTGTTATCAAATATGATTTATGCATTCTCACAAACATTTGTCTTCTCAGTCTTTGTGACCTGCTAGTTGTCACTTTTGACCACTGAGTCTCTTCCTGAAATAAATAAATAATGAAAGAAAGAATGTAAGACTGAATTTCTTTTCTTACGATTTTTGTTCAGGCTAACATTGGATCACGAGTTTAGAAAAAACTCTAAAATACACCTCAGAGCATCTATAATGCTCATGCTTCTGGTGGCCAAGTGCCCTCCAGACCTCAAGTGTAATGCTGCTATTTCCTCCAAGTGTAGTCTTGCACTTAGAACCCATTGAAAGGATGCAAGGAAAAAACAAAGCTCGAGAATAACACTTAAGTTCTCAGGCCTTCATTTGGCCAAAAGGTTAAAAAAAAGCTTCTGTGGACCAAGTGGCACAGCCTCTGTGGGAGCTTAGTGCCCTCCCAACTCCAGCTTAATTAATTTATTTATTTCCTCCAATACAGTGTAGTCCTGGTAAGTTAGGGTGTGTTGAAAAAATGCAGGAATATGCAGAGTTGAAGAGTAACACTAAATTTATTTTGTCTTATCAGGATTATTGTTTAGGTCGTTATTGGACGAAAAAATTGTTTTACAAAAACTTTGAAATACACATCAGTGCATACAGACAATGGCTTTTGGAGGCCTAGCAGCCCCAGATCCCTGGCAAAAGAAATGTACTTCCTCCACAATTATTACAATGTAGCCCTGGCCAGTTAGGATCTGTTGAACAGATTCAGGAAAAAAATAAAGCTGAACAGTAAGACTGAATTTCTTTCTTTAATCAGAATTTTTCAGGCCATCATTGGCTGAAACTTATTTAAAAAAATGTGAACCTCAGAGCTATTAGAACCCCCCGTGACTTTCGGGGTTCTACTGACCCTTAGACTTCCAGCTTATTACATTTATTTCTTCTACAGTTATCACAGTCTGGTCTTGGCAAGTTAGGATGTGTTGAATGAAGGAATGCAGGGGGGAAAACAGAAGAGTAAATCAAATTGTGAGAAAAGGAAAAAAAAATGTAATATGGATGGTTTGGATATACCAGAATAGGTATGGGCCGGGTGACACTGGGTGCTGAGCATGGGGTAGTGGGCACCAGGCAGGGGGCACATGCAGGTATTCGCCTAGGGTGCCAGTTTACCTAAGGTTGGTCTTGGTGGTAGTGGATTATGATCCAAGGTATCCTGAGGCAATGGCTTTGCCCTCTATAAGGCAGAAAAGGCACTAAAATGCTTTGTTGGAGATTTTTAAGAAGGCAAATTTCCCCAGGTTTCCCCAAGTTTTCACAGAAACCTCACTCAGTCACAGAGGCAACAAAAAGTCTGGTATGACCAGAGGGCATAGACTCAAAAATGTGTAGTAGGTAAGGATCTATTTAACTTGTTAACTTAGAGGTAATTTGGGAGTTTCTTTCCACAGTAGGGGTGGGTTGTCAGGCAAAGGGCAAAATACAGACTATTTCATATCACTATAATGAAGTCCTGCCACTGATCATGATAGAGAGGCTTTAATGCTTGATATCTGCAGTGAGTCACAAGAGGAATCGGGTGTTGTGGCAGATCTTCCCACTAAGGCTCAAACTAACACTGAAGTGGATGAGGTAATACTGTCACAGTAGGTATCCTTTACTGGCTTTGTGAATTTGGAGACATGTTCACTGTTAACTGTTTGCATTGCACTTGTATAACACTGTGTAGCTACATTAACTCAATAACCAATCAAACAGGCTTCTTACTCGGTGCTTCAGTGAGTCAGGTAAATCACGCCGAAGAAACAACAGGAAACATTAAATGTGTGATCATCGAGGAATGTAATAGTGCCTGGGTCTCACCAGAGGTACTGGTGTCAAAAAAGTTAGGAGCACTAGATTATGTGTGGACAGATAAAATTAAACAGTCACTCAGAAGCAGATGCATAATACATGCTTTGAAATAATGAAGCTGTACAGCAACTAGGTGGGCAAAGTATCTGACCAGTATTGACCTACCCAGGGGTTATCGGAAGGTACACTTGATACCTGTAGGTAGGCATAGATTAGCATTTGTTACTCCAGTAGGGCTCTACAGATTCAATAAAATGCCTTTTGAGATGGAGAATGCTGTGTAACCTTTCTTAAGCTGCTGGTTTATCATATCCTAGCAAAAGCAACTATTGCAGATCCTGTCTCAGTCACATGATTATTCCTTGTTTGGACTTGTGTGGAGCCCCACTCCTGGAAAAAACTGAATGTAATTATTGAACTAGGAAGGGCATCTACTAAAATTCACACTAAAGCTATAGGGCATCTTGTTTAGGGACTTACAAGTAAAGGGACTGACTGTTACTTCAAAAGAGTAACAGAAGTACAGAGGCTACAGAAGTTACTATTTTGCATTCTAGAAAGTATCCTTGGAGTCAGAACTCTAACTATAGTGCTTGTGCGGACTCTGAAATTCTATTTTGGGCTGAAGAGCTTATGAGCACAGTATATATTAGCAGAAGAAAACAGCTTCTAGTTTAGATATTAAACAGGGTTTTTTTTTCTGAAGCTCTTATGTCTTTTTTAATATTTTATTTTCATTTTATTATGAACATCTTTTACTGTTGGCATATTTAATTGGAAAGGAAGTGTTCATTTTAAGTAAGAAATGTTATTAACTTTAAATGCTTATGGTCGAGGTTTTATTTATTAGTTTAAGGACTTGCGTATCTCCTTGCATTGCAATTTTTGTGGTGCTCATCCTTGGAAGTGTGACTGCTCATAGTTAATTGATACCATCTGAATATTTAAAAAGTAAATCGTAGTGTGCGTTCTTGCTTTCTTAGTTTTCACTAATTGGTGGCAGTGTAGGGGGGGGATTGATGCTGGAGAGTTACCATTCTGAAAATATTTGTGTTGTTGTCTCCAAAAGAATTCTGATCAGGTTCCAATTAATGTTGCTAGAGTTACACTGAAGGAAACTGGTCTCAGTCTGAGGCTGATGAAATCCTGAGGAGCCAGAGATTCCACCTTACTTCCTCACTGTTTTCAAAATTGCAGAGCCTGCTAGTTGAAGAGCCTGTGTTGGTCACATGATGATTCAGTGTTTGGACAATAGGCTGTTGAGCCCCACCCCCAGGAAAAAAAAAGACATACCTATGCAGTGTGAAATTGGGTGTGTCAGGTTTTAGTTGTTACTCTAGGCAGCAGTGCAAATTTATCTTTTACCCATAGCTACTCATTGTATAGCAAGTGATACCAGTGGAAGGAGTCAGATCCCATACTGCTGTCTCCATTACAGTCAGATATTGACAGCTGTGGTGTTAGACTTAAAGCCCATAAATGCTGTCCATCACATATTAGCTGTTGGCACCACTTGGGATTATATGCCTGTTGATCGCATATTAATTAGTGGCAACAGGTGGGATTATAAACCTATTCAACACATATGTATTGTGTTGGTACCCTTTTGTCCCAAAATGTAATTTTTGCTTTCCTGATATGTTTAGAAATATTCAAGCAGTGTGAAACCAATTCATTTTTCCCAGCTTAGTCAGATGGCAAACCTTTTCTTTTGGAATTTATTAGTAAATGTGCAAAACTACACAGGTTCATACGTTCATCAGAAGTGATTATGAGTAATGCCTGAAGGCCAATCAGTAGGATTCAGTACCTCTTGAATTTCCCTTCTGCCATGCTAATTACAATTTCTGTTGGTTTTTGTACCTGTGCTAGAAAACTTTGCATTTCTTCTCTGTTGTTTATTTGCCCTGATGTATGTATGCATTGAAAGCACTCTGGTGTGCTGCTTTTAAAGAAAGAACATGATGGTCATAACATCTGCTGACTTTGTGCTGAAGGAACAGGAGATAGCAGTCAACGAGTTTGAGCCAGAAAATAAAATATTATTCACTTTTATCTAACTCAGAAGAATTTGTTTTTGTTTAGTGTAATTGCTGTTATTGACTTGCCCAGTTATACTTATTTATTCTCCTTAACCTTGAATATTTTCCCTTCTGTTTCAATTACATTTTAACTTGCTGTTGATGCTACTCAATGCTAGAAGTCTAAACCTCAAAATGCACTCTCTCAAGGCACTCGTAAAAATGGAGAACATCGATATCTGTGCAGTAACTAAGACCTTGTTCAAGGCTCCAGAAAGCACCCCTGCAATACCAGGCTACAACTCTTACCACACTTTTCGGCCACCAAACCAAGACCGAAACACTAAAGGTGGAGGAGTATCCATATTCACCAAGGATATTCACACCTCCAGGCTAGTTGCCCAATACAATGCATCTGAAATTCTCCAGGTGCAACTAACACTAGGTAAGACTGCAATCCAAATTGTAGCTTGCTACAGATCCCTCACCATGCCCCAAGATTCTCATTACACCTTTCTAAACATACTGGAAAATATTAAGATACAACCAAACACCCTAATACTGGGTGATTTCAACTACCCTGCCATTAACTGGGAAAGTTACTTGGGTACCAACACTTTTTCCCAACGGTTCTTGGAATTCTTAAATTTCAACGCTCTGGATCAACTAATCCATTGTCCCACCAGGGGCTCCAATGTCCTAGACCTGGTCATTACCAACATGGGAGGTAGATGCTCCTCACTGTGGTCACCCCCTCATTGGTCAGGTCTGACCATAAGCTAATCACCCTTGACATCCACATCCCACCCCCACCCCCAGTAAGGAAACCTCTGTAAAAAACTTTTCCAAAACCAATGTCATGCTACTCAAGTCAGAAGTGGCAAACTTCATGACACCCATGCAGACGGGAGCTGAAAGTTTGATTGCTGAATCGTACACTAAGGCACTGTATGAGCACACCCACTCGTGTATGAATCGTGCCATCCCAAATAGAACCAAGACGCTCTCCTCCAAAAAAAGGAAGCCAATCTGGTGGTCCCCTGCCATAAACAAACTATACAACAGAAGGAAGAAACTCTTGCAGAAAAGAGGAAAATCCTAGGATGCAAAAAACTCCCTTATCAGCCTCAGTACGAAGCTGAGATCCCTCATAAAATCCTCCAAAGCTAGTTACGAAAATAAAATTGCCAAAGATTCCAAAGACAACCACAAGGTATTCTATAGTTATGTCAGGAATCTAAATGGCAATGCTCAGATCTGCTCTGAGCTACAAAAGAATGGCATTAAATATACTGATCCCGAGGATATTGCCAATATCCTGGCAGATCGATTTAGTGCCAACTTCACCCTCCTCTCACCCCCCTAAAGGGCCCATCTCAATACCAAAAGATTGCTGAATTCCGGAAATCACGGCCCCACAAGTAGAAACCGCACTCTCCAAAGCTAAGAATACAGCATCCATGAGACCAGATGACATCCCAGGCTGTGTACTACATGAACTACAAAATGAACTGGCACCTCACCTAAGTGTCATGTTTAACCATAGCCTCACCTCAGGCTTCATGCCCACTGAGTCGCGCACAGCTACAGTTATCCCTCTCCACAAGGGGGATCCACCTTGGGTCCTGGGAACTACTGTCCCATCAGTCTGATGAGCCTGATCTGCAAGGGCATGGAACACATTATCATGGAATTTATAAACAAAGTCATTGGCAACCTTCAAACACTGGACCCCACCCAGTTTGGGTTCGTGAAGGGCAGATCTTGCCTCCTAAACCTGATTGACTTCTTCGAATCAGTCTCCAGAGCTGTAGACTAGGATAAGGCAGTCCACACAGCCTATCTGGACCTCTCCAAGGCCTTCAACACCATCCCCCACTCTGGAAACATAGATAAACTTACTAAGCTGGGCATAAATCCCTACGTCATTCGATGGGTTGCCAACTGGCTTACTGACAGAACCCAGACTGTAAAAGTAGCCGACTCCAAATCCAGCTCCAGACAAGTGACACGTGGAGTACCTCAGGGTTCAGTCCTGGGACTGCTCTTGTTTGGCATCTGCTTCTCTGAAGTACAGGCCAACACTAAGGGACTCTGGATAACAAAGTTCGCAGATGACTGCAAACTGGGAGCCATTATTGAATCCCCAAATGATGTGGATATTCTACAAAAGGGCCTTACAGAAACAGATGCTTGGTGCCAGAGTCATGGGCTCAAGCTTAATGCCAAGAAATGTAAAGTTATCCCCTTTGGAAAAAAACATGTACCCATGAATTACCACATAGGTGGCAGTACACTAAACACTGAAAGTGTAAAGAGAGACTTTGGGACACAGGTGGACAGTGGTCTCACCTTCGATAACCACATCACCACAACAGTCAGGAAATCCTTCTATGTGGCACACCTCATCACTAAGGGATTTTTATCCAGAAAAAAGGAGGTCATTGTCCCACTGTACTCATCCCTCATTAAACCCATTATAGAGTACAACGCTGCGTTTGGTATGTACCCCACAAGACATCTGCAACAGCTGGAAAGGCCGCAGAAATACCTCACTAAAAGAATTACATGCCTAAAGCAGATGCCCTATGCTGACCATCTAAAAAAACTCCAGTTATACTATGTGGCATATCGTCTACTCAGAGGTAATCTCTGCTTAACATACAAGGCCAAGTCAAACCCTGAGCTGTTGGACATGCTCCACTTAAAGAAATCCCAATCCCTCAGAGCCACATGCTCCAGGGATCAAAACCTTGTCATCACAAGGAACAAAACATGCTGGAGAGATTGGTTCCTGACCCAGAGACCCCCCATACTCTGGAATAGACTGCCCATACATGTCAAGGAGAGCGCCTCCTTGGCCCTCTTCAAAAGGAACCTTGACAATTGGATGGGAGATAGGAAATTCATCCTGGGGATCACGTCAGTCACCCTACTAGACAGGGGTCCAGGAAAGTAAATATTGTGAGAAGAAATATCCAGGGAATTGTTATGGCTAGACTTGTATAGGCCTTAGGGCCAATAGCCTAGTACCAACCTATGAACCTATGATGGTTTTGGTATTGACTGAATTGTAGTAGTACCTTTTTTTGTGCATTTTTATATAACCTTTTTCCTTCTCTTTATTCTTGTTAATATAGTCTTTGAGCCCAAATAATGAGTTTAAAATTGATCAGGCTACTTACTGTTCAGCAAGTGCTCATTTTTCTTGCCCAGAGGCAGGATGCTTAATAGGTTTAGAATTTCACAGAACATACTTAAAAGACAGCACTGCCAAGTATAATTTTTTTCTCATTGCAAAGTACTTTGCCTTCCTTTTAATCCAAACCCAAGAGTGTCACATACAGGGAAGGCGCAATTTAAATTTGACACTTAACTGATTACTTCTTGAAGCTGTTTCTGTAATCTGTGGCTCAAGTTTGACCTTTTTGTAAAATCTCATTTTACATTGTTTTGGTATTTCTCACATCATCTGTGACATCATATAGACAGAGTTTATAGTATGGATAGAAGAAGTAAAAGAAAGAATAAGAAGTTCAAATGTACAGGATATGAAATGGGATGAAGTAATGGCCAGAGAACTTGAAGCAAAGTTAAGAAAAGCTCCTTATTGGAAAACCCTGGGCCCAGACACAGTACCTAACCTCTGCCTCAAAGTATTAACATCTTTACATGAAGATTTAGCCATGAGTAAGAACTATTTGTATGCGCACCCTGAACAGATACTGTCCAGGTTAACAACAGGAAAAGCAATGCTCCTACTCATGAGTGAATCTGCAAGCTATACTAAAAACTATAGACCAGTAACTTGCCATCTGACAGCGTATAAACTATACACTGGAAATGATGGTAGATAAGACCCCTCTTCAGGTCATTGCCAGCTATAGGACCCCTTCCATGAATCAGGACATCCACTCAGCCTACTTGAATCTACTTGAGTCAATCAAGATACAGCCAAACACCCTCACTTTGGGTGACTTTAATTACCCGTCCATCCATAGACTGGCTAAATTATACATATTCTAACTCACTTGCCCAAAGGTTCCTGGACTTCATTAACTCCAATGTCCTCCAACACCCACCAGGGGCTCAAACATCCTGGACCTGGTACAAACCAACATGGGGAATCGCTGCACCACCCCTAGTGTGTGGCCGTCCCTGATGAGATCTGACCACAAATCAGTCTCGCTCAAAGTAACTATAACACAAGACCCCCCCCCCCCTTAGCAACAACTAGACTAAAGAACTTCTCCAAAGTGAACTACAACCTCTTATGTGACGGCATAAATAGCTTCATAGCCACTCTCCCCACTGATGGAACAGACACCTATGCTGAGTTATTTGCCAATGCTTTATACAAGCACTTGTATAATTGTATTGACTCTGCCATGCCTGAAAGAACTAAAGCAAGATCTTCAAGGAAAAACAAACCTGCCTGGTGGACAACTGCCATTAATATGCTATACAATAGAAGAAATAAATTGTTGTCTAGGAGTAGGAAGGAAAGGTCTCAAAACTGGAAACACTCCCTCCTCAACTTAAACAAGCAAATAAGACTCCTAGTGAAGTCCTCCAAAGCTAATATGAATCCAAATTAGCTTTTCTAACTAAGGATAACCACAAGGCATTCTTTAGTTACATCTGTAACCTCAAATGTAAGGCCCAGATATGTGCTGAACTCACAGTTAATGGTACTACATATATAGGACCTGTGGATATAGCAAACCTGCTGGCTGACAGCTTCAGTGAAAACTTCAGTCCCCTCTTCCCGCCTCATATACCCCAACACATCCCTAATATCTGTCCCTCGCCTTGTATCTCCAAGGAGCAGGTCTTAAATGCCCTCTTCAAGGCCAAAATCACAGCCTCTGTGGGACCAGACAACATCCCAGGCTGTGTTCTACATGGGTTAACAAAATAAAAAGTGAACAGAATGGTAAAATGAAGCAGGTAAAATCAAATAGAACCCAAAAAACAACCGATGCTTCACAAAGTTGAAGTTGTTTTAATAAAATGAATCACAAGTCACAAAGCTTTTGGATAAAATCCTTCATCAGTTTTGGTTGTTTTTTGTTTCTACATTGGTTAAAGCAGGAATTAGCATCACCACTGGGCACGCTTTTCAATCACAGCCTAAGCATTGGCTTTGTCTCAGTGGAATGGAAAACAGCTACCATCATCCCTTTGCACAATGGGGGTGTATCCACAGACCCCAGGAACTATAGACCAATTAGCCTACCAAGCCTTATCTGCAAGGCCATTGAATGAATCATCATGGACCTTATTAACAAAGATATAGGAACTCTCCAAATGCTTGACCCACCCAGTTTGGCTTTGGCAAGGGGAGATCATGCCTGTTAAACTTGGTGGACTTCTTCGAGACAGTCACCAAAGCCCTAGACAAGGACAGATCTGTTCATACGGCCTAACTGGACTTAGCCAAGACCTTTGACACAATCCCCCACGCGGGCATCATTGATAAACTCACCCAGCTGGGTATCTACCCATATATTGTCAGGTGGGTTGCAAACTGGCTCACTGATAGAACTCATATGATCAAAATAGGGGACTCCAACACCTCCAGCAGACCTGTAACCAGTGATATTCCACAGAGATTGGTTCTGGGACCCCTACTGTTTGGAATCTACTTCTTCAAAGTACAGGCTAAAACTAAAGGACTGTGGCTGACAAAGTTTGCTGATGACTGCAAATTGGAAGTAATCATTGAAACCCCTAGCGATGTCAACATCCTGCAAGAAGGTCATATGCAGAATAATGATTGGTGTCAAAGTCATGGTCTTCATCTTAATGCAAAAAAATGCATTATCATCCCCTTCGGCAAGGGTAATATTCCTGCAAACTATCACATCAATAGCATACATCAGTGGTGAGAGATCTGGGCAACAGGTTGGCAGCTACCTTAACTTCAATCACCATGTCTCCACACTGGTAAGAAGGGTATTTTATATTGCTCATCTCATAAGTAAGGGAATTGCCTCCAGAAAAAAAGAGGTTATAACCCCCCTGTACTCTTCCCTCATCAGACCAATAATAGAGTACAACGCTCCCTTTGCTATGTTCCTTTCCAAACACCTGCAGCAATTGGAGAGACCAGAAAGGCTCCTGACAAAGAAAATTAAGGGTCTTCAAGATCTGTCTTCCGCATACAGACTAAAATCATTGTCAGTTTACTCTGTGTCATACAGACTGCTCAGAGGTGACCTGTGCCTTCCATATGAAGCTGTCTCTTACCCAGCTTTAATGGAAATGCTGCACATTCGCAAGTCAAGTGGCACACGGGTCACAGAACTTGCTGGAGAGACAGATTTGTCTCAGAGGTTGCCCCACCTTTGGAACAAGCTTCCTATTCATGTTAAACAAAGCCCATCATTGGCCCTATTTAAGAGCAATTTGGATGATTGGATGGGTAACTGGGAATTCACTCCAGGGGTTCCACCTGTGTCCCTCTTGGACAGGGGCAATAGGTGCTGATTTTAATTTTTGCTTGACCCAGACACCCTTGGGAACATGGGTTGAACTTGGCTAGGATTGTAAGGGCCCTGGGGCCATTAGTCTGGTAACCTCCTATGATCTTATGAGCCTATGGAATTGATGCCGACAAAGTTTATAGTCACTTAGAAGAAAACTCAGTCATGGCAATAGAACAAAAAGGGTAACAAAAAGAAAGTCATATAGAACAAAGTATCATGTGTTGTGTAATAAAGTCATAATGGAAAACTCTAAAAAGGGGAAGAATCTAAGTATGGCATGGATAGACTATAAAAAAAGCATTTGACGGTATCCCAGATTCATGGATAAAAGAGTGCTTAAAAACATGTAAGATACACCCTATACTGATCGATAACATTACAGCGACCATGAACCAGTGGCAAACCACTTTGCAGTTAAGACATGATAAAGGACAAATTATTATTCCAAGGATAAAAATTCAAAGGGGAATATTCCAAGGTGACTGTTTGTCATCACTGCTCTTTTGCCTTGCCCTTAACCCATTAAACTGTCTACTTGACAGATTAGGTCATGGCTACAATTTGGATCCCAGAAAACAACAATGTGTAAAGACTTCTTATCTTCTTTTTGTGGAGGATCTAAAACTGTATATCTCATCAAATGAAGAACTTAAAGCACAACTTCAGGTGATATAAGAATGTCGTTTGGTCTTGATAAATGTGCAGTTGCAATCTTTAAAGCAGGAGATCTGCAGCACCAAGAAAATATCAGCCTGGGACAGGAATGTGATATAAAAGAACTTGAGCAGGAGGGAGTGTATAAATATTTGGAAACTGATGAAGGATCAACAAAAAAACATGAACAGATACAAATAAAACTTAGTAAGGAAAATTTTAGAAGACTAAAATTAATATTGAAAACAGAGTTGACATCTAGGAACAAAGTCCAAGCTATAAAATAATTTGATTTTCCTGTCCTCACTTACAGTTTTCGAGTGACTGACTCGTTCCAAAAGGTGTTTGACCAGTTGGACATGAAAACAAGAAGGATGATTCATGTTTATCAAATAATTTATAAAAAATAGTGCATGCCAAGACTATATATTCCCTATTCTGATAGAGGTAGGGACCTCCTCAAAATTGATTACATGTATAGATCTGCAGTCATAGGACTGCATACATATCTGCTGATTTCACAAGACCCAAACATAGTGAAAGTTTTGAAACATGAGGAGAATAAGTCTAAGATGACTTCCCTGCTTAGTTTAGCAGAAGCATATCGGCGTCAAGCAGGAATGGAAAGCAAATCAGAAGTAGATAAAAATCAGGTAGCAACTGAATGTGCCAAAAACCAAAAGAAAGTATATATGGTGAAGGATCAGATGAAAAGGCAAGAAATGTGGAAAATGAATAAATAGAGTTGCAAGTATAGAAAACTTCTGAAACAACCTCATGTTGATCAGTATCAGGAATGGTAAAGGAGAGGTGAATTTAAACCAAAATATGAAAGGTTAATATTGGCTGCCCAAGATAGTGGACTATGTACATGTCGGTTTACAAAGTCCTTTGAACATGTGGGAGAAACAGACAAATGTAGGTTTTCTAATACAGACTTGGAAACATTTGCACACCTTGTTGCTGGTTGTGACATGCTAATGGCAGGAGGACTCTATACTGAAAGGCATAATAATGTGGCAAGACTGTTGCATTGGGAATTGTGCAAACATAATATTAAAGTAGATGAAAAACATTGAAAACATGAGCCGCAAAGCATTATAGAAAATGATGAAGTTTATATAACATGGAATCAACCGTTACCAAAAGTTCAAAAATAGATGCAAGAAAACCAGATATAGTAAGCCACGAAATGAAGACAAAAGAAGCATTGATCACTGAAATTGCTACACATAGTGACTACAGTGTCTTACGTACACAGTGATGCAAAGTCACAAAATACTAGGATTTGTAAGCAGAAATGAGGCAATGTGGAAGAAGGATACCCAGGCAGTTCTACCAGTAGTAGGAGCAATGGGTCTCATAAAAAAGAATTCACAGTATTTCGATATGTTACCGATACATGTAACTCCATATGAATTGCAGGAGTCAATTCTGGACACATTGCAGGTGTTGCGAAGAGCACTTTTGGCAAACATCAAAGATTCAAACAATGCTATATCATGAACTTTAATCATACTTTGAAATAGGAATGTATTTCATTCCCTTCATGATATTAAAAACCCAAAAGTCTTAGAGAACTTAAAAAGAGAGCAGAAATAGTAGACTACGAACAGACAAATGCAGATTTTGTAAAACAAAATTGGAAATTGTCGTACATCTTGTTGCTGGGAGTGATACATTAATAGCAGAGGCTGGCATACTGAAAGGCACAATAATGTGGCAAGACTGTTGCACTGGAGATTGTGCAAACATAATATTGAAGTAGCTGAGAAGCATTGGAAACATAAGCTACAAAGCATTATAGAGAATGATGAAGTTTATATCACTGGGATCACAAATTACCAACAGTTCAAAAAAATAGATGCAAGAAAACCAGATGTAGTAGTCCATGAAAAGAAGACAGAAGTGCTATTTATCATTAAAATTACTGCACCCAGTGATTACAGTGTTTTACATACAGAGAGACACATAAAATCCAGGAGTTACAGGTGAAAATGAGAGCAGTGTGGAAGAAAGATATCCAGACAGTTCCAATAGTAGTAGGAGCAATGGGTCTCATAGAAAAAGAATTTACAATCATACTTAGATATGCTGTTGATGCATGTAACAATCATTTTAAGTAGAGTTGCTGCTACTGAGATTTGTCTGCATACATCAACTGGACATAAGCTGATTTAAGTATATTTCCTTCATTTTATTGTGGTTGTTATAACTTGGGGACTGATTTCTCAGATCTAGCTCTGTTGAAACTGTCTTGTGTGTGTGTCTGAAGCTCTGCACTAGTTGTTAAACTGCTCTGAAATTCCTTTAAGTGTTAATTAGCTTGGGGGGGTTTCTGATAACTTTAAAACCTGTGTTGGTTACATCTCTGGTAATCATTTTAAGTAGAGTTGCTGCTACTGAGATTTGTCTGCATACATCAACTGGACATAAGCTGATTTAAGTATATTTCCTTCATTTTATTGTGGTTGTTATAACTTGGGGACTGATTTCTCAGATCTAGCTCTGTTGAAACTGTCTTGTGTGTGTGTCTGAAGCTCTGCACTAGTTGTTAAACTGCTCTGAAATTCCTTTAAGTGTTAATTAGCTTGGGGGTTTTCTGATAACTTTAAAACCTGTGTTGGTTACATCTCTGGTAATCATTTTAAGTAGAGTTGCTGCTACTGAGATTTGTCTGCATACATCAACTGGACATAAGCTGATTTAAGTATATTTCCTTCATTTTATTGTGGTTGTTATAACTTGGGGACTGATTTCTCAGATCTAGCTCTGTTGAAACTGTCTTGTGTGTGTGTCTGAAGCTCTGCACTAGTTGTTAAACTGCTCTGAAATTCCTTTAAGCGTTAATTAGCTTGGGGGTTTTCTGATAACTTTAAAACCTGTGTTGGTTACATCTCTGGTAATCATTTTAAGTAGAGTTGCTGCTACTGAGATTTGTCTGCATACATCAACTGGACATAAGCTGATTTAAGTATATTTCCTTCATTTTATTGTGGTTGTTATAACTTGGGGACTGATTTCTCAGATCTAGCTCTGTTGAAACTGTCTTGTGTGTGTGTCTGAAGCTCTGCACTAGTTGTTAAACTGCTCTGAAATTCCTTTAAGTGTTAATTAGCTTGGGGGTTTTCTGATAACTTTAAAACCTGTGTTGGTTACATCTCTGGTAATCATTTTAAGTAGAGTTGCTGCTACTGAGATTTGTCTGCATACATCAACTGGACATAAGCTGATTTAAGTATATTTCCTTCATTTTATTGTGGTTGTTATAACTTGGGGACTGATTTCTCAGATCTAGCTCTGTTGAAACTGTCTTGTGTGTGTGTCTGAAGCTCTGCACTAGTTGTTAAACTGCTCTGAAATTCCTTTAAGTGTTAATTAGCTTGGGGGGGTTTCTGATAACTTTAAAACCTGTGTTGGTTACATCTCTGGTAATCATTTTAAGTAGAGTTGCTGCTACTGAGATTTGTCTGCATACATCAACTGGACATAAGCTGATTTAAGTATATTTCCTTCATTTTATTGTGGTTGTTATAACTTGGGGACTGATTTCTCAGATCTAGCTCTGTTGAAACTGTCTTGTGTGTGTGTCTGAAGCTCTGCACTAGTTGTTAAACTGCTCTGAAATTCCTTTAAGTGTTAATTAGCTTGGGGGTTTTCTGATAACTTTAAAACCTGTGTTGGTTACATCTCTGGTAATCATTTTAAGTAGAGTTGCTGCTACTGAGATTTGTCTGCATACATCAACTGGACATAAGCTGATTTAAGTATATTTCCTTCATTTTATTGTGGTTGTTATAACTTGGGGACTGATTTCTCAGATCTAGCTCTGTTGAAACTGTCTTGTGTGTGTGTCTGAAGCTCTGCACTAGTTGTTAAACTGCTCTGAAATTCCTTTAAGTGTTAATTAGCTTGGGGGTTTTTCTGATAACTTTAAAACCTGTGTTGGTTACATCTCTGGTAATCATTTTAAGTAGAGTTGCTGCTACTGAGATTTGTCTGCATACATCAACTGGACATAAGCTGATTTAAGTATATTTCCTTCATTTTATTGTGGTTGTTATAACTTGGGGACTGATTTCTCAGATCTAGCTCTGTTGAAACTGTCTTCCCCACCCCCCCTCCCTGTTCTTGGATGTAGTTTAAATTTGGTGGCTTTTGCAGTGCCCGCCCCACTGTAGATTTGATCTAGGACACTCCCCCAGTCCCTTCTCTTTACCGCATTCTCTCTAATAAACCCTTTCTGCACTTGCTTTTAGTCCTTTTTAATTTAATTACATTTTTTTCATACTGTGTGTGGACTAATATTGCTACATACTCAAGTGTGCCAGCTTGCACTGCATGTGAATTGTTTTTATAGCATTTACTGTCTGTTTTTTTCCTTGTCGCTGTAAAAAAAAAAAAAAAAAAAAAAAAATTCTCTTGTTTTCCTGCCTTACTGAACTAGAGTAGTCCAGTTTCAGAGTTGCTGATCCCTGGGCTTTGTTTTTAGTTCCTGTTACTGATCCATTGCCTTATTAGGAAGGAGGGAAGTTTCTTTGCTTACCAGTGGGAGTGGGAAGCACTGAGCGGCCTTTTGTCCGATTTGGTGAAGTTTCAGCCAGAAACTAGTAGTCCATTGGTCGTTTTGGGCCAGTTCTAGCTCCTTTCAGCCCCTGCTATAAAACACGCTAAACACGCGTTTTCCAGCTTGTACCAACTCAGCACAGATCCTCGTGGTGGCCTGCAGAGTGATCCAAGCAGCAGAGAGCTAAAAGAGTGACTTTCTACCAGATATAAGTATTTTGTGGCTTTCCCACTGTTATTAAGCTAGCGACTGCATTTCGCCTGTTTTACTGCTACTTTAAGTGATTTCTGCATTTTACACTGTTTATTGCACTTTAAGTTACTAATTGTTGCAAATTGTTTCTGTAGGCTACACACTAAAGTGCTAGCCGATTTACAGCATTTATAGCATTTACTGTCTGTTTTTTTTCCTTGTCTCTGTAAAAAAACAAAAAATCTCTTGTTTTCCTGCCTTACTGAACTAGAGTAGTCCAGTTTCAGAGTTGCTGATCCCTGGGCTTTGTTTTTAGTTCCTGTTACTGATCCATTGCCTTATTAGGGAGGAGGGAAGTTTCTTTGCTTACCAGTGGGAGTGGGAAGCACTGAGCAGCCTTTCTGTCCGATTTGGTGAAGTTTCAGCCGGAAACTAGTAGTCCATTGGTCATTTTGGGCCAATTCTAGCTCCTTTCAGCCCCTGCTATAAAACACGCTAAACACGCGTTTTCCAGCTTGTACCAACTCAGCACAGATCCTCGTGGTGGCCTGCAGAGTGATCCAAGCAGCAGAGAGCTGAAAGAGTGACTTTCTACCAGATATAAGTATTTTTGTGGCTTTCCCACTGTTATTAAGCTAGCGACTGCATTTCGCCTGTTTTACTGCTACTTTAAGTGATTTCTGCATTTTACACTTTTTATTGCACTTTAAGTTACTAATTGTTGCAAATTGTTTCTGTGGGCTACACACTAAAGTGCGCTAGCCGATTTACAGCATTTATAGCATTTACTGTCTGTTTTTTTTTCCTTGTCTCTGTAATAAAACAAAAAATCTCTTGTTTTCCGCCTTACTGAACTAGAGTAGTCCAGTTTCAGAGTTGCTGATCCCTGGGCTTTGTTTTTAGTTCCTGTTACTGATCCATTGCCTTATTAGGGAGGAGGGAAGTTTCTTTGCTTACCAGTGGGAGTGGGAAGCACTGAGCAGCCTTTCTGTCCGATTTGGTGAAGTTTCAGCCAGAAACTAGTAGTCCATTGGTCGTTTTGGGCCAATTCCTAGCTCCTTTGAGCCCCTGCTATAAAACACGCTAAACACGCGTTTTCCAGCTTGTACCAACTCAGCACAGATCCTCGTGGTGGCCTGCAGAGTGATCCAAGCAGCAGAGAGCTAAAAGAGTGACTTTCTACCAGATATAAGTATTTTTGTGGCTTTCCACTGTTATTTAAGCTAGCGACTGCATTTCGCCTGTTTTACTGCTACTTTAAGTGATTTCTGCATTTTACACTGTTTATTGCACTTTAAGTTACTAATTGTTGCAAATTGTTTCTGTAGGCTACACACTAAAGTCGCTAGCCGATTTACAGCAATTACTGTCTGTTTTTTCCTTGTCTCTGTAATAAAACAAAAAATCTCTTGTTTTCCGCCTTACTGAACTAGAGTAGTCCAGTTTCAGAGTTGCTGATCCCTGGGCTTTGTTTTTAGTTCCTGTTACTGATCCATTGCCTTATTAGGAAGGAGGGAAGTTTCTTTGCTTACCAGTGGGAGTGGGAAGCACTGAGCTGCCTTTTGTCTGATTTGGTGAAGTTTCAGCCAGAAACTAGTAGTCCATTGGTCGCTTTTGGGCCAATTCCTAGCTCCCTTCAGCCCCTGCTATAAAACACGCTAAACGCTGTAGCTGATTTAAGCTGAGTTACCACTGTTGCACACAAGAGCAGCGGCGGTTAAACAAGGTTAAACTATTTGGGCCATCTAAATTCCACTCTTCCAATTTTCCCTTAAAACTACCTTCCTCGAGCTGTACTGCTGATCTAACCAGCATATCCTATAACTGAAAAGTTCATCTCTACTTGATTCCCAAGTAGACTATTCTCTATCTGTAAAGCCTAGCACTTACTCCTACAGTACTTGCACCTTGATAAAGCACTCTTATTATAGATAGTACCCCACCAGCCTAAAACCCACTTCCCGAGTCCTTTGAAAGTCTCTTTATCTACTACTTCTAGTATGTCGAGGGATCAGTTGCTAGTGTCCTCTCCAGCTCAACTGGTGAACCTGGGAATATTGAGGCAATGTTACAACTGCCTCATGTACACAGACAATCCTCTCCTTCTCCCACAAAACACAAATACATGCGAGATGCAACTATACGGCCAAACTGGAGGCTGAGCTCTCTCAACATAGGACTGGCAAGACCAGACAGGAGGAGAAGGTAACCACACACAATACATACCCAGTCACACATGGTACCATCACAACTTCAAATCATACACATACTCACACAAAGACATACTCGGAGGCTCTGATCAAAAATTTACCAAAACAGCAGAGGCCACCAAAGCAGACACCCAAACAACTACCACCTCACGACCCAACACATGCAACACATAGACCACACAGTCAGAGTGTCAAACAGTCACAGCCCTTAAGGCCAAACAAAATGCCAGACACACTTGTCATTGGTGATTCCATAGTCAGACACACTGACGTGTCGCTCACCAGACTGAGTAAAGAGAAGGTCACAGTAAGCTGCCTGTCAGGCGCTAGAATCCACCACATAACGCAAGCACTCAGGTCTCTCAACAGCAGGTACAAGTGCGACTCAGTCATTGTCCACGCTGGTGTCAACGACCTGAGACGTACCTCCTTGGACTACATGAAAAGGGACATCGAGGAGCTCTCTGATTATGTAGCCCAGGCAGGTATGACCCTGACCTTGAGCAGTATCCTACCTTCACCTAGAATGATGCCACAATACAGTGATAAGATGATCAGCTTTAATAATTGGCTTAAATTCTGGTGTCATTCAAAGGGATCAATGTCTGTCTGCCTGGGATGACATGCTGGACAAGCCACGCTGCTTCGCAAGGGACGGCTTGCACCTGTCACCCTGGGCTTCCGGATATTGGCAAAGGCTCTTGCCACCCCATAGTGCCTTTTAGGCAAGGCTCAAATTCTAAACCTACCACCCTAGAACACCAAAAGGAAAAAAACTAAGGGTAATGCTGCTCAATGCCAGAAGTCTCAATCTCAAGATGCACGCACTCGAGGCCCTTCTCAATATGGAGAACGTCGATGTCTGTGCTGTGACAGAAACCTGGTTCAAGGCTCCTGAGAGCACCCCAGCACTAACAGGTTTCACCTCATATCATGCCGGCCCCAAAATCCGGACAACACCAAGAAAGGAGGGGGGGTGTCCATATTCATAAAGGACACCCACACCTCAAGGTTGGTGGCAACGCATGATGCATCGGAGACCATCCAGGTGCAATTAACCATAGGCAAGACTGCTCTGCAATTTGTAGCATGTTACAGGCCACCCTCTCAAACTCAGGAACCTCACATGGCCTTCCTGAAAACATTGGAGGGCATAAATGTATCTACAAACACCATCATACTAGGTGACTTTAACTACCCTAATATAGACTGGGAACACTACTCAAGCCCGAACACTCTAACCCAAAGATTCCTGGAGTTCATAAACTCAAATGCCATGGAACAACTAGTCACCATCCCCACAAGAGGAGAAAACATACTTGATCTCATCATCACGAACATGGGATCAAAATGTTCAACACCGAAGTATACCCCTCACTGGTGAGATCAGATCATAAACTAATCTCGCTGGAGGTCCTCATCCCCCCCCCACCTGAAACAAAAAAGACCACAGTGAAAAACTTCTCAAAAGCCGATTTCACACTTCTAAAAACTAGTGTGGTCTCCTTTAAGGCCCCTGAGCCAGTGGTAAACATTACTCAAACCGCTGAATCACTTACAAATGCCTTCTACCAGCACCTACAGGACTGCATGGATCAGGCAATCCCAAACAAAACTAAGACTCTCTGTACCAAAGGCAAGCGTCCAGTCTGGTGGACCCCAGCCATAAACAAGCTCTACAACAAAAGGAGGAAGCTACTACAAGATAGAGCAAAATCCTTGAAAGGTAAGACACCTTTGATCATTATAAGTAAAAACTAAGAGCTCTCATAAAATCATCCAAGGCAAATTTTGAGAGAAAAATCGCCAAGGACTCTAAAGAGAATCATAAGGCCTTCTTTAGCTATGTTAGAAACCTAGGAGGAAACTCCCAGATATGCTCAGAATTAGTTCAAAATGATGTGAAAATTACTGAACCTACACACATTGCCAACATACTGGCTGACAGGTTCAGTGCAAACTTCTCCCCTCCCCAAAAGGAGAGATATCTATTCCAGAGGATTGTAGCCCCCAAACATCTCCAACGCCCAGGTGAGAACTGCCCTCACTAAGGCAAAAACACAGCATCCATGGGACGGATGGTGTCCCCGGCTGTGTGCTTCATGAACTCAATGAGGAATTAAACCCACAGTTAGGACAGCTGTTTAATCTTAGCCTCACCTCAGGATACACTCCAAGGAGTGGCGCCGGCGACTGTGGTCCCACTTCATAAGGGCGGTGCCTCCACAGACCCTGGAAATTACCGCCCCATTAGCTTGACAAGCCTTATCTGCAAAGCCATGGAGAGGATCATAATGGAACTCATAAATAAAGACATAGGGAACTTGCAGACTTTGGATCCAACTCAGTTTGGCTTTGTCAAAGGCAGATCCTGCCTCTTAAACTTGGTTGACTTTTTCGAGACAGTCACCAAGGCCATTGATGAGGAAAGGCAGTCCATACAGCCTACCTCGACCTGGCAAAGGCCTTCGACACAATACCCCACTCAGGTATCATCGAAAAACTCATCAGCTTGAATGTAAACCCATACATCACAAGATGGGTTGCAAACTGGCTAAGTGACAGAACCCACAGGGTCAGAGTTGCTGGAGCCATGTCAGACTCAAAGCCTGTCACAAGTGGTGTCCCACAGGGCTCAGTCCTGGGTCCACTCTTGTTCGGCATCTACTTTTCTGAAGTACAAGCAAACACAGGAGGGTTATGGCTGACAAAGTTTGCAGATGACTGCAAACTGGGCCATAGTCGAAAACACATCTGACACAGATATCCTCCAGAAGGGCCTCACAGAAATGGATAACTGGTGCCAGAGCCATGGCCTGAAGTTAAGCGCCAAAAATGCATAGTCATACCCTTTGGGAAAAACAAGGCTACCTAGCTACCATATAGGTGGCAATCCACTGAGCACAGAAAAAGTCATCAGAGATCTGGGGACCCAGGTTGACAGTAGCCTTCGTTTGACACTCATGTTGCTAAAGTAATTAGGAAAACCTTCTATATCACCCACCTGATCATGAAGGATTCACATCTAGATCAAGGGAGGTCATCGTCCCCTGTACTCATCACTTATTAGACCTATGATTGAGTACATTGCCCGTTCGAATGTATCTGACCAGACACCTGCTGCAGCTTGAAAGGCCCCAAAAGTTCCTCACCAAAAGGATAAAGGGTCTCAAAAATATGTCTTATGCTGCCCGACTGAAAGAACTCCAGCTCTATTCAGTCTCATACCGCTTGCTCAGAGGTGACCTGTGCCTGACATATAAGGCCATGTCAAACCCAGATTTGATGAATATGCTTCACCTCAAAAAATCTAGTCCCCTCAGAACCACAAGGGCGGAGACTTAAACCTTGACACGGTTATAAATAGAACGTGCTGGAGGGACAGATTCATCACCCAGAGACTCCCTATGCTGTGGAACAAAATCCCGGTACATGTGAGGCAGAGCACCTCTCTGGTCTTGTTCAAGAGGAATCTTGACCAATGGATGGGAGATTGCAGATATACCCCAGGGATTACTTCAGCGTCACTGCTTGACAGAGGCACAGCAAAATGATAGGCATAGTTTTTATTCAAACTAAAGGGGTGGCGAAAGCCACATAACTATGGGCTAGGCTTATAAATGCCCTTGGGCAGATAGCCTAGTATGAACCTATGAACCTATGAACCTATGAATTGCAGGAGTCAGTTCTGGTACATTGAGGATGCTGCAAAGAGCACTTTTGGCTGACATCAAAGATTGAAACAATGCTAATTTCGTGAACTTTAATCACACTTTGACTTAGGAATGGGGTCCATTTCCATCATGATACTAAAAACCCAAAAGATTTGGAGAAATTAAACTGTCAGAAACGGGAGGCTATATCTCTTACTTTGACAACCTTAAGAATACTTAGAAGTTGGGCAAGTAGTTCATTTTTACTATAAAGCACCCAGGCAGTGACAGCACTTTTGTCTTTCCTATATGTATGCTGTCAGTTTCAGGTGATCATATTCACACCTTGGCTAGAAAATGTTGGTGGATTTAAAATTCTGAATCTGAATTACTTACTAAATGAGCTAACATTCCAAGTCTACCATTTAAGTCTTTATTTTTTTTTGTGAAAGATGGCTAGTAAGAAAAAACAATGGACATCATTGCAAAAGAAACGTTGAATCTGTTGCGAGAGATATTAAAAAGTATGAAATCAGAGTACTGTTCACAGTAAGCAATTGAAGAATTATTGTGTAATAAAATTACATTGGATAAGAAAAATTTGCAATATAAAGTGAAGCCACATCAGCATGGCAGGTTCTATTTTATTTTGTTTTATTTCATATTTGTTTACTGGGTAGGATACTGATCAAATATGACAAATTTCAAGCCCAGCCTGTGCTGTACAAAGACAATGGATCAGATTCTAAAAGAGTTGCTGTCAGAGTAACTCTGCCCTGTTTCCGAAAGACTTGAACCCAATGTAAGTGACTTACTTCGGTTTAATGCCCATCTATAAACAGACTTACACCAGGGGCCAGACTGTAAGGCATATTATCATAAGGAGCATAGTGTACCATTAGGCAAAATACAGACACAAACACAAGTGAAGCAATACTGACTGCACAGTAATGTCAAGCAACAATTAATACACACACATACACACAGACACACACGCACACACACGCACACAGACACACACAGACACACGCACACAGACACACACACACACACACACACACACACACACACACACACAGACACGCACACACACACACACACACACACATGCACACACGCACACACACGTGCACACACACACACACACACACACACACACACACACACACACACACACACACACATACACACGCACACACGCGCGCACACACACACAAATTTGCATTGGATATGAATAAACAAGTAGGCTTTGAAATGGGATCTAAATTTGGTGTAGGTAAAGAGGTCTTTTCATTTAGTTGGGAGTCTGCCAAAATCTTGGGACTAGCAAAATCTTGTCTTTCTGAAGTACAATGTATTATGAATTAGTAAAACACAAAAATAATACAGCTATGCCAAAGCAGAAGATGAAAATGAAGCAACATAATAATTTGTATTCAAAGTGCAGCTAGCGCTTTTGTACAAAGGTCAAGACTTTATCAAACAATTACAAAACTTGAAAAATGTAGCAATGAAGGCATTTGCTAAATCATTTTTTTTCTCTTATTAATCAGAAAATAATAACTACATGCATTGATACTGTGAAATTAGTACTAATTAGTACTACAGAAAATATTCTGTATCATGATCAATATCATTTGTTAATGAGCTTCTTCCTGTGCCAAAGGTACAAGGTTTGAATCTTTCCATTTTCATTTACCTACTGTATGACCTTGAGCAAGTCTTGTAACCAGATAGTGCTTTTTGGTAATTTGGAATTTGAGCTAAGTTCTTTAATGGTCTCCTGGACTGCATATCTAGTAGATACTTAAGAAACTATGAACCTATCAAGAAATGCTGAAAATCATGTTTTTAAGCTATTATATGCATTTGTCCTTAAATAGTCTAGTCTGCTAGACCTAGCTATCTGATTGTTGATATAAAATATAACAGCCCAACAAATAATTTTTTAAACAAAGTAGTATGAAAGATGAGATATTCATAAGACTTTGAAAACCTTGGCTTTCCTGAAAAAAAGGCACAAAAATGCATTGTGGGATATTCATGCTGATGCTGCGCCCTTCTCCCTTCAGTCACCTTTCACTAAGTTGGTTTTGAGATATCCATTACTCAGATTAAGTAATATTTAGTATTAAATGTAGAAATCCACAACAGAAGAAAATTCAGGTTTTTGAATATCTCACTTCTCAGGTTTTTGAATATCTCACTTCTACTACTAAATACCCCCCTACACCCTCCCCCAAACTTATATATACCAACTACAATATCACCATACCTTGGAGAAAAATTTTCCAAGAAATGGCATCTGAGACTTAGTAAATGTAAGTCCGATCTTTTGGTTATTCGGTCTACGTATTTCAGGACATCCGGTCATCTGGGCTGTTTTTTAAAATTGGTAGGAAAGTAATTGGTTTGATATGTATGGGCATCCTATTCCAGAAATGGAGAATGCATTCGGTTTGGTAGCTGCTTAGCCATCTGATACTGTTCGTGTGATCGTATAGCTTCTAGCTTTATTCTACAACACATGTTTTCATTACACATACTGTAAACTGGTGCCCCAAATTCAGTAATTACTGAGGAAGAGTTCATTGACAAATAACTGTTTTGAGTCCTGTGGGGAGATGGGATTATTTCAGTAAAAGTGAAATTATTTTTCCTTTTCTACTCAAATGTAGAGGGCACATTACAGAAATATAGCATTCTGCCCTTTTTTGTTACACTGTCTCTTGTACTAGCATATGAAGGTGTGGTAAAGTGTACAAGTAAGGAAGATGAATGCCACTTAAGTTTATGGGTGTTCTAGGGAAAAATGCTTGTTCCAGCTGAGAATTTCCTTCTCTAATTTCCTTTTTTTCCTCCCTTACAGGCTTGTAAATTTATGTCTAATAGTAATGTTTTTATTCACCCTGTTAAATCTAAGGAGTATAAGTTTGAATTTTATTCTGATTGTAAATGTAATAATTTAGTGTATATTGCACATCGCACACACTGTGTGGCCTTTTATGTAGGCAAAACCAACAAGAATTTGAAGACACGTGTGTTGCAGCATATTGGTGATATCAGGAGAAAAAAATTCTCTGAATGCTTTATTTAAACATTAATTTTAATGAGGGACATTCTTTTAAATGTACTGTTTTGGAAATGCTTGGACATAATATTAGAGGTGGAGATACTGTTAATAAAACTGAACTTACGGAACTGAAGTGGATATTGTGCCTACAAGCACATAGATCTCCAGGTTTGAATGCTACTGCCACTTAAAACCTGTTTTACAGGCTCGGTCATTACATCATTGAATCCTTGATTTTTGATTGGTAGACTGTTACTTAAATTTGAGCTGTTCTTTATTGATTTTTATGGATCTGATGAAGCACTATTGTGCGAAAGCGCTCATCTGATTTACTTTATTTGAATAAACCTATGCTTTTAGCTGTGGTGGTTGGTCTGTTTTATATTTCTTGGATTTTATTTGTTGCATCAGACCACCCTTCAGTCATTTGCTATATTTTGTTTTTTACTCCCTTACAGGCTTCACCAGGTTTATTTTGATGTTCCAACTTGCACTGGGGAGAAGGCGAGACTGTTTCTGATAGGCGACTACTCATCCTCAGCAGAATTCTTTGTCACCATTGCTGTTTTTGCATTCCTGTACTCCCTGGGTGCCACCGTTGTGTATTTCTTCTTTCAAGCCAAGTACCGAGAGAACAACAAGGGACCCATGATTGTAAGTATCATTTTATTCACAAATATTCACACTTGATTTACATATAACGATGACTTCCTGTTCATATGGGCATGTGCATATTGGCAAATATTTTATATAGTGGCTTTGAGCATGAAACAGTGACAAAGATGGCAGAAACCCAGCTGAAATGAGAAAGCTAGCCACATGCACTATTTTTTATTGCCTTCCCCAGAGTTGAACCATGTTTGCCAACCTGCAGAGCTCAACAGAAGAGCATCAAATGCATTACTGAACCTATACATGTTTTGGTGATTTCCAAATTAGCTGTGATAGATGCATTTTTTAATTATTATTATTATTATTATTGGTAACTGCTGATAAAAAATACTTCTGTGCAAATATACCACATGAAGCTTGCTAAGTTGTATTGAATTACTCTTTTCTTGAGTTTAGTAAGTTGGACAAGAGAAAAAATAAAGATATTCATGGAACTAACAGAATGTTCATTAGAAAAAATGTTTCATTTTCAAAAGTGGCAATTTTTATGTGCAGATAAGAGGAGCAGGCATGGGCGTTGACTTGTATGCCATTATATACCTACATTAATGGATGAATATGTATTAACAGATCTGGATTAATTTAGAAATTTTGAAATGAAATACAGTTTTTCTATATATTTCATCAAAAATGGATATGATTCATGGAGGATCCCTTGCTATGCAGTGCAGAGGTGTATTATAGCAATAACCCACTTCTGGGTGTGGGTAATGCTGGATTTACCCACGGTTGGCGTGGTTTGGTCCCGAGGGTGAAGCCCGAGGGACCAAACAAAGACAACCGTGGGTAAATCCAGCATTACCACACCCAGAAGTGAGTTATTATATAATGACATTATTTAAGAAAAGAAATAATTACTTTTCTTAAATAATGGCATTGTATAATGCCTCTTTGCTGCCCTTCCGCAGCTGTCTGGTGTTCCGCAGCAGTTCTGATGTACTGCATGCCTCGCAGTACATCAGAGCTGTGGGCAAAAGCAACGGAGAGCAAGATCTCCATTGCTTTTACTGTCGCTATGTTAAATGGGTTTAACATGAGACAGCTAAAATAAGCAACGGAGATCTCCGTTGCTTATTTTAAAGCTGTCTCGCTATGTTAAACTCATTTAACATAGCGAAGGTTTAAAGCAACGGAGATCGCAAGATCTCCGTTGCTTTTACATAATGTCGCTATGTTAAAGGAGTTTAACATAGCGAGACAGCTTTAAAAAAAGCAATGGAGATCTCCGTTGCTTTTTTTAAATCTGTGTCGCTATGTTAAACTCTTTTAACATAGCGAGACAGTGTTTTATACTAACGGAAAAAGTCCGGGCGACCGGACCTTTTTCCGTTAGTATATCGAGGGATTTACAACGGGCACGCTGGTTGGGCTGGCCAATCAGCGTGCACGTTTTAGAGTAGGCATTGTATAATATGCATTATTGGCATACTAAACATTTTTAATATTTAATGCAGCAGTATTAAAAAGCAGCAACCTGCATGGAGAAATGTGGCATAAGAGGAAAACCCCTTGCGCCACTCTAACTTTAAGAGATGTGATTCCCAAATCCACTTAATTTGTATGCCACTAGGTGATTGAGGTCCATATGCTTACTATACCCAGAAGTATATAAGTAGAGCTGCATTGCACAGCAATAGGGAGGTAGGCAAGATGCTGGGAAACTGTATGGGTTACTCAGTTGCACCCACCGCCTTGCAGCAGTATTCACCAATGGACAAATACATAAGGAAGAAAGCTGCATTGAGTTTGGTTCATAGGTTCATAAGTGTTTGCTACTCTAATGACCACAAAGGCCTTTTTAAGCCTATGCATGAATCCCAAATCTCTGGCAAGTTCTGGTACCATTGATAAGTGTAAGCAGGGGCTTGGGAGATGAAACATTTACAAGCAGGGGCCTGGGAGATTAATCATTTTCAGGTTGCCTGTGTCCATTAGAGATATAGGTGCCAAGCCAATGATGAATTTCCTCTTCCCCATCCTATTGTCTAAGTTACACTTGAATTGGGTTAGGGAGGAACTCTGCTTTACATGGATGGGGAGTCTGTTCCAGAGATGGGGTAGTCTCTGGGATACAGACCTGTCTCTCCAGCAGGTCCTATTTATATCACAGGTAAGATTTTAAGTCTTTATAACAGGTAAATCTGGTGCTGTTTGTTTTGTAGATATGTAGTAGGTACGTCAGAGTGAGGTCTGATAACACCCTGTATGCCAGGCATAGATGTCACCTCAACAGCCTGTAGGAGACAGAAAACAGGGAAAAGGCCTTAACACCATCTGCATAGGACATCTGACTTATGCCCTGTATTCTTTTAGTGAGGAACCTCCTGTGGGCATTCCATTTGTTGGATATGCCTGGTTAGGTACATACCAAAGGGGGCATTGTACTCAGTGATAGGTCTGATGAATGCCGAATATGGCAGAACAATGACTTCCTTGGACATAGATGCTGTACCTCTGTTTAGAAGTTTGAGCAGCATAGAATGATTTCTTCACTAAAGTAGATACATGATGGTCCAAGGAGTTAGTATGTGTGTCCCTAAGTCCCTGACTACTAGGTCATCTCTAAGGGGTGTGTTGTCAATATGATAGTTACCAGGTTTGGATAACTTCCAGAAGGATACTATTATGCATTTCTTGGCATTTAGTTTTAGTCCATGGCTCTGACACCAGTTGTTTGTCTGTGTCATCCTTCCTGGAGTAAATTTGTGTAGGTGTGGGATTCAATGACAGCTCCTAATTTGCAATCATCTGAAAATTTAGTCAGCCAGTGACCAGTGACATTAGCCTTGACTTCAGAGAAGTAAATGCCAAAAAGAAACAGTCCAAGTACCAATCCTTGAGGGTCTCCACTTGTGACTGGCCTCTCTGTAGAGGTGGACTCCCCAATTTTAACTTCCTGGGTCCTGTCTGTGAGCCATTTGGCTATCCACCAGGGACATATGGGTTTGTACCTAACCTCTTGAGTTTGTCAACAATACCTGAGTGGGGTATTATGTCAAATGCCTTGGCCACATCAAGGTAGACAGTATGAACCATCTTGCCCTCATCCATTGCTTTGGTGACCTTCTCAAAGAAGTCCACCTGGTTGAGTAGGCATGATGTGCCCTTGATGAAACCAAACTGGGTTAGGTCCAGTGTCTGGAGGTATACTATATCATTATTGATCATTTCCATGATAATTCTTTCCATGACTTTGCATATAAGACTGGTGAGACTTATTGGTCTGTAGTTTCCAGGGTCTGTAGATGGCCAGCCTTTGTGCAGAGGGATGACTGTTGCTGTTCTCCATTCATTTGGCACAAGGGCTGTTTGGAGGCTACAGTTAAATAGCAATTCCAGACAGCCTAATAGGTCATGTTTCATGCTATGTAGAAGGCATCCAGGGATAATGTCTGGACCCATTAATGCAGTGTTCTTGGCCTTAGAGAGAGCATTAAGGACCTGTTCCCTGGTGATAGCAGGGGTAGTTATATTTGATGGTATTTCCTGAGGGAAGGTTGAGGGGGAGAGAGAGGTAAAGCTGGAGCTGAATTTGTTGGCCAGTAGGTTTGCTATATCAGCTGGCTTAGTATAGCTGGCTCCATTTACAATGAGCTCTGTACAAAATTATGTATTGCCTTTACCGTTGCCGACATAGCTGGAGAATGCATTGTGGTTGTCTTTGGCCTGGAAGGCAAAATTTACCTGAAATTTGGCTTTAGTTGACTTTATTTGTCCTCTGAGTTGTTTGTTTAGTTTGATGAGTGTGATTTTACCCTGCTGGGTGCTGCACCTCCTAATTTTTGCCATTGTTTTTTTCTTCTGTTTTGTGATTGTACCAGGGTGGCTTGTGATTGCACTAGGGTGGCTTGTTTTTTGAGTTAGTTCTGTACTTCCTGGTGGGTACAGCTGCCTCTATGCAACTATTAGCATGCTTGCATAGGGTGTCTGTAAACAGTTCTGGGTAGGCAGCAGTGTTCTCAGGGATTATGGGGCTTGATATTTTGTCAGGTTATCACTTAATAACAGGAAGTTAGCCTTAGAGTAGTTTCCGAATATTCCAGGGTTAGCTGGGTTAGCTGGGGGTCTATGTTTTATTTTTAATTCAAAGTAGACCATTTTATGGTCTGATCAAGGGAAGACATTGCACTAGGAGTGTGCAGCACTCTGCCTTATTAGTGAGGACCAGATCCAGTATGGTTGCACCCCTGGTTGGTGTATTGACAATCTGGTCCAGTGAGTTTGTGTTTACAAATTCCAGGAATCTCTGTGCTTGTACTTTTTGTGTCGTATAGGATTCCCAGTTAATAGTGGGGTAATTAAAGTCACCCACAAATATCATATTGGGTTAGATGCTGAGTGTTTCCAGTAAGTTGAAATATATGGTGTGGGTTTCCTGGGTCATAGAGGGACACCTGTAGCTTGCAAGGAAGTGGTGTTGGATTTTGCCAGTAGTGATTTGAACATGGAGTAGCTCAAGTGCATTGTCCTCTTTGACCAGCCTTAAGCTATATTTATTTTTGATATAAATCAAGAGACCTCCACCTTTAGTCCCTGTCTGTGTAGTAGGTCGCCCAAATGTGTGGAAGGCATAATACCCTTGCACTGTCTGTCTGCTCTCTATGGATTTAAACCATTTCTCAGTGACCTTACAGACATCAGCATTTTCTAGGCTGAAGAGAGCTTCTCGGGAGTGGAGTTTTTTTTTTTAGACTCCTAGCATTGAGCAGTAATACCTTTACATTTTCTTGGTTTTGATTTGCTATGTCGGAAGTACTTTCAGTTTGACATTGCCTAAAAAAGGCACTATTGCTGAGTTGTTGAGGCCACAACAGCTTGCTTATTGCTGTAATACTATGGCATGCATTTGGTAAAGTACTGTATGGCCCCTTCAAGAGTCACATTTAACTGAGTGACCCATTGGTAGATAGGGAGAGTTTGAATCTACTACATTGGTGATTTAAGTCTGAATGGTGACTCAGCTGATGGTGGACAGATGTTGAGGAAGGAGAATAAAGAGGCTATTGCAATCTCTGTTTCTGGCAGTGGAAGGAATTACATTTCCACCTGCCAGACGTGCAACTAGTGCAGAAAACTGATGGGCAGGTA